>NC_138994.1:45752790-46292790 GCF_964341445.2 Mesoplodon mirus | reverse complement strand
CAGAGGAGCTGAAGGCTGAAGACAGAAACGACATGGCAAGAGGCAGTGGCCCGGAATGGGGCCTTCTCACCTTGCAGAAGTTCGGCTAGGTAGATGTGGGGCAGGGGGGCACTGAAGAGAGAAAGGGGTCAAGAAACAGCCAACAGGGTTCTAAAAGCAGGGTGCGTCTGGAAGGACTCAGCAGGCGTTATGGATGGGGACAATAGTGGCTTCCGTGCTCTCCTGGAAGCCCCATGGCCCCCATTTTGACTTTTTTTTTTTTTTTTTTTAGTTTTTGCTGCGCCGGGTCTTCATTACGGCACACGGGATCTTTAGTCACGGCATGCGGGCTCATAGTTGCGGCACGTGGGATCTTTAGTTGAAGCATACGGGATCTAGTTCCCTGACCAGGGACCGGACCAGGGATCCAACCCGAGCCCCCTGCATTGGGAACGCAGGGTCTTACCCACTGGACCACCAGGGAAGTCCCCCCATTTTGATTCTTGATCTCTGATTGTCCTCAGTTATTTCTCAGTCTTGAAAAACCAAGATGTTAGCCAAGAAAGATTTGTATTTTGGACTGAAAAGCCTTGAAAAGCCTAGAACGCTAAATCTTTCTGTGTAAAATGATAGGTACTGGACATCTTTTATTTGAAGCAGAGGAAATCCTTGCAACTCAACATATTTTGCTAGGAGTGGAGAAGACTGTAGTTATGGCAAAAATTCCAGATCCTGGAACAAGTATGGTATGCAGATGTGAAGCTGTGAAGTTTAGGGACCGGGGCCTGGGCCACTGACCTGATTGTGGTATCTGGGGGAAAACTCAGGACCTGCACACAGGAAGACGACCGGAAACAACAGTAAACATTGTGGGATCTGCAGGGGGAGGAGGAAGAGTGATGAGGAGAAAGAAGTCAATGTGAGGTAGGAGCTGGGACTGCAGTACAGGCCAGGCCACTCCCCAGAGGGACATGCCCTAACCCGGGCTCTACTGGAGCAGAGGGAAGAATAAGGGAAGGACTGGTCTGGAACATCTCGTGGGGCAGAGGGCATAAACACCAGAGAAACACAGCAAACGTAATACCAAAGAGAAGGTGTCCATGCCACACACGTAGGGGCGAGCGTTCAAGAGAACCATATCAGTGGGAAGGGGAGGCAAGGACATCAACACAGATCTTCACCTGGAAACCTTTTTCTCTAGCTGGTTAAAGTAGACTCGGGCTCCTGGAAGAAGTCCCCGTGGGGGAGGCAAGTGTGGGTCTTCAATATATATGTCCAAGTGAGGGGGGAATTCGCAGTCGGCCGTCTCCAGAGCTACGGTGAGCTTCACACACCGTCTCGTGGCCCCAGAGCTCCCTACAGAAGGATAGGCAAGGGGTCAGTGGTCTCTCTCAGGATCACAAGGTCCCATCACTCAATTTCATACCTTTCCCCAAAAAGAGGTGTCATTACCAGGCTTTATCCAGAGATGTGACAAAATCTCAGCTGAGAAAGACACCAAGGAATCTGTGAAACTGGAAGGTCAGAGAAATACAATGAGAATGGAGGCATAAGAAAGCAGAGAATGGAGTCAGATCCAAGGACAGAAAGGAGTTACAGTGTCTGCCAGAACATTATCTATGAGGCCCTGGAAAGCCTTGCACTGTCTCAAACCGCATGCTACAAGTAACAGGGTTCATGGGAAAAGCAGGGTTGTGCAGATCACTCAAAACCCACACAGTCTTGCACCCAGAGGCCTCACCAAGAAACGCCCCAGCAAAGGTGAATCTCCACTTGCCTTTACACCTAGAATCTCGGTCAGTCCATCGTTCACAGCTTTGTATGCTGGGGCCCATGCCCACTCCCTTCAAATCATAGGTCCTTGAAAACTTTCACTTCTGATAGGGATCAGTTTTGTAAAAATTACACATGTAATCCAGTAGGGTGTTTGTTTGTTTGTTTACACAGGGGGGGAGTATCTCTGCAGCTTCTTCAACGGCACTGCAGCTACCCCAAAAAAGCCTACACGAGGAAAGTACAGCTGTTCCTGAAGCCATAAGCCAGCCACTTCTTGTACTGAAGGAAGGTTCTTCCCTAAAGCTTTTCAGCTTTGTCCTTGTTTTTTTGTTTCTTATATCTCCTTTTATTGCTGAAGCTTTTCCTGAACTGTGAGAAAGCCTACTCAGTCATTTCAGAACAGTAACATACTGGGGGAAAATCAAGTGTGAAACACAACTTGCATCTTACACTGACATCATTCCTCTAGGAGCTAAATCACATGCAAGAAACACACACTGTAGCAGAGAATGGGCTGTTCATCCGACCCAACTACGGCAGAGGAAGAGAGAGCAGCTAGCTGGAGAAGCTGGTGGACATTTACTTGCCACTGAGCAGGTCAGTCAGCGAGGATTCAGGCAGTGCCCTGCTGATACCCAGCACCTCTGGGATGTCCTGGGAGCTCGCAAGTTCCAGGGTCCACTCATCCTGGACAGTGAGGCAGGACGCACAGCCAGCCAGCTCCGGAGGACGCTGTGATATGCAGGATGAACCACCCTCCTTGAACAACATTGGTGTCTGCCAGGAAATGGGAAGATGATTGTCTCTGAGTGTGTCCTGGTCCGGAGAGAGGTTCCTAACATACTACGACCCAGTTTTGTTTCCTCTCTGGAGCCTAGTGAAGGAAAGTGATCCAGACACAGACAGGCCTTCTATTTGATCTAAATCCACCCTTCTTCTAGGAGACCTAGAAGTTCCTCTCCAGACCCCAAGCCAAAACAAACTCTCCGGGGAAGGGCATGGTGAACTAGGGCACTCACGGGAGGGCCAGGGACCACGAGTCGGTACACCTGCCCTGGGTGCAGGAACTCAAACCAGCGGACTGAGGAGCTCAGGAAGATGAGGAGAACCTGAGGGGAGAGCAGGGCCCCTCAGACAGGGGCTGGGGCACAGGAGGTCAGGTCCCAGGCCCCAGGCCTCAGTTTACCTTCTGATCTGAGTTTTCACCTTCCCTGGGCTCAGGTGGGCCCCATCCAGTTCCCTCCTTCTTCTGGGTGCCCCCAAGCCAGCTCCCTAACACAAGGAAGCTGAGGGTGGGCTTGGGCACCTCCGAACTGGCTCCTGTGGGGACACAGAAGTTCCTCTTCATCAGTGCCTCCTTGTGGGACAGCAAGAACAGCCGGCTCTGTCCTATGTGGGGACCCTCTGGCAGGGAGGGCTCTGTCTGAGGAGGCCTTGAGGAGGTGGCCGAGTGAGGGACGGGTCTGGGCACAGACAGGATCAGGGCATCAGCCAGAAGAATCTGGACATAGACTCTGTCGGGAGAGACAAGGAATAGGTTTCTTAGCGATGCAGGCACTGGATGTTGTGGGCCCCAGAGTTCTACCACCTGCACCGGGCCCTTCCCCTTCCCCGTCCCCTCAGGGACTCAGAGGACAGTCACCAGCCTAAGGACCAACCTGGCCTGCTTCTTCTGCATGAAGACTGTCATGCTCAGCTCCTTCCAGGAAGGGAAGGTGCTTCTGACATTCCTTTCTATGACCAACTGGAACCTCTCCGCCCGCACCAGGCAGCCTGGAGAAGAAAGTTTTCTATTTTGGCAAGAGGAGAGGATTGTGGGATGGGCAGTAAAGCCGACCGCCCTGCAGGTCTCACGGCCTGACTCAGGCCAGAGCTGCTCCCCTAACACAACGTGAAGGCCTAGGCCTGAGCCTCATCTTGGAGGAGTCATACCTCCAAGGAAGAAACCATTCCATCTGCATGGCCAATCCCAACCCTGGCCACCTAGGCTGAGAGGCCTTGATTCTACTTTCTCATAAATCCCTAAAACGCTTGTTCCGAGATCTGAAAAGCTTTCCTCTCTGGGGTTTCCCTGCCTACAAACCTCAATAAGCCCAAATAAGCCCCATTACTCTTCCACACTAAGAAGGTAAGAAATGGAAGTTGTCATCCTGGTTTGCCTACGGAGGGAGAAGTGAATATTGGGAGTTGTAGTTCTGGCCGGGAACCCCTTGCTCCTTTACACCACCTGCCAATAGGCTTCCTACACCTCCCGCCAGACTGGTTGATCAACAGAAGCCACTCCAGCATCTCTAGTAAATCCCAGCAGTGCTTTCTGCCAAGCCCCCAGTTCAGAGAACCTCTACCCCACCACCATCTCTCTCCACCTCTGAACTCCAAACCTATGAGCCCGGGGTCAGTGAGGGGCTGCGAGGGCTTGGCCAGGAGTAGGCAGGGGAGGGAACCGCTTTGGTCCTGAAGTCGCAGACAACCTTTACGAGATGAAGGCACCAGAATCCCAAGCAGAACCTACATGGAGATGAAGGCCGAGGCATCAAGTCTTATTAAACAGATATACTGGCCGAGGCATCAAGTCTTATTAAACAAATATACTGAGCATCTACCACGTGCCAGGCACTGTGTTAACCGTTAGAGCTACAAAGTGAACCACAAAAACATGGTCTGTGACCTCAAAGAGTTTATATTGAAGTGAGGTAGACAGATGTGGAAAAAATGCACCTGCATTCACACATTTAGTAGCCAGAGAGAAAGTATACAAATCGAGGTTAGAGCTAGGAGACCATGGAGGACCTCCCAAGACATAAGGAGTTTGGGTTTGATTTTATACACACTGGTAGAAACAAGAGAAGCAGTTAAATTAAGAGAGTTTTATAATCGATGTTCAATTGTACCCCATCCCTTTCTAGGTGCTGCAAGAGAACGGATTAGAGGGGGCCAAGAAGAGGTGGAGTATTTTAGTGAGAAGGCTAGTGTAGTCAAAATGACAAGAAAGGACTACGGTAGTGGTAGTGAAAATGACAAAAAGAGGAAGTCCCCTGAGCCCCGCTGGAAACGCACTTACTGGGGCCGGGTGGAAGGCAGAGGGCAGCAGACAGAGCCAGGACCAGGCCAGGCGCTGATTGAGTTGGCAACTGGGCAGGTGAGAAGCCTCTGGGAGGGGCAGAAGGGTCTTAGGGTCAAAGGAGGCCCAGGCCCTGGACTTCCCTTCCTCTTTCAGGGCGGCCAGTGTAGGGAAAGAGCAGGGGGTCTGCAGTCGAGCGTACTGTCAGAGAGAAGAGACATCAGATTATGTGTCCCCTGTGCCCGGGGTGTCCCCCAGGGCGTTAGCTCTGCCAACTCCATTCCCCCACATCCTCAGACCTTCTTCAGTGGACAGTGATGCGGCTCTTCAAGGATCTCGTTGTGTGTATTCCGACCGGGGCAGCCAGGTGGAACAAGAACCTCCAAGGTAGGGGCCAGGATTTGTAGTCCCAGGCTGGGGTTCCCAGGCGAGGAACGCTGCAGGAACTGGTGGTGTCTCAGCACATGGGGACACAGCCTTGGCCACGGAAAGAAGCACAGTCACTTCCCCCAAAGACCCTGTCTCTCCCAGAATCTGGCTTCGCTGACAGAGGAAGTGTCCCACGCCCACCGCCTCCCCAGCCCAGACCCTTGTCCTCCTCACTTGCAGGCCAGCTCCTCCAGGGCCTTGGAGGCCCACAGGTAGAGGGGAAGTCCTAACTGATGTTCCCACACCAGCTGCTCGTACAGGGAGGCCCCAGGGGCCCGGTGGGAAGACTGAGTCTCAGGCATCAGACGAGAGAAGCCCTGAAGTAGAACGGCACCACGGAGGCAGGGGGCTAACATGGGCCTTCTCGTCCCCCCACCCATTGACTGCAGGAGGTGAACATCCTGGAGCTGGGGAGGCAGAAGGGAAAAAGCAACTCAGTGATCCCAGGCAGAGTTAAATGCAGTTTTCCACTGCCTGGGTCCCAGGAGAAATACAATTTCTCCTTTACAGGTTGTTTCCCTCCAGCCCCTTATGCCTCGCCTTCCATCACAAGCCGCTCCCCTGCGGTAAGGCTTCATCTCCCAGGAGCCTCACTCAGCCTTCCTGTGGGCCTGGGGGCTCCTGGCCAGTGGGGCCCTGGCTGCTCACCTGCACTTCAACTCCAGTTGGAAGGCCCTTCTGGAAAGGAGAGGCTCTGGACCTAACCGCTCCTCCCAGAGCCCCACTCTCTACTCCCTTCCGATCTGAGCTCTCGTCCAAATCATTCTTAACAAAAGCATCCCCACACCCCAACACACATTTATTATTTTTATAATCTTGCTGTAGAGGCATCGACCTGCTGCAAAGAAGGACCAGCCCGTAAAGGTAAGACAAGCTACTGAAAGGGTCTCCTTCTGTCACCAGCCCTGGCCCCTCACATACCTCCAGACGGACTCCTGGTCGCACTACCCGCCTGAGGCCATGGAACTGCTGGTAGGCGAGGCAGAGCCCCAGCTGCCCGTCCAGCTCATAGAGGCCCGCAGGCTGATTCAGCGTGCCAGTGACCATTCCCTGCAAAGAAGCCAGAGGGCCAGGTGATCCCTGTTCCCTTCCTCTTTGGAGACTGCCATGTTTCCCGCCCTTCGGGCTCAAGGATCTCTCCCTTATGCTCACCGTGTATGATAAGAGCCTGGAGTCCCGGACGAGACCGTCTGGACCTGGACCCTTCTTGTCTTGCGGATTGCTGAGTATGGGGAGTGGCTGGGGGCTGGTCTCCAAGGGGGCTCCTTCCAGCTCCAGTTCCAGCTCTCGCACATATTCTGGTTTCAGGGGCAAAAGCTGGGAGGAGGGACTGGTCATCCAAATCCGGTAACGGTGACCAGGGAGCTTGGACGCTCGCAGCTCCGTCAGCACATAGGCCTTATGAGGCCGAAGGGCTCGGTGCCACACCAGCTGGGCAGGGACCTGGCTTGTGTGGAAGCAGGCAACACGGTACGTGAGAGGCTTCCCATGATGCCGCCCCTCTGCCAGGGTCCCTTCCCATCACAATGTGACCCTCAAAGACCTACTCCTCGAGAGCCTTTCCTTGCCTCTTCATCTTCCCTGTTCGCCAATTAAATCTTAAGCGACAGAACTCTCAGGATCTCTCCCCTCTCACAGGAAATGGCAAATATTTCCTAATCCGTCCCCCAAGGCACAAACCATCCCTACAACTTTCTCCAAAATATATAAATATTCCTTTCAGAAAATTCTGCCCTTTCCCCATCCCCCTCCAACATACAAACCAGCCATACAACGTTCACTTATTTAATCAGTATGCACACGGTACATAAGCATCCAGTATTGGGACAGATGTTAAGGGAAATATCATAGACTTCTCTCATCTCCAACATATTTCAAACCACGGGGAAACACAGACACAAACCCAAGTAATAACATGGAGCCATGTATGATCAAGTGGCAAAAACAATACACATCCGGTAAGGTTTCAGAGAAAGAAAGAGGTCAGGATGGGCTGGAATGATCAGGAAGGCCAAGTGAAAGAAGCTGAACTTGCCAGGGTCCTGAAGGCCATCTCTGCTTTGCTGAAGTAGAGACGAGAGAGAAGCGTGATTCAAGCAACAGGCAACAACACAGAAATGTTCAGAACCCAGAATGAGCAAGGCAGTGAAAACCCTGGCCAGGATGGAGGAGGAATGTCCTTGGCAGTTGCCAGAGACAAGATGGAAGGGCCGAGATGAAGAAAAACCCCAGAAGTAACATGCTGAAGACTTTCAATCTTTCGGAAAGGCAGAGACATCCAACTAGGAAAATAAAAATGAACGGCAGAGGGTCTCATATGGAATGGAGAAAGGTGGTTGTTGAAGAAATTTAAGCAAAAGGAAAAAAGTTACATAGATGAGACCGTTAATAAGTATAACAATCTTCTAGGGCATGTCCCTCCCAGAGCACAGCTGCCATTCTCAGGGGCTTCAAAACACACTGATGACTCTGGATACTTGAACTTCACAGTCCCCTATGCTCGGCTTCA
Source organism: Mesoplodon mirus (assembly GCF_964341445.2). Classification (NCBI taxonomy): domain Eukaryota; kingdom Metazoa; phylum Chordata; class Mammalia; order Artiodactyla; family Ziphiidae; genus Mesoplodon; species Mesoplodon mirus. Next base: position 46,285,036 of record NC_138994.1, on the reverse strand, counting down.
CAGACCCCCCATTTCTCTCTAAAACCAGCTGAGTACCACCAGTCGGACCTTGGACGTCACAACTCATCATAAGGTATTGCTAAGATTTCACTTAAGCTTACTGCTTATGCAAAACAAGTAGCTAATGATGGTTTGACTGAACACACGAATGAATGACTGAATACTATTGCTTCTGCTCTCCCCTGCTCCCCCTGGGCTCTTACTAGGACCTCCCAATATTGCAGCCACTTCTCCTTTATTCAGACGTTGAGGTCCTTCCCTTCCTCTGTCCAAATGCCAGGATCTGAACACCTATCCCCTGAATCCTGCCCTTTTTACCCACACTCCACCCTTGAGTTTACAGCATCACAGCCCTCTTTCCTCAACTCTTCTTCTAAGGCAAAAACCCTACTGAGGAAGACAGACCCACACCACCCCAGGGCAAAACACTGACGCTAACCCTCTCCAGCTGCGCCTCCGTCACTGCTTAGCGATCTCTTATCCTCAACTGCCTGGCACAGCAGTTTACCCTGAACCTTTACTCCTCTCTTCAGAGTTCAGTCTTTCTAGACATGACCTCACTCCTCTATCATGGAGGAGATTCACTGGGATCATCTAGAGTGACAGTATTTCGCCAGTGTGTCTCTTCAGCAGCCTGTAAACAAACCAAGATCACTCCTCCCCTGACCTCCCAGACTTATTCCAAAGCCCATCTCTGCACCCTCACAGTGCCTTGTGCATGTGCATGTCTCTACCCCAGCACTTATGACCCTGAACAGTAATCACTGACTCACTTATCCGGCTGAGAGCTTCCAGAGGACAAGAGCCATCAACTTACTCAATTTTGTGCCTCTGAAATGACCAAAGCCCCTAGCATACAGCACATACTCAATAAAGGGCCAATCTTGGTACAGGTGATACTCCAGTCCCAGACAGCCCTCCCTCTCTTCTAGGGATTCAAATCATAGCCACCTTCAAGAACCAGATCGAGTCTAAACTCTCCCTCCTTAGGCTTCTCTCCACATAATAAACTCTAGCTAACCTGCTATAGCAGTTACAACTATACCACACACCTTGGAACTTATACACTGTTCTGTATTATTCTCTGCTTGTTTTACAAATCAGTATGATATAAAATCTACAATAAGATTATAAACTACCCAAAGGCCTTGGCCTACTTTAGTTGCCCTGCAGAAATTCAAGTGCATTTCAGAGCTTTCTCCCTCAAATGAGTCAATCCTACCATGCCCAGAATTTTTGAATGCTCTAGGAGACTTAAAACATTCTAATGTAAACAATATACATAAGCTCCTCTTTAACCCAAAAGGAAAAAACAAGATTAGAAATTTGGGTGGTTTGTAAGCTTTTTTAGTTTCTTTATACTCTAATTACTGTTACTCCAGCTCATGACACACACAGATACAGGTAAGAATTCTTATAGTGCTAGTAAATTTCATAGCTTCCTTTTTCGATATGCATGTTAAAGAGCCCATTCATCCTTTAATTGGTTTGAATGCTTCTGAAACTTTATTCAGATAATTGTATAAATCATATAACAATAATCAGTATAAAAATGAATGACTTTAAAATCATACCCGGGGTGGGGAAGAAAAATCATACCAAGGACTTCCCTGGTGGTGCAGTGGATAAGACTCTGCACTCCCAATGTAGGGAGCCCAGGTTCGATCCCTGGTCAGGGAAGTAGATCCCACGTGCATGCCGCAACTAAGAGTTTGCATGCCACGGCTAAGGAGCCCATGTGCTACAACTAAGGAGCTGGCAAGCCGCAACTAAAGAGCCCACCCAGCTGCAACTAAGACCCAGCACAACCAAATAAATACATACTTTAAAAATAATAATAATAAAAAATAAAATCATACCAGTTGATGTAAAAAGACTCAACAATAAGTACCAAGTTTTACTAAAAGTACATGTATTTCATGTTTCAATGGTGTTAAGATAAATACTTTCCTTGCTCATTCTTCTAATGCAGGGGAAAAACAAGTGATTCTGGCAGGTTTTCAAAATGGGACACATGATACAAAAGTTGTCTCCTCGAATGAGCTGCACAGCAGGGAAGTCTAGTCCCCACGTCCTGTATGTAGGGAAGGCGTCACTCACACTGCTCCCTCAACAGCACTGTTCCAGAAACAACTCTCCCCAGCTGTCCTCCTTTCCTACCTGGTTCCTCCTATGATGTTACCTTTCCTATTAGGAGTTTGTACCCCCCTTCCACACCTCCACACCCCTGAATTGACCCTAATCCTCACCTGCACGATGACAGACACATGGCTGCCAACTGGGGATGATCCACCAAGAAACAGAATGAAGTAGGCTTTCTTTCGACTTTTCACCAGAGCGCTCAATCGAACCAGCTCCCCAGCAAGGTTTGGCTGCACATTTCTGTGCTTGCTTCTAAAAAAAGTAGAGAGAGAAGTCATTTTTATTTCTCTCTTTTTTTTTCCCCTACAAATGCCTTCCTTTCCACTATAATCTAGTAGTGATGTAAAATTTCCATAGCCCAAAGCCATTGTTCTAAAAACCTCCTTCAGGGCTTCCCTGGTGGCGCAGTGGGTGAGAGTCCGCCTGCCAATGCAGGGGACACGGGTTCGTGCCCCGGTCCGGGAAGATCCTACACGCCGCGGAGCAGCTGGGACCGTGGGCCATGGCCGCTGAGCCTGCGCGTCTGGAGCCTGTGCTCCGCAACGGGAGAGGCCACAGCAGTGAGAGACCCGCGTACCGCAAAAAAAAAAAAAAAAAAAAAAAAAACCTCCTTCAAACTCTACCTGCCCTTAGATAAGGCAAACTTCCCTTGAAGGATCTGACTCTTAACTTTCTGAGAGGCCCCATTGTTCCCCTGATTTGGAACATTCCATCTATATTACTCTCAATGCCTTTCCCTCCTTCCACTGACCCACCATCATCATCCCAGTTTTACAGTGTTGCCTCCTCCCCTACACGGAAGAATTACCTGTGCCTGAGCAGGTGGGAAGCCATCTCTGGGTAGAGAACAGGGATGGGGGTAAGGGGGCCAGGACTGACGGTCAAGGGAAACACTGGCACAGCGGCACCCCAGAGCTCCAAGTGCCCTTCTCCTGAGGACTTCATTGCAGGAGGGAGGTAACTCCAGCTGGGGAACAGAAAGAGATGGCCCAACCAAGAAAGGTCCAGATCTATGAGCTAGAAAAGACCAAGGGCAAGGATTAATCAGGACCCTAGCATCCAGTCCACCCTGCCTCCATCTTTGTTCCCTCAGAGACTTAATTGTCTTGCTCCCTAGACACCATTCTTATTAGTATCTGAGGGATCTGACTGCCCCCTTCCTACTCACCTCACAGCCCAGGGTACCAGTGTTATCTCTTATATAGAGGCTTCCATTCCTGCACTCTTGTTCCAAGTCCCCTGATAGGTCTGTTAGTGTCCCTAAAAGTATCAGCCGTTCCCGGGGCAGGGGGACGCCATGTGGTCCAGCCTCTTTGGCCCAAGCCTGGTATGCAGTACTGCTCCAGGACAAGTGGCTGCAGCATGGAAGACGTTGGTGGGTCCTGAGGTCCTTTACTGAGACAAAGCTGCAGAGTGAAGGGAACAGAGGTTTTGTAAAGCTATGTTCAAGCCTAGGAATTTTATCCTCAACCCCAACAAATCCCCCAAGATCCCAAGGAAAGATCAATGGGGAACCTGGACTAAGAAAGTTTGATGGATTGAAAAAACTGGGAGTGAGGGCCTAAGAAAATGAGGATGGGGTCTGGGTCCAAACACTGGGTAGTACCTAGGGAAGGTAGGAAGAAAGTCTGTGCTGAGTCATATCTTGAACAAGACAGTGCCACAGAGAGGACCCAGAGAAATGGAGTGGGAATGTAAGAGCAGCCTGAGGAGATGAGCATGTGGGGAGAACATTTTAGAGACAACACAAACTGCTCCCCTGACGGCATTTCAGCTCTCAGCTCCACAGAGAACGTCAGTGGGGGCACTGAGGCATCTGCCTAATGGCTCAACCTCATTGGCCCCAGCCAGGTTTCCTTCCTAGTCTGGAGTATCACAGTACTAGAGACTGGCTGGGAAGCCGAGGCTGAGGTGGGAGTTGATATCACAAGCTCCCAAATCTCAAGAGATGTTTGAGATCAACCATCCTTAAGCAAAGTGCCGCAACACTGCTGAGTCACTACCAATTGTGAGGTATATCGCAGAGAATGTGATACAAGTTAAATTATCAAAGTTGTGATAGAGTCACATTTTTGTAATACCATTATTACATTCCCACGGTTTTTTCACCCACTTCTACTCCCATGGTTTTTTCAGCGGAAAAGAAACAGGATAAGGTTACAAAACATGACAATTTATCCTCCTTGTTGCACTCATGAACATAAGCCACATGTGAGTGCTAAAGATTAGAAATGCTGTTCTAGATGGCCCACTCCCCTTCCACATCTGCCTCATTCTTCCCCAGTGACTTCAGAGCAGATAAAAGGCAAAGACAGAAACTAACATCGTTGCACCCCTGCTATACACATACCGTACTGGGTCCATTTACGCTCAATACTGCATTGAATCTTCACCAAAAACCCCTGGAAACACACCAATGAGGAAATTTACAGAGGTTCAGGTACACAGTGGTGTAGGTGGCAAAGCCAGGTATGTCTCACTCAAAAGTCTTTTTGTCTTTCCCTACTTCTATAAAAGCCTAGGAAAAAACAACTGGAGGGAACCATGCCTTTACCCTAGGCACCTTCAGGACAGAAAACAGTAAGGATAGGGGTCACTTTTCTCAGATTCTTCAGGGTTTGGGTCAGGAAACTGAAGGTGATAACTGCAGACCTTCTGCATGGGCCACTGCCCTCTAACTTTCAAGGCCACCACAGTACCTGGCACACAGCAGGCACTCAGTGAAGGGAAATGGAAAAATGAATGAATATTTATACCTGTCAAATAATTTTTACTGTATCCTCATCCACCATCTTCTACATATTGTGCTATCTAGTCTACATTTATCCTGAAGAATAACAAGAAACTTAAACAGGTTGCAAGTTTTCTAAAAATTGCTGACTTACCACTTTTCAATTATTCTTTTTGGATTTTCAGTTATTATTGGGAAATAACAAAATAAACAAAGCTAAACAGATTTCTACCTTTTTAAAAAAAAGAACAAACAGTGATATGTTTATTCACGTAACAATACCGTACGGCAGTTAAAATAAATGACCTAGGGCTTTCCTGGTGGCGCAGTGGTTGAGAGTCTGCCTGCCGATGCAGGGGACACGGGTTCGTGTCCCAGTCTGGGAAGATCCCACATGCTGCGGAGCAGCTGGGCCTGTGAGACATGGCTGCTGGGCCTGCGCATCCAGAGCCTGTGCTCCGCAACGGGAGAAAGACCTAGAGCTATCAATGTGAATAAATCTCAGAAGCATAATGTTAAGCACAAAAAAGCAAACTGCAGAGGATATACAAGGTATGGTACCGTTTATACAAAGTCTAAAGGTATGTAAAACTACTGTATATTGCTTAGGGATAGATGCATGGATAGAAAAAAATATAAAGATATTCACAAGAATGATATACCCTCATACTCCAGATACTAGTTACTTCTATGAGGAGGTAAGCAGGTTTCTTTTTGCAGAACTTTTCGGAGCCTTTAACATGTCAATGAGCCTCATGATTCTCCTAGAGAAGTTTATCTTATGCAATGTCTCTCAAACTTACTTGGCCATGGAACCCTTTTCCTGTAGTAGTTTATTAACATTGCCTAGAACGGTTTAGGAATGGTAGTATAGTATTACAAAGGACAAAAACAGGGCTTCCCTGGTGGTGCAGTGGTTGAGAATCTGCCTGCTAATGTAGGGGACACGGGTTCGAGCCCTGGTCTGGGAAGATCCCACATGCCACGAAGCAACTAAGCCCATGAGCCACAACTACTAAGCCTGCGTGTCTGGAGCCTGTGCTCCGCAACAAGAGAGGCCGCGATAGTGAGAGGCCCGCGCACTGCGATGAAGAGTGGCCCCCACTTGCCACAACTAGAGAAAGCCCTTGCACAGAAATGAAGACCCAACACAGCCCCAAATAAATAAATTAATTAATTTTTTAAAAAAGGACAAAAACAAAACAAAACAAAAAAACATCTTCAGAAGACCTCAAGCTCAGGTCTTTCAAAATCAACGATCTACACTTGCTGAAGTCACAGTCTGTATCTTAGTTTCCTAATGCACAAAATGAAATAGTATCAGCCTCTCTCCCCACTTTGAGGGTTCTTTTTCCATATTTTCTTTCTATCTTCTCACGCCCCTCTCCTTGTCTCTAAACTTGACTTGAGCCAATTAAGGAGAACTACAAGAAAAGGAAAGCAGCTTGATGGAGAATGAGAAAGACTGGCAGAAGGGGTTTTCTTTAGACCACCTTTTCCTCCCCTTAAGTTTCCCCTTACTCAACTCAAATAAGTCCTTCCTTTTCAATCCCAAATTTAACTTTCCTGGGAACCCCACTTCTCCTTACCTGTAGCTGAGGGGCAGTGTTAAACCCTGGTTCCTTCCCTGGGACAACCAGATAGTCTTCACACAGTCAATTACCAACTGAGTCAACTGGACATCAGGCTCCTTGCCAGGTGGACACAGGGTCTCTTCGATGAAGGCCTGGGCAGCCTCAAGCCAGGCTTGCTCCTGAGGAAAGTGAAGCGAGTTCAAACACCTTCCTGACCATCTTGCCCACCAAGGAAACTGGGGAATAATAAAGGAATAGATTTTTTTTTTTTTTTTTAAATCAGGAGGGAGGACTTCCCTGGTGGCACAATGGTTAAGAATCCACCTACAGATGCAGGGGACATGGGTTCGATCCCTGGTCCTGGAAGATCCCACACGCCGCGGAGCAACTAAGCCTGTGTGCTACAACTACTGAGTCTGCGCTCTAGAGCCTGTGAACCACAACTACTGAGCCCACACACCACAACTACTGAAGCCTGGGTGCCTAGAGCCTATGCTCTGCAATAAGAGAAGCCCCCCCACTGCAACGAAGAGTAGCCCCCGCTCGCCGCAACTAGAGAAAGCCTGCGTGCAATAACAAAGACCCAACGCAGCCAAAAAAGAAACAAATCAAGCGGGGAAAAAAAATGAAGATGTAAAGTAAAGCAGTTTAGAGCTTGAAGAAACCTTCTAAGTCTTAGTTTAGCCAATCAACTTAGACAACTGGCCATCCAGCTTTGGTCTTGCCTCTTTCTTTAACAAACCTGTACCAATCCTTAAAGTGCTCAATTAGAATAAATATTCCTTGTGAACTCTTCTTTGAGCATCCCTGGCAGAATGCTACTCCCTCCTTGGAGCTCCCACAGTACCTTGCACATGGAGCAATGACCACCAGATACAGTGGCGGCCCACCTTCTATGGGGTCTGATTCTAAAGCCAGCAAGTTGAAAAACAAGACTGGTCTAAGGTCACTCTCAAAAAAAATCCTTTAAATTGCTCATAAGGAATAGTACATAACACTGTACAGTAATATGTATATGGAAATGGAAATGTGCCTAATAATAGACATTACATAAAAGGACATAAGCAGAGTATAATTTTTAATCATCCCTCTCTTTTTTTAGTGAAGTGTATACATTTGAATGCCTATAAGCTAAATATATATGAGATACAATCCCACTGGAATTGTTTCCTGTTCTGTCTTTGTAGCTAAGATGTGGGCTTCCTAAGGAGGACAGGAACCATCTTTGTATGTGTACCACATTCTGGGGACATAGTAGCCTTTATATATAGATAACTCTAGGGGAGGGGGCCAGTTCAGCCTACTCCTAGTGCTAAGCAGATTTTAAAATTCCAACAGAGTTCAACAATACTTAATGACCTTTACCCTTCTTGATCCCCAGTGATAATTCAAAACCATTATAGCTCTATCCCTGTTCCTCCAGTGTTCCTCCAGTCACTCCTCCACATCCAGTTAACCTTTAGCAGCTTGAAAACAGCTTGAAAAACCAGTGTTCAAGTTCTAGACGACTTCAGTGTCCTTGTGGATGGCCCTATCATTGACCTTCACCTTCACCCCATCTCAGTCAAACACTCTTGTTCATGGTCAATGTTGTCAAAATTGGACCAGGTTATCACTCAGAACTGCCCACCAACATCAGACTCCCACACTTTTTGCCTTCCTCTCTTGATCTTCTCTTTTAGCTCCTATTCCTGAGGACCTGTCCATTGGCACACTGAATACTACTGTTTCTCAAAGTGGTACTGATGCCTCAGAATCACCAAAGTTCTGTTTAAAATGCAAATGATATTTAGGCGATCCCATCTATTGACTCAGAACCCAGGAGTGGGTGGGGTGGGAGGAGTTAGCTCCAGAGTGTGTTTTGAACTTGGGTCTTGTGTAGGGAAAGGAAGAAGTGAAAGAAGACATCCACATTTAATGGCAGAACTATTCGGTTGAGGGTGCTATTTGCCAAGTTAGTGAATATTGGAAGAGAGGTGGATTTTCTGAAAAGCTCAGTGTTGTTGGGCATATGTGGCGCCTGTAGGTTGGCCAGATGGAGAATCTGGCAGGCAGATGGATATAACTAAAGCTCAGGAGAGAGACCACAGCCAAAGTAGAGATTTAGGAAAAACCAGCATCTATCACTGGCTATTAAAGCCATGCAGTCAGTGGATGAGGTCGAGAAAAAAGTGTACAGTGTTCTCAAACTTCGGCGTATATCAGTATTAAACTGGGGAGCTTACCTAATTTAGATTCTATCTCCTCAGTATCTTTTTACTCTGTTTTCACCTCTGGAACCTCAACATTGCTGCCATGGCCGGGGTCACTACCATCTCTTACTACACTTAAACTACAGCGTTCTAACTGATGCTCTCTAGTCCAGGGGTCCCCAACTCCCGGGCAATGGACCGGTACCAGTCGGTGGCCTGTTAGGAACCAGGCAGCACAGGAGGAGGTGAGCAGCAGGCGGTGAGCAAGCGAAGCTTCATCTGTATTTACAGCCACTCCGCAACGCTCGCATTAAAGGCTGAGCTCCGCCTCCTTTCAGAACAGCGATGGCTGAGCTCCGCCTCCTTTCAGAACAGCGATGGCATTAGATTCTCATAGAAGCGAGAACCCTACTGTGACCTGCGCATGTGAGGGATCTAGGCTGTGCGCTCCTTATGAGAATCTAACGCCTGATGATCTGAGGTGGAGCTAAGGCAGTGACGCTAGCGCTGGGGAGTAGCTGCAAAAACAAATTATCATTAGCAGAGAGGTTTGACTGCATAGAGACCAGAATAAATCAATGTGCTTGAATCATCCCGAAACCATCCCCCCCAAAAAAGAAACTGTCTTCCACGAAACCGGTCCCAGGTGCCAAAAAGGTTGGGGACCACCGCAGTCCACTCTCTACTCTGCTACCTCAGGAAACGAAAACAAAACTTATCCACTCTTTTGCTTAAAACCCTTCAATAACTCCCAATTATCCTCCGGTTGAAATCACTGCCTACCAAGACTTACGAGACTGTCACCTTTGACCCTTCCACCACCACCCAGCTGAACTTTTTGAGTTTTTCAAAGACACCTGCTCTGTCTCTTGCCTTTGAACATGTTTTTTGCCTCCGCCTTGAAACCTCTTTTAGCGCTTTTTTTTTTTCCTTGCTAACTCCTGCACGTACTTCGGGTCTCAGAAGCTTTTCCAGATTATCGGTTACCCCTTTCCCATACAGCTGCGTCAGGGGTCTCCCCCAGGAATTCACAGCCCCACAGTTAGCCGTTCGTCTGCTCCTGGCTTCCCACTGGGCTTGAAGCCTAAAGAGTGGACAGAGGTGTCTTTATGGTTCACTGCCGGAGCCACAGCCATGATGGAATAAATATAATCGCAGAACCAGTGAGAGGGGCGGGACGAAGAGTCTCACCGTCCCCCCTCGCCTGGGGGCGGCCAGCTAAGTCAGGGAGGCAAAGAGGCAAGGTGGAGCTTACAGGAGCAGAAAGAAAATATGGGACAGGCAAGAAAAAAGGGACGAGGGACAGAGAACAGCACTCACGGAGGCAGAAGACTCAGCCCGGCAGGCCGCCATGATGCTCCGGCGACTCCACCCCCTGGAAAGCGCGCCGAGGCTCGAAGGCGGGCTGGTCCGTGACGTCATCGGCGGGCGCCCCCCTGGCTCCACCTCCGACTTCTCCCCATTCAGCGTCAGGATCTCTCTGCTCCACTGCCACTTCTGTCTCCGACTCTGGCACTCCGACTCTGGCACCCGACTCTGGCACCCCCACCCTCTTCCCCAGTGATATCCTGTCTGGTATCCGTGGGGTGAGGGAGCTCAGGAGCTCAAACACAGCCATTCTAGCTGGTAATTCCTATGCATCTTTCCATCTCCCTGATTCTGCCAGGCAGAGAGAAGTGTTTCCTCCTTAATGCAGCACATCATTCATACTTGCTTTATGGCCTTAACTTATTGCTGTAATTGTTTAACTATTTTCCCCACTTGGCTGTGAGTACCTAAAAGCTTTATTCTATTCTTCTTTGTATTTGGTGCCTAGAACAGTGCTTGTTGTTAAATAAGAACTTGATAAATTTTTGTGGATCTACTAATAAAAGCCTCTGCTCTCCCTAATTTAGTCAACCAACCAATCAATCTATGGCTTAATAGGCAGTGGAGTGCACAGAATTCATGCAACTATGTGTCAGGCACTGTTCCAGGCTTTGGGGATACAACAGTGAACAAAGCAGATAAAAATCCCTGCTCCCATGGAGGTTACATTCTAGAACATGGAGACTGATAGTAAAAAAAAAAAAAAGGTAAAATGTGTAGAATGTTAGTAATAGGTGCTATGGAATACAGGGGGCAGTGTGGTGTGTCCCTTTTATATAAAGAAGGCTTTACTGAAAAGGTGACTTTATATTAAAGGATTGAAAGAGATGAAGGATTCATATGATGGGGATCAAAGAGAAAGAATGGACAGGTGAAACAACAAACACAAAGGCCCAGCGGTGGAAAGAAATGCAAGAAGTCAGTGAGGCTGGAGGGAAGGAGAGGAAATTAAAGACATAAAGTAAAAGAGAGGCATTTAATGCCATTGTACACTTATAGGAGCTTCAAATTGCTTTTGGAGCAAGATAGGATAAACATTGACTATAATATAGTAAGTATAAACACTTTAGACAATAAGAATGCTCTAGTCATAACAGGAGAATAAAGACTTTAACTCTACAAGTTATGGTATCCCCTAATTCAACTTCATTCAATGCAAGCTCTCTATTCCTTATTGTATGAACTAGTTTTGCACTGTGGTGCTAAGTTATTTATAAGGCAAATCTTTGTTTGCAGTTATTTCCCATTATTACATCAGAGATGTGTTCCTTCCCTTTTCACCAAAACAACAGCAATGAGAGATTACCGCAGAGAAGCTGAAACCTCTCTCCTACTCCCCTCCAGCCACACTGGCTCCCTAATTAGAACACCAGTCAGAGCCTAGTCAAAATCCCAAACCTAATCATTCCTTTTGCATTCAATATTTCTCAACTCTGGAAGACCCCCCGCCACCGTTTTTGTTTTTGTTTTTGTTTTTAATTTAATGTTATTTATTTTTTTAAACAGCAGGTTCTTATTCGTTATCCATTTTATACATATTAGTGTATATATGTCAATCCCAATCTCCCAATTCATCACACCACCACCACCACCCGCCCCCGCCACTTTCCCCCCTTGGTGTCCATACGTTTGTTCTCCACATTGTGTCTCAATTTCTGCCCTGCAAACCAGTTCATCTGTACCATTTTTCTAGGTTCCATATATATGCTTTAATATACGATATTTGTTTTTCTCTTTCTGACTTACTTCACTCTGTATGACAGTCTCTGGATCCATCCACGTCTCTACAAATGACTCAATTTCGTTCCTTTTTATGGCTGAGTAGTATTCCATTGTATATATGTACCACATCTTTATCCATTCATCTGTCTGTGGGCATTTAGGTTGCTTCCATTACCTGGCTATTGTAAATAGTGCTGCAACGAACATTGTGGTGAATGTGCCTTTTTGATTTACGGTTTTCTCTGGGTATATGCCCAGAAGTGGGATTGCTGGATCAGATGGTAATTATATTTCTAGTTTTTTTAAGGAAACTCCATACTGTTCTCCATAGTGACTGTATCAATTTACATTCCCACCAATAGTGGAAGAGGGCTACTTTTGTCCACACCCTCCCCAGAATTGGTTGTTTGTAGATTTTCTGATGATGCCGATTCTAACAGGTGTGAGGTGATACCTCATTGTAGTTTTGATTTGCATTTCTCTAATAATTAGTGATGTTGAGCAGCTTTTCATGTGCTTCTTGGCCATCTGTATGTCTTCTTTGGAGAAATGTCTATTTAGGTCTTCTGCCCATTTTTGGATGGGGTTGTTTGTTTTTTTAATATTGAGCTGCATGAGCTGTTTATATATTTTGGAGATTAATCCTTTGTCTGTTGATTCGTTTGCAAATATTTTCTCCCATTCTGAGGGTTGTCTTTTCGTCTTGTTTGTAGTTTCCTTTGCTTTGTAAAGGCCTTTAAGTTTCATTAGGTCCCATTTGTTTACTTTTGTTTTTATTTCCATTACTCTAGGAGGTGGATCAAAAAAGATCTTGCTGTGATTTATGTCAAAGAATGTCCTTCCTATGTTTTCCTCTAAGGGTTTTATAGTGTCCGATCTTACATTTACCATTTTGAGTTTATTTTTGTGTATGGTGTTAGGGAGTGTTCTAATTTCATTCTTTACATGTAGCTGTCCAGTTTTTCCAGCACCACTTATTGAAGAGACTGTCTTTTCTCCATTGTATATCCTTGCCTCCTTTGTCATAGATTAGTTGACCATAGGTGCATGGGTTTATCTCTGGGCTTTCTATGCTGTTCCATTGATCTATATTTCTGCTTTTACGCCACTACCATATTTTCTTGATTACTGTAGCTTTGTAGTATAGTCTGAAGTCAGGGAGTCTGATTCCTCCAGCTCCATTTTTTTCCCTCAAGGCTACTTTGGCTATTCATGGTCTTTTGTGTCTCCATACAAATTTTAAGATTTTTTGTTCTAGTTCTGTAAAAAATGCCATTGGTAATTTGATGGGGATTGCATTGAATCTGTAGATTGCTTTGAGTAGTATAGTCATTTTCACAATATTGATTCTTCCAATCCAAGAACATGGTATATCTCTCCATCTGTTTGTATCATATTTAATTTCTTTCAGCAGTGTCTTATAGTTTTCTGCATACAGGTCTTTTGTCTCCCTAGGTAGGTTTTTTTTGTTTTAGTTTTTGTTTTTTTTTGCGGTACGAGGGCAGGCCTCTCACTGTTGTGGCCTCTCCCGTTGCGGAGCACAGGCTCCAGACGCACAGGCTCAGTGGCCATGGCTCACGGGCCTAGCCGCTCAGCATGTGGGATCTTCCCGGACTGGGGCACGAACCCGTGTTCCCTGAATCGGCAGGCGGACTCTCAACCACTGCGCCACCAGGGAAGCCCAGCAGGCGGATTCTTAACCACTGCGCCACCAGGGAAGCCCCCTAGGTAGGTTTATTCCTAGGTATTTTATTCTTTTTGTTGCAGTGGTAAATGAGAGTGTTTCCTTAATTTCTCTTTCAGATTTTTCATCATTAGTGTATACGAATGCAAGAGATTTCTGTGCATTTATTTTGTATCCTGCTACTTTACCAAATCCATTGATTAGCTCTAGTTTACCAAGTCCATGAAGGTGTGCCCTGTATCCTGGGATTTACCTCTGCTAGTTCATAGGAGGGAGAGTTGAGTTTAGGCTACAGTGATCAGATTGTAAATTGAACTGGATCCACCAACACCCTCGTTGGTATGATTTAAATGTCAAGTTAGCAGCTTAATCTGGTGGCAGCATGCAGGATCAAATGAGAGGGCCACAGGGTCTGTCAAAGAGTGGGGTAAGTATGGAGGATTGGGAGCTGTCTCAGATCCAGTGATTTTGAATAAGCTACACTTGTTCAGGGGGCAGTGGGAGACATAGGACCCAAGTCAGGAGAAGGATCAGGGACAAACTGATGAATCTGGAAGTCACTTTTCTTGTCCCTACATGGTCAAGCCAGGACTGTCATGGCACTATGGAAAATTATTTCAGGTCTCAGTACAATGAGGGTCTTTTACTTTGATATGTCATCTTTCCATAAATTATTGTTTTTTTATGTGTGCAAAGAGCATGTCCTAGGGGTCATTAACTTACTGAGCTCACTGGGCAGGATGTGGGTCTCATGCCACCAGGGTTTTATTGTTTTGGGGCATGTCTCATGCTTCTGTTGCATGGTTTGTTGCTAAGCAGGCCTGCTTGGTTTTGTGGTTAAGCAAACCTGTTTTCTTGAGTGATCATTAACTTACAGGGGTCTCCCATACTTTTTTCTTTACTTGCAATCCCCTAGTGGGATTAACTATTTAATTACCTAATTTGTCCCTTTACTCTGTCCCTATCACAGTCGTATATGTATATAGTATGAGAGTTTAAAGAATGTGCCAAAAAACAGTACAAAGCTGCTAAGTGTTTGAGTTACAAAACTAAGGAACGAGAGCATGGCAATGAGCCTCAGCTTGCACATCTGTAAAACAGGGTTTTTGTGAGGATGGACGAGATCATGTAAAGTACCTTAATGGGTGCTCAGTAAATTCTTCCGATCATTATTATTGTCACCGTAACTAGCCAGAATACAGAAGTTAAAAACATATGCCTCCTCGACTTCCCTGGTGGTCCAGTGGTTAAGCCTTAGTGCTTCCAATGCAAGGGTCATGGGTTCGATCCCTGGTCGGGGAGGTTCCACATGGCGATCGGGGTGCGCCCTGCCCCCCCACAAAAAAAATATATATATGCCTCCCACCCTGCTAAGAATTAAATAAATGAATTCATTCAGAAAAGATAAAAGTGAAAGAAAGAAAGCCAAGGGAGTAGGGGGAGGGAAACCGAGTCCTGGACAGGTAAGGTGCTTCTCAGTCCGTTTCCCCGCATGCAAGGTCTCCGTCAGAGCTCAAGCTGGATGCACGGATCTGACTGTATTTTCACAAAAGTTAAAACACCCCGGCGTGCAGGAAGGGGCGGGAGCGTTCTCATGCTTCGCCTCTTCCTGCGGCGCACGCGGATGACGTAATGGGCGCGCCAGGATTCCAGGAGCTCAGGGACTGCGAGAACGGCTGCCACGTGCGTATGGTTACCGCGCGCAAACCCGGATGCCCCTGTATGCTTCACCCCTTAGCCACCCACCCAAAGCCTGATCCAAGCCGCTGCAGGATCCCCACCAGGCCGAGCTGCGCCTAGCGGGCGCCTGCGTGCCCGCGTTAGTGCAGGTGTCCATTCGCGTTTGTGGGACGCCTGGCAGGGGAGACCCCACGTAAACTCATCCCCGCTATGACCATTCATTCAACCAAGAAAAAATCCGTTGACAGCCTGTTTTATGTCAAGTACCATGCTGGTCTTTGGGGAGACAGCCCTGATGTAGACAGTCCTGTCTTTGTGCTCTTGGAGCTTCTGTTTCACTGGGAATGATAGACGAAAATCAACTGGTATAATAAACAAAATGATTTCGGGTTGTGATAATTCCTGTGAAGGAATTATGGTATGGAGAACAACTGAGGCGCCTAATTTTAAAAAGGGTCATAAGGGGAATTCCCTGGCAGTCTAGTGGTTAGGACTCAGCGCTCTCACTACCGAGAGCCGGGTTCAATCCCTGGTCCGGGAACTAGGATCCCACAAGCCACGAAGTGCGGCCAAAGGAAAAAATAAATTAAAAAAAAAATAAAGGGGGTCATAAGCATTGGGTGGGGGCCGCTGAGAAAGGGAGGAATCAAGATCTGGCAGGAACACTGGTTGCTGAAATGAGACCTGGCCTGGAACTTGTCAGTCTACAAGTTTGAGATTTTTTGGTTTTTAAGCCCCAGGTATTGTTCTAAGCCTTGGTAATCCGATGGAGGTAAAATAGCTACAGTTCATGCCCTCATCGAGATTTTGTTCTAGTGGGGAAGGCAGAGCTAAAAATAAAATGTCAGATAGTGATAAATACTATATAGGATGAAATCTAAATAACAAGAAAGCTAGCCATGCAAATAGCAGGGTGAGAAAAATGCCTTTCGGAACTGAGCTTGGCAAGTTAGAAAACAGTAATAGAAAAGAAGCCAGTGTGATTGGTGCACTGTAGGCGAGAAGGAGAGTGGTGTGAGATAGGGTTAGAGAGGTAGGCAATGGCCAGACAACATAAAGCAGGGCACTGAGTTGGAATGTTATACCGTGTGTGATGAGAAGCCATGATTTCATTTATGCTAACTTGTGGCAAGTGGATTGTGGTTGGGGCAGTGGTAGGATCAGGGGTCCTGGTCAGGAGGGCTACTGGTGCATTAGTCCAAGTGAGTCCTGGTACTGACTTGAACTGGAGTGAGAGAGGAAAGGACGTGGACAGATTTGGGATATGTTTGGAAATGGATTCGCTGGCAGATTGGGTATTGAGAGGGCTCAGGGAAGGAAAAATTAAGATCGACTCCTGTGTTTTTGACTTGAGCAACAGATTGGATGATGGTGGTGTTAACCGAGATGGGGAAAATGGGGGGACCCACAGGTCTGGAGAAACGATAAATCAAAATTTCTATTTTGGCCAAAACAGGCTATCTGTGTTTATGAGACATCTATATGGCAATGTCACCTAAACATTTGAATGTACTAGTTTGGAGTTTCAGGGAGAGTCAGAGTTGGATAAAGTTATGGAATCTGTTGGCAGATAGTAACTCGAATCATGTGAAATTGCCATTTTGAGTCAAACATGGTTGAATGCTGGCAGTTTCATAATAGATTGTATTTAAAGCCACAGGTCTGGATGAAGTCTCTTAGGAAGAACATTTAGAGGGAAGAGAACAAAGGGCACAGTCTTGGGCACCCACCATTGAGAGGTGGAGCAGAAGAGTAGGAGCCAGCACAGGTGACCGAGAAGGAGCAACCAGAAGGGAGAGGAGTATCGGGAGAGCGGCGTCAAGAAGCCAAGAGAGGAGGGTGTTTCAAGAGGTAGAGAATGAATAAGTCAAATGCTGCTGAGAGGTCGAATAAGGTAAGAAGTTAAGTGACCTCTAGATTGGCAATGTTGCAGTTTTTTGTGACCTTGACAGAATAGTCAAAGTCAGCCTTGAGTAAGTTAGATTTGAGATGCCTATGAGTCGTCCAAGTGAAGAAGCGGGGCAGTGAGCTTCCTTTCCTCCCACTTCCTTGGGAAGAGGCCGTGTACACCTGGGAGACCTGTGTGTGTGTGTGTGTGTGGGAGAGAGAGAGAGAGAGAGAGAGAGAGAGAGAGAGAGAGAGAGAGAGAGGGAGGGAGAGGGAGAGGGAGAGAGAGAGAGATCAGAGCTGAATGAATGGTGCAGATCAGAAGCCCTCAGCTCTGCTAGGAGGGAGGTGTCCCTGAGCACTGGAGCAGTGAAGAAGGCCTCCCAGAGTTGGTGAGACCTGTACTCACCTTGACAAATGGGAAAGCTTTGGACAGGATAGGGATAGGCATAGGCATTCTAGGATGGGGCAAAGGAATGGCGAGGAGGCTAGGCAGGGTTTAGTGAGTAAAGCTAGGGTCCTATTGAGAAGCACTGGGATCAGAAGTTGAAAAGTAGTTGGGGAATAGATGTGGAGAGCCTATGACTGTTAGGCTAAAGGCTTTGGATTTACCTTGAGCAGGGAGATAATATTTTGAAACAGTGAAGTAGAGGCACTATCATTTGACTTCACTGGCCAGCCCCGTCCAGCTCATCCTTCAGGTTTACACTTAGATGCCATTTCCCTTAGGAAGTCTTTCCCACTCCTAAAGTGCTAGGTTGGTACCCACAGTCCCGTGGCCTTGACCACACTGGACGGGAAATATCAGGATACATTTATGCCTCAGTGCCCCCACTGCTTTCCCCCACCACATCCCTATGCTTCCTCAGCCTCAGCTGTCCTTGAAACTTGAAATCAGTTCAACAGATAGGCTCTAGTGAATGTTATTTTTTCTAACTCATCTCGCCAGCAAAGGACACCTACAGAGATGTCCTCAGTCCTTCACTTCTATGTCCGTCCCTCTGGCCACGAGAGGGCAGCCTCTGAATATACTCAAAGGAAACTGCAAGGGGAACTGCCAGAGCTGCAGGGTGTCCAGACCGAGCTGTGCTACAACGTGAACTGGACAGGTTGGGTCACTTACTGGATTCTTTGGGAGAGGTACCAAGTGCCAGGGGCAGTCTCTCAAGGTGTCCTTGCCCTGTCTCCCTGCAGCTGAGTCCTCCCCGAGCGCCGAGGAGATGAAGAAGCTGACATGGCTGTTTGGCTGCCCCTTGTTATTGGACGATGTCGCTCAGGAGTCCTGGCTCCTTCCCGGCTCCACTGACCTGCTGCTGGAGGTCGGGCCCAGGCAAGTGACTCAGCCTCGGGTAGCCCATCCCGTGGTCCAGAGCCCGTCAGCCTTTCCAAACACACTGCCACCCCTTCCACTTTCATTCCTCTTCCTCCTCTTGTGGTCCTTGGGAGACTTGTTTTCCCTTCATCCTACTCCCCGCCTAGAAAGCTGTGCAAATGCTTTCCCCATGTGGGAAGGTATGTTTGAAGACTGAGCCAGCTGCCAGGCATGTTCTGGAAATATAACACGTTGTATTCTGGGAAGTTGAAATTGAAGTATTTTGTTGCTACAAGAACAGTTACGGTTTGATTTGAATGACCTTTGAAAGCAGGTTTCTTGGTGCCCAGGTCTGAGGCTGGAGGCCAGTGGTGTGGGCAGGTGCGGAGGGGTGGTAAGTAGAGGTGGAAGATTGCCTGGACAGCAGTGAGCAGGATCCACCTTCTCAGCTGGGGCTCTAACCACCTGGTCCTAACCAATCCACAGGCTGAACTTCTCCACGCCAACATCCAGCAACATCGTGTCAGTGTGCCAGGCTGCGGGGCTGGGGGCCGTGGACCGCGTGGAGCCGACCCGACGCTACCTGCTCTCGGTGAGCTCGTAGGCAGCCAGGTGGGGATCAGGAGGAGGAAGCGGGAGAGATTTTGGGTCCTAAACTCTAAGGAAACGATGAGAAGCAGGGGGAGGAGTTCCTGCTTTGACGCCTGCCCTGTTTGCAGGTTGTTCACTGCCTGAGGCCACCTGGTCAAGGAGTGAATAGGACAGAAACCCAGCCTGTGTTCCCCTTACTAATCTGTGCATGCTGACAGGGACTCATGCCTGGAAGGAGCATCTTTTTCTAATCTGAACAAAGGTGCCAGAGAGGCTAGCAGTGGGCTGGTCCTGTGTGGCTTGGAGGACGAGGGTGGACCATTTTGTCCATTCTTCAACCCTGCACCCCTCGCCTTCTGTGTGTGTCTCCACCCCTAGTTTGCCCACCCGCCTTCGGCTGAGCTGGAGGCCATCGCCCTGGCTACCCTGCATGACCGGATGATGGAGCAGCACTTCCCCTGTCCCATCCAGAGCTTCTCCCTGGGGTGCATCCCAGCACCCCTCGGCGGCCCAATTGACATACTGGCCGAGGGCCGGGCTGCCCTGGAGAAAGCCAACCAGGAGCTAGGTGAGCAGGGGCCCCTGGAGGAAGGCCCAGGCCAGGCTAGTAGGGGTGCTGAGTCCCACAGTCAGCTCTTCTGGTGGTTGTCTCCTAGGTCTGGCCCTAGACTCCTGGGACCTGGATTTCTACACCAAGCGCTTCCAGGAGCTGCAGCGGAACCCCAGCACTGTGGAGGCCTTCGACTTGGCTCAGTCCAATAGGTGGGGAGGAATGGGGACATTCTGATGTCTGAGCCCGTGGAGGTTGGAAGGAAAGACCACAGGGACTCTCCATGGCTCTCTCTTGGCCTAGGGGCCTCCCTGAGTCTGTTTGAGTACCTGGGTTCCCCATCGATCCAGTAGTCTGCATTCACATCTTGGTTTTATCTTCACGCTGGATCTGGACCATCCACAATGACAGACTGTTGGAAGCTTATGACATCTGGAATCTATTTTGACCTGTGGCCATAACTCTGCCGTTTATGCTGATGAGAAGACATGGCAAGGCCTGAGAAATGACCCATGTTTCCACCCTGCCTTTCCCTCCCCACGTCACCCCCTGCAGTGAGCACAGCCGACACTGGTTCTTCAAGGGCCGACTCCACATGGATGGGCAGGAGCTGGCACACTCGCTGTTTGAGTCCATCATGAGCACCCAGGCATCCTCGCACCCCAACAACGTCCTCAAGTTCTGTGACAACAGCAGGTGGGCTGTGCCCTTAGCTGGGGTGACCTCAGACCCAGGGAATGGGAGGCCCCAGGCTCTGGTGGGGTAAGTGCAGATGCCAGGAAGGAAGTGAGACTCAGAACGGATGTGTCCACAGTGCAATCCAGGGGAAGGAAGTCCAATTCCTGCGTCCCGAGGACCCCTCACGGCCAAGCTGCTTCCGGCAACGTCAGGGGCTGAGACATGTCGTCTTCACGGCAGAGACCCACAACTTCCCCACGGGTGAGATGAGTCCCCAGGAGGGATAGGCAGGGTCAGAGTATAGGGTAGGGCAAAGGCCCCAGGCCCACCTGGGGACCAGCAGGTTGGCTGCATGTCCTTATTTTCAGTGGGGTGGTCAGAGGTGGAGTTTGCCTTTTCAGTACCCATACCCTCCCTCTCTCTTCACAGGAGTAGCCCCCTTCAGCGGTGCGACCACTGGCACAGGGGGCCGGATCCGAGATGTCCAGTGCACAGGCCGCGGGGCCCACGTGGTGGCTGGCACTGCTGGCTATTGCTTTGGAAACCTGCACATCCCAGGTCCCGTCTTCTTCCTCTCTACCCATCTCCCCTTCCAGATCCCTTGTCCTGGCAGGCACCGGACACTGTTGTCTCTTAGGTCAAAGGGTCATCATGGTTACCTTTTCTTGGGAGGGAGGGCTCTAGAGTAGCTGGCCTTTCGCCAACCATGGTTGTGAGGACAGTAGGCCAAGGAAGACCCAGATCTGGCTTTGCAGAACCACAATTTTCTTTATAAACTAGTATCTACGTAGCCAAAAAGAATTGAGGTACTGGGTTGGACTTACGGCCATCAACTGCCCCCAAAATCCAATTTTTTTGTTTTGTTTTGATGTGGACTATTTTTAAAGTCTCTATTGAATTTGTTTATTGCTTCCGCTTTTATTCTCTGGTTTTCTGACTGCGAGGCACGCGGGATCCTGGCTCCCCAACCAGGGATCGAACCCACACCCTCCCCCCCACCCCCGAACTGGAAGGGGAAGTCTTAACCACTGGACAGCCAGGGAAGTCCCCAAATCCAATTTCTTGGAAAGTGTTAAGAACTCTGATCCCAAGAGTCAGACTCTTCCTGAAGGGCCCTGACTCCTCCATCTTCCATCTTTACAGTCCACCCATCTTTCTCCTTCCTGCCCAGGTTACAGTATGCCCTGGGAGGATCCAAGCTTCCAGTATCCTGGGAACTTTGCCCGACCCCTGGAGATTGCCATCGAGGCCAGTAATGGGGCTTCTGACTACGGCAACAAGTTTGGGGAACCAGTTCTGGCTGGTGAGGCTTGCAGGGGCATGGGGGATGACAGTCCCAGAGGCGGGGTGGGGTGAGGTGTGTGACCCAGTGAGCGCTGAGGAGCCTGGCTGACTAGACCCTGTCCCCTGTCCCTGTGCCGTCTACGCTCCAGGCTTTGCCCGTTCCTTCGGCCTCCAGCTCCCAGATGGCCAGCGGCGTGAGTGGATCAAGCCCATCATGTTTAGTGGAGGCATTGGGTCCATGGAAGCTGAGCATGTGAGCAAGGAGCCCCCAGAGCCAGGTAAGAGCCCGCCACCTCGCTACCAGGTCCAACCAGCTTTCTCCCCAGCACGTGGCAGCCGCAGGAGTGGAATTTAGAGGAACTTCAGTGGTTTGTTTTTTACCTCCCAGCTCATGTTTCCTCTCCCCAGTACAGGCTTTTAAGGCAGGGCAGGGCTTTATGCCAGTGGGGCAGGCTCAGTCTGTGTGGCCTCTGTTTCTTCCTGGGTTGACTTCTGCATGGCAGGGGCCCACCCTGCTAAGTCAAGGCAGCCAGTGTTTATCCAGGGCCTGTTTTTATCTGCAAGCTCATTTCAATCGGTCGACATTTACTGAGCGCCCATCGGGTGCTGGGCACCATGCTAGGACCTGTGGTGGAATCTAGATAAAGGCCAGGTACCATTTATTGAATGGGTGACCCGTCACATGGCTCAGAATTTAAAAAGCAAAGAAAGGTTATACAGTGGAAACTCTCCTTCCCCTGACCTTCAGCCACCCAGTTTCCCTCCCTAGAGATAACCAATGTTAATTGGTTACTTTTGTACCCTACCAGAGGTTTTTCCTGCATACATAAACAGACCCATGTGTATATTTGCCCCCCTTTTTTAAACAAATAGCATGTGTGCACACCTTTTTTTTCTTTTTGGCCTCGCTGCGCAGCTTATGGGATTTTAGTTCCCCGACCAGGGATCGAACCCAGGGCCCCAGCAGTGAGAGCACCGAGTCCTAACCACTGGACCGCCAGGGAATTCCCCACCTATTTTTTTAATAACCATTTTATTAAGATGTAATTCATGTAACATAAAGTTTACCCTTGTAAAGTGTACAGGTCAGTGGTTTTAGTCTATTCACAAAGTTGTGCATCAATCACCACTAATTCCAGAACATTTTCATCATCCCAGAAAGAAACCCTGCACCCATGAGCAGTCACTCCCCATGCCCCTTTCCTCGGCCTCTGGAAGCCAATAATCTACTTTCTGTCTCGATGAATTTCCCTGTTATAAATGTTGTGTCTGGCTTCTTTCACTTTGCATGATGTCTTAAAGGTTCATTCATATTATGGTATGTATCAGTACTTCATTCCTTTTTATGGCTGAATAATATTCCGTCATGTTGCTATATCATTTTGTCTCTCCATTCATCAGTTGGTAGACATTTGGGTTGTTCCTGCTTTTCGGCTATTATGAATCATGCTGCTATAAACATTTTATTTATTTATTTATTTTTGGCTGCGTTGGGTCTTCGTTGCTGCGTGCGGGCTTTTCTCTAGTTGTGGTGAGCGGGGGCTACTCTTCGTTGCGGTGCGCGGGCTTCTCATCGCAGTGGCTTCTCTTGTTGTGGAGCACGGGCTCTAAGCACATGGGCTTCAGTAGTTGTGGCTCACTGGCTCTAGAGCCCAGGCTCAGTAGTTGCGATGCACGGGCTTGGTTGCTCCGAGGCATGTGGGATCTTCCCGGACCAGGGCTCCTGCATTGGCAGGCAGATTCTTAACCACTGCGCCACCAGGGAAATCCTGCTATAAACATTTGTGTACAAGTTTTCCTATGTACTTACGTTCTGAATTCTCTTGGGTAGGTAACTAGGAGTGGACTTGCTAGGTCACATGGTAACTGTACTCAGTCTTTGAAAAAACTACCAGACTGTTTTCCAAAGCAGCTGCACCCTTTTACATTCCCCTCAGCAGTGTGTGAAGGTTCTGATTTCTCCAGATCCTTGCCAACACTTATCTGTCTCTTTGATTATAGCCATCATAGTGGATGTGGAGTAGTATCTTATGGTGGTTTGGATTTGCATTTCCCTAATGACTCAGGATGTTAAGCATCTTTTCCTATGTTTCTTGGCTATCTGTATACCTTCCTTGGAGAAATATCTATTCATGTCCTTTGCCCATTTTTAAATTGGGTTGTCTTTTTTTTTTTGGAGTTTAAGTTAGAGTTCTTTGCATATTCTGGATACTAGCCCCTTATCTGATAGGTAAATGATTTGCAAATATTTTCTTCCATCCTGTGGGTTGTCTTTTTACTTTCTTCATGGTGTCCCCTGAAGCACAAATGTTTTTAATTTTGGTAAAGTATAATTTATCTGTATATTTTTTCTTTGTGGCTTCTGGCTTATATTGTCATGACTAAGAAACCACTGCCTAAGCCAGGGTCACCAAGATTGACTCATATATTCTCTTGTAATACTTTTATAGCCTTTAGCTTTTACATTTAGGTCTCTGATACATTTTGAATTTTTGTATATGGTATGAAGCAGGGATCCAACTTCCTTCTTTCACATGTGGATATCCAGTTGTTCTAACAATCCTTTTTGAAAAAAACTGTTCTTACCCCCATTGAATTGTCTTGGGACTCTTGCCAAAAATCAGTTGGCTATAAATGTTTGGGCTCATTTATGGACGCACAGTTCTATTCCAATGACCTATCTATCTACCTGTCTCCTGCTAGTAACACACTGACTTGATTACTGTAGCTTCGCAGTAAGTTTAAAAGCAGAAAGTATGAGTCCTTCAATTTTGTTCTTCTTTTTCAAGATTGTTTTGGCTTTGTTCTAGGTCCCTCGAATTTCTATATAAATTTTAGGATCAGCTGGTCAGTTTCTTTGAAAAAGGTGGCTGATTGTGTTGACTCTGCAGTTCGCTTTGGGGAGTATTGCCATTGTAACAATATTAAGTCTTCCGATCTATAAGCATGAGATCTCTTTCAATTTATTTAGGCCTCCTAAGATATTTCATAATTTTCAGTGTGTAAGTCTTAAGTATTTTATTCTTGTTGATGCTGTTCTAAGTGGGTAGGCATACTTCTGCACCTTGCTTTTTTTCAGCTTAGCAATATACTTGGAGATCATTTCATATTGATGAGATCAGATTACTTCATTATATTCATATGTAACTCTCTTTTTCGGGGGCAGTCCCTGGTGGTCCAGCGGTTAGGGCTCCGTGCTTTCACTGCTGAGGGCTTGGATTCAATCTCTGGCTGGGGAACTAAGATCCTACAAGCTGCACGGCATAGCCAAAAAAAAAAAATTCTCTGTTTCGGTGGCTTAGTTTTTCATTATATGGCTTATACCATAATTTATTTAACCAGTTCTCTGTTGCTAGCATTTAGCTTATTTCTTGTCTTTGGTAATACAAATAATGCTGTCGTATTTAATTTTGTACGTAGGTGCTTTCTACCTGTGTGAATAAATCTGGAGGGTAGATTCCTCAAAGTGTATTTACCCAATCAAAGAATTTTGATTGCTCTCCTCTAATACCGGCTTCCCTTTATCCTCACACTGCTTCGTTCTCACACGTCTGGTCACTTCCCGGGTGTTCCGATTCTGCCCTCCTTCCTCGCAGGCATGGACGTTGTGAAGGTTGGGGGTCCTGTCTACAGGATTGGAGTTGGGGGCGGAGCTGCTTCGTCCGTGCAGGCAAGTACAAATAGCTCAGGTGCCAACTCCATGACATCTCTGGGCCCCATGCATGGGTGGGGTGTGAGCTCCCAGCCCCCCTGAGCTGAGATGTGCCATCTGTCCTCCCAGGTGCAGGGAGACAACGCCAGCGACCTGGACTTTGGGGCTGTGCAGCGGGGAGACCCGGAGATGGAACAGAAGATGAACCGTGTGATCCGGGCTTGTGTGGAGGCCCCCAGAGGAAACCCCATCTGCAGCCTTCATGACCAGGGCGCCGGTGGCAATGGTGAGAGGAGGGGTTGGGAAGGAGGACCAGGCCTACCTGGTCTCCTGCCAGGTTCAGTTTGGGGAGAGGTATCGCGGATCTGCAACCAACCAGCTAGCTCTGGGCCCCACTCTGCACCCACTACACGTTCTGGACAGGCTCAGGGTTAGTTGCTGGAGAGGGTGCAGTAGCGGTTCAAACAGGGTTGCACAGAATTAGGGGCTCCTTTGGAGGCTGGGAACGGCCTTTTGTTTGCCCGGTACTGACCAGGGCCAGATGAGAGCCTCTCCCGGAAACCCTCTCACCAGGCAACGTCCTGAAGGAGCTGAGTGACCCAGCCGGAGCCGTCATTTATACCAGCCGCTTCCAGGTGGGTCTCCTCCCTGAAGTCTGATTGTCTCCCTGCCCCTGCCGGTCCCAGCCGGCCCCACCCATCTGTCCCCCACTCCCAGCAAAAACATGAGACTTGGGAGCGCCCGCTGACCCTTCCCTTTCGTCCTCCCCCATGGATGTGCAGCTCGGGGACCCGACCCTGAACGCCCTGGAAATCTGGGGGGCCGAGTACCAGGAGTCAAATGCACTTCTGCTGAGGCCCCCCGACCGGGACTTCCTGAGTCGTGTCAGCGCCCGGGAACGCTGCCCAGTTTGCTTTGTGGGCACCATCACGGGAGACAGGAGGGTGAGTTGGCTCAGGGAGTCGGTAACAGATGCTGTGCGTGGGCTTGAGCTGCCCAGGAGGGAGCGTGTCTCAGGAAAGAGATGAGAGCATGGGCGCCGTGGGGACCAGCGTGGGGCCAGGGGGCTCAACAGGAGAAGCCAAGTCGGGTGGATAGAGCACCTCTGCCCGGCTTTCCAGAAGGTGTTTATTCCCCGCTGGTGGTCACAGTCTCGTTCTCTCTGGGCGGTGTCCCTGTGGTCTACAGATAGTGCTGGTGGATGATCGGGAGTGTCCTGTGGGAAGAGATGGCCAGGGGGATGCCCCCCCAACACCTCCCCCAACCCCTGTGGACCTGGATCTGGACTGGGTGCTGGGCAAGATGCCCCAGAAGGTATATGGGGGGCGGGAGGTTTCTCCTTCTCTGGCCCAGCCCTTCAGACCATCGTCTGCCCTACACGTGCTTTGTCACCTGTGTGCCCAGCGCCTCCCCAGGTGCTCACACCACTGTTGCCACCTGTGTTGCAGGAGTTCTTCCTCCAGAGGAGTCTCCCCGTGCTGCGGCCCCTGGCCTTGCCCCCAGGGCTGAGCGTGCGCCAGGCCCTGGCACGGGTCCTCAGGCTGCCTGCGGTGGCCAGCAAGCGCTACCTCACCAGCAAGGTCCGCCCCGCCCCTTGCTCCGCCCCCTCAGCCCTCTGTGCCCTTCCCTCTGCTCGCCCAGCCCAGGGGATGGCTGTGGGAGCCCACCCGGCCCGAGGGGGACGTGGCAGGGGCAGGGCAGCTACCCCGATGGCCTGAGCCCCTGCTGCCCACCCCGAGTCTTGTTGTGTCCAGGGTGAGCCAGGCCTCCGTCCACCCCCTTGTCCCTGTCCCTTGGCCTCTTGCCAACTCCACCTGGTTCCGCAGGTGGACCGCTCCGTGGGCGGCCTGGTGGCACAGCAGCAGTGTGTGGGACCCCTGCAGACCCCTCTGGCAGACGTGGCAGTGGTGGCACTGAGTCACCAGGAGCTTGTAGGGGCTGCCACAGCCCTGGGAGAGCAGCCAGTCAAGAGTCTGCTGGACCCCAAGGTTGCTGCCCGGCTGGCCGTGGCCGAAGCCCTCACCAACCTGGTGTTTGCTCTGGTCACCGACCTCCAGGTGAGTCCCCTGCAGCTTCTGCCCTGGAGCCCCAGGCCTCTGGGACGCAGACGCAACCACCGCCTGCTCACCCCTCCGCCCGCAGCCTCTCCACACCGCCCTCCCTCCCTAACGCAAGTATCTGCCGCTTCCCAGGACGTGAAATGCAGCGGGAACTGGATGTGGGCGGCCAAGCTCCAGGGGGAGGGCGCGGCTCTGGCCGACGCCTGTGGGGCTGTGGCGGCTGTGATGGCGGCCCTGGGTGTGGCAGTGGACGGTGGCAAGGACTCCCTCAGCATGGCCGCCCGGGTTGGCGCTGAGACCGTGCGGGCTCCTGGTGAGCTCTGGGCGCCCAAGGGCGAGGGGCGGGTCTGTGGGCCGGGCTGCGCTTCACTCTCCACTCCTTGCTCTGCAGGGTCGCTGGTCATCTCAGCCTATGCTGTCTGTCCAGACATTACAGCCACTGTGACCCCAGACCTCAAGTGTCCCGGAGGGATAGGTATGCGTTCTTCCCTCTCCTCGGTGCACTGTGGATTCACAGCCTGGTCCTTTTTTGGGGGTCTGCTTTGTGAGTGCTGGGCCCCCTCGTTCAGCACTGGGGCCGTGGTGCCTTCTGGGGCTGGTGGTCTGGGTGCCTCACCACATCCTGGGAACTTCAGCGAGCATGGCGGGAGGGGTTCTCCTGAGCCACCCATCTCCCCTCACCCCGCCCGTCTCCCCAGGCCACCTGCTCTACGTGCCTCTGAGTCCTGGGCACCATCGGCTCGGGGGCACAGCTCTGGCCCAGTGTTTCTCCCAGCTCGGCGAGCAGCCTCCCGATCTGGACCTTCCCGAGAACTTGGTGCGAGCCTTCGGCATCACCCAGGGGCTGCTGAAAGGTGAGTGAGGCCCTGGAGGAGATGGTGCCTGTGGCTGACATGGGGCAGGCACTGACCAGCTGAGCGTGTGAGGGTGGGCCAAGAGGGATCTGACGCCCTTCTCTCTGGTTCTCTGAGTGAGCCCACACTCTCGCCCCCGCCCTCTCCCGACTGCCCAGAAGGGGGGCGGGGCCGCCAGGTTTGGGTCCCAAGGCTGCTGAGCATTTTATTCCTTCCTCCAGACCGCCTCCTCTGCTCAGGCCACGATGTCAGTGACGGAGGTCTCATCACCTGCCTGCTGGAGATGGCCTTTGCTGGGAATTGTGGGATAGAGGTGGCCGTCCCTGCCCCTGGGGTCAATGGTGAGGAGCCTGAGGTCTAGATTCCAGCCTGGGCTGCCTGCCCCATCCTGCGGACCCCACGTCCTATTAAAGAGTAGAGTGTCCCCAACTCCTTTTCCCCTGAGTCCCTGGCTGTCTTTTCTGACCACTGAGCCAGGTGGCACCTCTGAAACCTCCTGCAGACCCTGCGGCCACATCCTCGGCCCTGCTTTCCCAGGCCTCACCCCATCCCTGACCCCTGCCTTCGTTCCTTTAGCCATAGCCACCTGACTCCGCCTCTGAGCCCCTGGCAATACCCTAGCCGCCTTGACCCCTCTGCTACTCTCCCAGCGCTGCCTGTACTGTTCGCTGAGGAGCCAGGCTTGGTGCTGGAGGTGCAAGAGCCAGACCTGGCCCAAGTGCTGACCCGTTACCGGGAGGCTGGCCTCCACTGCCTGGAGCTGGGCCGCACGGGCAACGCCGGGCCCCACGCCGTGGTGAGGAAGTGAGGAATGGCAGGCCTGCAGAGGGAAGGTCGTGGTTTGCCTCTGCCAGCCTTGGAGGGGGCCCAACGTGGACATCTTCGCTCTCAGCCCCTGAAAGATCTGCCCCCCTCTCTAGGTCCGGGTATCAGTGAACGGGGCTGTCGTTCTGGAAGAGCCCGTTGGGCAGCTACGAGCCCTCTGGGAGGAGACCAGTTTCCAGCTGGATCGGCTGCAGGCAGAGCCCAACTGTGTGGCCCAGGAAGAAGGGGGGCTGAGGGAGCGGACGGGGCCCACCTACTGCCTGCCCCCCACCTTTCCCAAAGCTTCTGTGCCTCGTGAGCCTGGTGAGGGAATGTGTGTAGTGGCTTGACTGCCCCGGCACTTTGGGGAGGAGCCCAAGGCTTGGACGCGGGGGCCTGCCCTGGACAAGGCGTCTGGGGGGCTGGGGTGGGGGAGTAACCCTCTGGCACATGGACACTCCTTCTCCCCCCAGGTGGTCCCACCCCCCGAGTTGCCATCTTTCGAGAAGAAGGCAGTAACGGAGACCGGGAGATGGCCGATGCCTTCCACTTGGCTGGGTTTGAGGTGAGCAGGTTGCCTGGCAGAGCCGGGGCTGGGCTTTGGGCCATGGGCCCTCTGACACTTGCCCTCCCCCTCCTGCCAGGTGTGGGACGTGACCATGCAGGACCTCTGCTCTGGAGCAGTCAGGCTGGACACGTTCCAAGGCATGGCCTTCGTGGGCGGCTTCAGCTACGCCGACGTCCTGGGCTCTGCCAAAGGTGGGTGTGCGGCCCTGCCCGCTCGCTCCCCGCACGTTCCTAAAGACCTGCCTTAGCCCCCTTTCTCCCTTGACTGAGAACTGGCCTCTCGCCTCCACGAGGCTGGCCAGGGGAGTGAGCGCGTTCATTCTGGGCCAGCCGCCAGCAGGCCTTCAGGTAGCTTTTTTTTTTTCCATTCATTCATTCATTCATTCATTCATTCATTGACTGCATTGAGTTTTCGTTGCTGCGCGCGGGCTTTCTCTAGTTGAAGCGAACGGGGGCTACTCTTCATTGCATTGCGCAGGCTTCTCGTTGTGGTGGCTTCTCTTGATGTGGAGCACGGGCTCTAGGCACACGGGCTCAGTAACTGTGGCTCGCGGGCTCTAGAGCACAGGGTCAGTAGTTGTGGCGCACGGGCTTAGTTGCTCCGTGGCATGTGGGATCTTCCCGGACCAGGGCTCAAACCCGTGTCCCCTGCGTTGGCAGGCGGATTCTTAACCACTGCGCCACCAGGGAAGCCCCCTGCAGGTAGCTTGTGAGGCAGGTGGGCTGGGTGGCGCCGTGCCAGCCCCGGGGGCATGTGCCCTGTCAGAAGCGGCAGCTGCTACTCAGCTCCAGCAGGCTATCCTGTCCGAAAGCAGGCTCGGCACAGCCAGATATTTCTGTTTTTCAAGACAAGCCAGAAATCCTGATTAAATGTTAGGCAACTGAATAAAAATTTTTGAAAATCCTCTGCTGCCTAAGCAGAAAACTCGTCATGGGCCGTCTCAGGCCCAGCAGTTGGCAACATGTTTCAATCAGTTAAACCTGCTTTTTTTCCCTGGCGTTTGCCCTGAGCTCTGCAAAGGGGGGAGGTCCTGGGCGAGTGTAATGGGGCATGCTGGGATGGAAAGGCGACGGTCCCCCCTCATTCCGGCGCTCACCCCAGCCTCCTGTTCCCTCCTAGGGTGGGCAGCCGCGGTGACCTTTAACCCCCAGGCGGGGGCTGAGCTGAGGCGCTTCCGGCAGCGGCCAGACACCTTCAGCCTGGGCGTGTGTAACGGCTGCCAGCTGCTGGCCCTGCTGGGCTGGGTGGGAGGCAGTCCTGGTGACGAGGCGGCGGAGATGGGCCACGGGTCCTGGCCGGCCCGGCCCGGTCTCCTGCTGCGCCACAACCGGTCAGGGCGCTTCGAGTCGCGCTGGGCCAGCGTGCGAGTGGGGCCCGGGCCGGCCCTGATGCTGCGAGGGATGGAGGGTGCGGTGCTGCCCGTGTGGAGCGCCCACGGGGAAGGTCAGGCTACGGGGAGGCGGGGAGGGCCTGAGGGCAAGGGTGGGGGAGGACGCCAGGGAGCTCTGCTCTCATGTCCCTCTTCTGCCCCAGGTTACATGGCATTTTCTTCCCCGGAACTCCAAGCCCAGATTGAGGCCAGGGGCTTGGCTCCGCTGCACTGGGCAGACGATGACGGCAACCCCACGGAACAGTACCCCCTGAATCCCAACGGGTCCCCAGGGGGCGTGGCTGGCATCTGCTCCCCCGATGGCCGCCACCTGGCTCTCATGCCTCACCCTGAGCGATCTGTGAGGCCTTGGCAGTGGGCGTGGCGACCCCCTCCATTTGACACTCTGACCACCTCGCCCTGGCTCCAGCTCTTCATCAATGCCCGAAACTGGACCCGGGAAGGAGGCTGCTGAGCAGGCCGGGGAGACTCCCCTGGGCCCCGTGGTTTTCACCCACGGTGTCTTTAGAAGTACCTCATATTATTTCTGTATGTCTTGGACAGACAAGGACCAAAATGCCCAAAAAAACCTTGGCTAATTTTATGAATCTGTCTATGCCTTACGCTGTTGGATCTGTTTTCAGTTCTGTTCTAACACGTTTTGTCCCTTGTGGGCCCGGGAAGCAACATGTGGTTCAGAGAAAAGAGCCTGCGGTGGGAAGTTAGGATGCATGGGGGGAGGGGGTTCCACTGCCCCGCTTCCCTGCACCACATCACTCATGTCACTTATCTGAGCTCGGAGGGATGTCCTATGCCCCCCTTCCTCGTCGGGGTTTAAGGGGATGGGGGCGGACAAAAGCAAGCAAGTCAGGACCTCAGTGTGCTCACCTGGAAAACAGCAGAAGCTTCCTGGATTCTTTCTATTTTTATTTTATTTTTTAAATTTTAGATAGAGAATTTTAATTAAATTGGCATAGTTAAGACCAAAAAGATAAAGTGGACATCGTCAGTGTATCTTCAGCCCTTGCTTTAACAGGCAAATGAACACAACTTGAAACACAGGTGAATTTTGCTCGTCTATGAGACAGTGAAGGGAGCTTCTCAGTATTTAAATATATTAATATAACCAGTTATAGAAATCTAAATATAAAACCAATCTCCTATAGGGTTTGAGAAGGCATTCACCATATCCCTGAAAAGTTTAACATTCCTTATTCAAGTTTAATCATCTCTTTAGAAGGGGAAAACAGTGATAGGACTTGTTGAACCAGAATTACTATCAAAACTCAAAAAGCTGACCATATTCGTTTAGCCACAAGCCAATCTTACTCAAATCAGGACAGAAATACTACATCATCCATTCATGATCTGAATTCTAGTATATGAGATCAATTTAAATATGGTACACATAAAAAGTCATGAGACATTTGTTTCATAATAAATAAGGCAGCGGCCAACTATTACTCATTAGTAGCTTTTTTGAGATAAGCTATCAAGTCTGCCCTTTCTCCCTTCTTCTTAATGCCAGTGAAGATCACTTTTCTTTCAGGGATGTACTTCTTAGGATTCTCCAAATACACCATCAGCATCTCCTCTCCCCAGGTGATGCCTCTGTTCTTGTTGGCATCTGTGTAAGAGAATCCCACAGGCTGACCTGTCTTTCGTCCAAACAGACCATGGAGATTTGGCCCAGTCTTGTGCTTGCCTCCCTTTTCCACAGTATGGCACCGGGCACACTTCTGAACAAAAATCTTCTTGCCCTTCTCAACATCATCCATTTTTAAATCATTCTTTCGACGTGCACGACTAAGGGGTTCCCACTCACAAGCCGAACGTCCTGCTCTCTCGATTCTTTTTTTTTTTTTTTTTTGCGGTACGCGGGCCTCTCACCGTTGCGGCCTCTCCCGTTGCGGAGCACAGGCTCCGGACGCGCAGGCTCAGCGGCCATGGCTCACGGGCCCAGCCGCTCCACGGCATGTGGGACCTCCCAGACTGGGGCACGAACCTGTGTCCCCTGCATCAGCAGGCAGACTCTCAACCACTGCGCCACCAGGGAAGCCCTCGATTCTTCTTTTTAAATGCAGCGCTGTGCTAAGTAAGCAGTTGTTGGCAGCTTCTGTGACAGTGTCTCCAGCTGAGTCATAGGACTGCTCTGCTGCTGGCCTCTGAACTCAATATTCCTGATCTTTGCTTCTCCTAGTTTAGCAGCTCCCTTCCTTATCCCTAGCACTGAGCCTTTAGTATGCATTTATTCTTTCATTCACTCATTCATTCCATTAATTTTCGATGGTTTGTTTGCTACAGTGCCAAACACTGTCGCTGCCACCAGGGAGTTTATGGTCTAATAGGCTTTAAAATAGTATCTGTGGGGCCTCCCTGGTGGCGCAGTGGTTGAGAGTCCGCCTGCCGATGCAGGGGATACGGGTTCGTGCCCCGGTCTAGGAGTATCCCATATGCCTTGGAGCAGCTGGGCCCGTGAGCCATGGCCGCTGGGCCTGCGCATCCGGAGCCTGTGCTCCGCAACGGGAGAGGCCACAACAGTGAGAGGCCCGCGTACCGAAAAAAAAAAAAAAAAAAAAATAGTATCTGTGGGACTTCCTGGTGGTGCAGTGGTTAAGAATCCGCCTGCCAATGCAGGGGACACGGGTTCGAGCCCTGGTCCAGGAAGATCCCACATGCCGTGGAGCAACTAAGACCATGCGCTATAACTACTGAGCCTGCGCTCTAGAGCCCATGAGCCACAACTACTGAGCCCGTGAGCCACAACTACTGAAGCCCATGTGCCTAGAGCCTGTGCTTCGCAACAAGAGAAGCCACCGCAATGAGAAGCCCACACACTGCAATGAAGAGTAGCCCCTGCTCTCCACAACTAGAGAAAACCCGTGCGCAACGACGACCCAACGCAGCCATAAATAAATAAATAAATAAATAAAATCTGTATGCGATGTATATATGTATATACACAACGGAATAGTATTCAGCCACAAGAAAGAAGGAAATCCTGTGTGCGACAACATGGATGGACCTTGAAGGCATTATGCTCAGTGAAATAAGTCAGAGAAAGACAAGTACTATATGATCTCACTTATATGTAGAATCTAAAAAAAGCTGAACTCGGAGACTAGAATGGTGGACGGGGGAAAGGGGGATGTTGGTCAAAGGGTACAAACTTCCAGATACTAGATGAACAAGCTCTGGGGATCTAAGGTACAGCATGGTGATTATAGCTAATGATACTGTATCGTATACTTGAAAGTTGCTACCAGGGTAGATCTGAAATGTTCTTACCAGGAAAAAGAAGTAGGAATTATGCGATGTGATGCAGGTGTAAGGTGTGATGCAGGTGTACGGTATGGTGGTAATCACTTGCTAGTGTATCAGATCAACACTTTGTACACCTTAAACTCACATAATGTTATATGTCAACTATATCTCAATAAAGCTGAAAAAAAAATAGTTTCTGTATACGGCACCTACCATGAACCAAGCATATGCTAGGCATTTTATATGTAACTAAATTATTTTTCATAAGAGTTCAGCAAAGTACTTGATAGCCCCCCTCACTTTTTAAAACAAAGGAAGAATTAAGGTTAAATAAATTGCAGCATTTGCTTCCTACTGCTCTGCAGTCACATTTCCGGAGGCAGCATTGTCAGGACTTCTTGCTGACAGCTGTCCTTGCTCCCTTTGCTCACAGGAGTGTGTGTAAAGGCCACTTCCTCGTGACCTCTGTGACTGTCCTGTCGTACAGCTCAAGTCAGTTTGCTCCCTGAATAGCTCAACATCTTGGTTAAAGAAATTTCTCTGAGAATGGAGACTGGACTCTCAGATCCCTGAGGGCGTTGAACCTGTGGGGGAATGGGGAGGCTGAGTGGTGCACTCCTAGTGGAGTAGCCTAAGGAGAGACTGAAGAAACAGTGTTGAATCACGGTCATGGAGAAAATAACTGTTCCAGGTCTTTTTCTCACTGCTTTGCAAACTGACCTCCCCTGAGCAGTTTGCAGGAGTAGGGGTCATTTTTGGCATTTCAGTATTCCTCCCTGATGCTGGGAAGCCGTGTGTGTGTGTGTGTGTGTGTGTGTGTGTGTGTGTGTGAAATATAGGTAATCTCAAATGCACAATTCTGAGGGCTGATACCAAGTAAATTCATGCATTTTGGAGTTGGAGCGGTTTCTGGTTTAGATTACCCTGGCTAAGCAAGACCCACCCTCGGACACTACCAAAACCAAGTCAGCTCAGCTTCTGTTTTTATCCAGAAGCCTCACAACCCTGTCCTTGCTGGTCCCGACCCAGCTTCTATCTCCCCACCTCTCCCAAAGGCCGTCTAGCAAACTACCGGCTAGCTCTTTTCTGCCTCTCTTTGCCTTCCCGGGAAACCAACTGCTCTGAAAGCCACTCCACAGCCCCTCCAGGTGGTGGCGTTTATTCTCAAACCTCATCTCACTTTCCTCCGGCCAGGGAGTTGGGGTTTGGGTCCCCTCTGTACCACTCCCAGATTATTCTCCACCCCCTTCGAAGAAAATCTTGCCCATTTTAGGTTCATGCCATTCTATATCACCTTCACCCCCTACTTTGTGTTCTGCTGACTTCCCCATCACTCCCTGTGGAAGGGGATGCCAGTTGTTCCCCGATATCTGATTTCCTTTTCTAGAAATAGGACCCTCCAGTATTTTAGCAGGGGTTGTGGCTGCTCAAAATAAAGATGACATCTCTCAGTGTCCATTACAGCTGTGACTAAATTCTGTTTTGTTTTTGGCCATGCCACATGGCATGTGAGATCTTAGTTCCCTGACCAGGGATTGAACCTGTGACCCCTGCAGTAGAAGCATGGAGTCCTAACCACTGGACTACCAGGGAGTTCCCTGTGACTAAATTCTGATTGGTAGGAGAGAAAATGATGTATACAACTTCTACGTGTTCTTAAAGGAAGGGGTGCAACCTGAACCTTTTTCCAATGACTTCCTCCATTCTACCTCGGCCATGGAATTTTGTCATCACCCAGATGGGCTTCATTTCCACACTCACTCAAGCACCCTACCTCTGACCATAACCTCCCTTCCTTCCATCATGCATCTTCCTCTTCAGTACTCGGATCTCAAAGTCATCAGGACCTCCAGCTCAATCACATCTTTGCCCCAATCCATTTCTTCTCTCTTTTTCCCTCCTTATCCAACTTCCAGTAACAGCTTTTCCAGTGCCCTTCAACTTGACCCAGTATCTTTTCATCATTCCCATTTGACAAAATCCCAACCCATCAGCTTTCCCAGAGAAAGCCAGACAACAGGGCAGATTGTCCCATTAGAAATTCAGCATTACCCACCTATGGGGGAAGCGGGGAATCGGAATGAGAAACAGAGACCAAAGGTAATAAGAGAGGGCACCCAAGTGGAGCGATGATAATAATGTACCATGAACAGAAGGAGTATGGTGACCTCAGCTCACTACACCCGAGGTCTGAAACAAGACCATTAACAATGTCCAAACCTAAGTCTTGTCTTTTTTGGGGGTCTCATCAGTCAACAGCTCTCTGACCAAATTCTTTGTTAGACACTGGAGGCCCCTACGGTAGCATCACACACCTCCTTTTCTAGCCCAAGTCACTGTTGTAATTTCTTTTTCAGCATTGCAATCTTTTGTTGTTGTTTTGTTTTGGTGTTGTGTTTTTTTTTACCATTGCAATCTTAACATTGAACGATGTGTTTCTTTGCTCAATGAGTCCTCTCCTCAGTAGAGTGTAAACTCCATGAGGGCAGGAACTCCAGTTCTGCCCTCCACTGTATCCTACCACCTAGCATGGTGCCTGTCACCTACAAGGTGCTCAATAAATATATGTTGAACAAATGAATAAATGTGAATGTTAAAATTAGTAAAGGTTGATACACATTTTTTTCCTTAATAGAAGAGTGAACTTAGTGAACTGGGCTTATGGGTGGCTTTGCTTTGCAAGTCCTCAAGCATTTCCCTTTTTTTACTTCATTCCTCCAGTCATTCAAAGTTACAAGCTCTGTCCTCATGTCAAATGAAGGACGGTGTATGCATGTGTTGGAGCGGGGCGGGGTGGGGCGTGGAGAGACAGGGAGAACCAGTAAGTCTTGTCTCTGTCTTAACACCTGCCTGGCAGCCAACAGGGCCTTCAATTTCACAGAAAAAGACACGGCACTGAACTGAGCATGCGTTCATCCCTTTCAGCCTGATATGTGCTGGAAGAAGGGCTCCAGGAGGGACGGGCACAGAGATGGGTACGTGTGTGCAGGGGTCCGGATGGGACCCCTGGAGAAGGCCACTTTCTCCAGAGCGGCTCCCAGCCTCTCTAACAGGCCAGCGCACCCCTGGGCGGCCCTCCAAATAGCACCTGGGACACCCCGCCCAAACCCAGGTGTGGACAACAGGGGTAGAAAGGAAAAAAGGAGGTGGACGCCAGACAGTTGCGAGCCTGTGGGAGGAGGGTGTCCCCCAAAGCAGCTGAGCCTTCAGAGGCCCCAGGGTCCCACAAGCTGTATTTATTTCCCCAGCACCTGCTGCATTCAAGACCCTGGGGCGGAAATCAAAGAAATCCTCAGCCTGTCATTAGACATTTGGGAGCAGCAAACAGCCAGATGGTGGAGCCTCGGGCACTGCTGCGGTGGGGCCTGGGTTAGAGACCTGTCTTGGGCTTCAGGAAAGACCTTCCTATGTGAGCAGTCCACTAGGAGTGCGGCGACTGTGGGCCATTTTCTCCCAGGACGGGTGGCTTTGTGCAGCTTCATCTGTCTGCTCAGGCTGGAGGAGAAGCCCGTGGCTAGAGAATGGGACAAAGGGTGTGAAACAGGGAGCCCCACCCCATCTGTCACTCAGGTAAGAAAACTGTCAAGGGCCTCCTCCCTGGGCAGGTGCACACACAGTGGGAGAGGGCCGTGAAGCAGACAATTTCAATGAAACATCTTTGAGAGGAAGCTCAGGGTACAGGTGGGAGCTCACAGCAGGGGATGCAGCCCAGACTCTCTGGATCAGGGAAGGGTTCCCAGGATTAGCTGACACCTGAGGGATGACTAGCAGCTGGTCACGGGAGAGGGGAGGGAGGGAAAGCCGAAGATATTTGCAAAGCCTCAGAGGCGAGCAATAAAGCGAGTTAAGGAACTGAACAAAGATGAGTCTGTCTGGAACATTAAGTACAATGGGAAACAGAACAGGCACAGTTAAGGGCCTAACAGAGCATGTCAAGGAATCCGGATTTTATCCTAGGAGCAATGGGAAACCACCCAAATGGGTTTATATTAGGGAGAGACATGATCACTCCAGCTGCAGAGGAAGAAGACAGGAGAGGATGTGGGGAGTCCCATAAGAGGGCTTTGCACGCTCCAGACAGAAATAGTGCTGGCCAGGACTAGGGTGGCGGCCGTGGAGATGGAGAGGGATGAAAGGACTCAAGAGATGTCAGGAGGGACTTCCCTGGTGGCGCAGTGGTTCAGAATCTGCCTGCCAATGCAGGGGACACGGGTTTGAGCCCTGGTCCAGGAAGATCCCACATGCCGCAGAGAAACTGAGCCCGTGCGCCGCAATTGCTGAGCCGGTGCTCTAGAGCCCTTGAGCCACAACTCCTGAAGCCCACGCGCCTAGAGCCCATGCTCCACAACAAGAGAAGCCACAGCAATGAGAAGCCTGCGCACCGCAACAAAGAGTAGCCCCCGCTCGCCGCAACTAGAGAAAGCCCACGTGCAGCAACGAAGACCCAATGCAGCCAAAAATAAATAAATGTATTAAAAAAAAAAAAGATGTCAGGAGGTAGAATCACCAGGCACTGGATGTGAAGGGAGGAGGAGAGAGAGGAGCTGATGATGAAGCCCAGACTTTTTGCTTGGACCACTGGGTAGGTGATAATTTCATAACTGTGATAGGAACACGGGAGATGGCACATGTATGGGAGGAAGATGATGTGCTCTGCTTAGGACGTGTTGAGTTTGAGATGTCGGTGGGACACAAAAATGGAGGTGTCCCCCAGGTAGTCAGAAGAGATCTGGGATGGAGATGAAGGTTTGGGAGGCACTGGTCTGTGCGTGGGGAAGGTGATCTGGGAGGAGTGAGTAGAGCCTGGTAACCCAACATTGAAGGGTTGGCAGCAAAAGAGGAGGCTGAGAAGGAAGGGCACCACTAACCTTACAGTCTAACCAGCTGAGTGGCTTCCCACTGCCCAAGTCACTGGAGCATCCTGGGATGCCCCTGGGAAGGTATCCAGGGCAACAGAAGGGACTAGGGAGTCAGCCTGTTCTCCTCACCACTGAGTCCTAGCTCTGCTGACCCCACCTTCACAGCGAGGCAAACCCTTCTCTCCCCTAGATCCTTTCCCAACGTAGTACAGACAGCCCTCCCCACTCCCAAACACCTCACCTGCAGAAGGTTACAAGGAAATGGCTTGGCTAAACAAAGCAGGTGAAAAGAGCTAAATTATGTGGCACTTTGGAGGCTGCGGCCCCGTGGACTCCCAATGGCTCCTTATAGGAGGTTCCAAGGGAAGGAACAGGGGGCATCCCCACTGGGTTAAGGACACAAAGATCCTGGCCTGGGTCACAGCCCGAGGAAACTTCTCCTTACCCTTGAGGATGTGATGGGCACCCCCCTCTCCATGAGGACCCATCAGATTATGAAACGCAGTGATGGGACCAACCCCCAAGCCCCTCACCCCCACCTCCCTCAGACTCTAAGCAGGTCACCAGGGGGATGTCCACCACCACACACCTCCTCTCCCATCTGACCACGTCCAAGTTGCCTCCTGCTCCCACTTCTGGAATAAATGCTGAGAAACAGGTGTGAGATGCAGGAGGGCAGGTTAAGGAGGCAACACTGGGAGTTGCCAGAACTTTGTCAGAAGAATACGTAACTCGTTCTGAGGGTGGTGGGGACGTGTGTAGCTCACTGGCTCCAGACACAGGGGCCTTATGAAGAAATGGTACAGAGCTCTGACATACGGCTCAGTCATCCCTGCTTTGCTGGCCAATGAGAATCCCACAGTGAAAAGCGATGCATAGCAGAATTCCACTGTTGGCGAGTGGGGGACAAAGGGTAAAGTGCCCCAATTGTGACCTGGGGGCAAGAACAGAAGCCCTCTCTCCTCTTTGCCCTATCCACAATCAAACCCTTCATCAGAAGCCCTGTTTCTGTCACTGGTGTCTCCGTTCTTCTTGGCAAAGTCTCCATCTTTGAACCTGCTCTTTCTGCTCCATACTTTATGGATCATCCATATCATTACTGCCCTTGCTTTTTGCTTATCTGGCTTCATCTCCTCCTCTCCCACCTCTACCAGCTTAGTGCAGACCCTCATCACCCCAAACTTGGGATATTACAATGACCTCTTCTATTTCACCCCTAACTGGTCTAACACCAACTGGATGTACTATAATACAATTCTGGTATATATACACACACACACACACAATTACCAACTATGTATATGTGTGTATATATATATATATACACACAGACATATATATATACACACACAACACACACATACATATATATATACACACCAATATATGTATATACATATACCAAATTTTTTATGTTCAGATCCACTTTTATTAAAATTATTTGGCAATTCTGGCAGCAGTATAAAGTCTTTGACCACTGGACACATTAGCCATGAGTTTATAATTTTGGTTTGTTGTGGGTTTGGGCACATGTACTTTTCTAGATCTTCTGCCCTTCATTTCATCACCAAATGGCAAAGTGCCTTAAGTTTCTCTATCTGAAATACCCTATTATCTATAGAACAGGAATTTGTAAAATAAGATTGAAAAAATAAAATGCACAGATTCAAAAAATTCTCTTCAAATATCAAAAACGTACAAAGTATATTGAAGACATCTACGTTTAGTCCAATATATGTGTATATATATATACCAATTTACACACACACACACACACAGTTTTTAAAGGTTACACTCCATTTACAATTTTGTTTTTTAATTTTGATAACTGTATTTAAGTAGTTTAATTTTCTTTGTATTCCTATATATTTTATTTTTTTATAATGGTTATATTTTCCTGTACATATTATCCTTGTTGCTTATCCATTAAATTAAATTAATTTATTTATTTTTGGCCACGCAGCATGTGGGATCTTAATTCCAAGACCAGGAATTGAACCCACACCCCCTGCAGTGGAAGCGCGTAGTCTTAACTACTGGACCGCCAGGGAGGTCCCCTATATATTTTATCTTATGAATTTAAGAACATTATTCTGAGTAGGAGGGGTCCATGGGCTTCACCATACTGCCAAGGGGGTGCATGGAAACAAAAATGTTAAAAACCCTGCTTGGAAGAAATATATATTGTCCTTACTCTTCCCAAAGGGATGCTTGACTTTGTGCACTGAGTTACCTCTCTGGTCCGAGTCCATCACTTCCACCGCTTGGTGCCCTCAAAGGTGATGGCGGGGGGGGCTCTGAGACAATTGTCCCCAAAGCAAAAAAACTGCATCAACTGCATGC
Organism: Mesoplodon mirus; assembly: GCF_964341445.2. Classification (NCBI taxonomy): domain Eukaryota; kingdom Metazoa; phylum Chordata; class Mammalia; order Artiodactyla; family Ziphiidae; genus Mesoplodon; species Mesoplodon mirus. The sequence continues at coordinate 46,243,868 of NC_138994.1, read as the reverse complement.
AGGGCATTGGAAGAGGGGAAGTCCCAGGGGTACAGAATCAATCAGTTGCAGGCCTACTTCAAACCAGTGAGTTGAGAGCTGGACACACCCTCACACCCTCTTGAGAAAAGTAGCTTCGGGCCATCTCAGCCTTCTGAGATCTCTCCCATGATACTGGTCATCCTAGCCACAGCCAGCTGGACAAGGAAGGGATCTCATCCGTGTCTGGCTCGTGGCCAGGCAAGAGAGCTGGCCAAATGGGTACTTTCAGATTGGATGGTGACTAACTGACCCAATTTGATCCTGTCTCTTGGGAAGTTTGAACTTGAACACGCAGGGGGAGTCAGCGGTTGGGAAGGCCAGAAGAAGTGACAGACACAGAGAAAAAGGTGAAAGGTGAGGGAGAGGAAAGTGGAGTCAAGAGCAGGAACTTGCCAAGTTAAGGTTTCCTTCCACCCTACTCTCCCAGAGGAGGTCCCGCCCTGCACCTCTGTCACTTCCTGGAGGTCTGCTTCCTACCATCTGGAAGAGCCCACCTAACCTGTGCCCCAAGGGCTCCAGAATGGTGGAGGGCCAGGCATCCCGAGATGCACAAGAGGCTCACAGCGGAGCATGACGCCTAACGTGCCAGAGACCAAAAGTGAGGAAGCTGGGGGGATTCTCCTCAGTGTCCCGAATCTAGTCTGACCTCCTCCTGGCCCATGAATAGGCCCCCACCCCTTGTGCCTGGTGCGAGGGCCCTGTTAATTTCTATGTCCTTGCAGGTCCCTTTCCAAGGGCTCCCTACATGCTTGACTGCTCACCAAGCAGCCAGAGCCAGTATTGCCAGTGGGGGCCAGGTGGGAGCAGAAGGCAAGCCAGCAGAAATGAGGAGGGAGGGATAGAGAGGTACATCACCCCCTACGTGAGGGAGGCAGCATGGGGTTGACCCCTGTGACCTGGCTCCCTTGGTTCCCCATGTCCAGGTGCCTTCTCTCCCTTGGGGGTCTGTAACACACCCCTCTTCTTTCTAATTGCTCATGGATCAAACTTAGTCCACTCTCTTTGCCCCGAAACAGATTCAATTCAACTTCATCCGTACTTCCTTTACTCCTAACAATGTTTTAGAGTTGAGGAAATGAGGCTCCGAGAGAAGTCTGATGCTGGCTGTCAGAAGTGAGGGGTCCACGCTCCTCAGCACACCCTGACCATGGCCAACCCTCCAGCCTCACAGCTCCCTGCCATCCATTCCCCAGGGCACCCTCGCCAAACTGATATACATACACTCCCCAAAACATGGCCCTCTCATTTCCAAGTCTTTGCTCCCAACGTTCCCCTTGGCTAGAATACCCCTAGGTTACCCTGGTGAATTCTGAGTCAACCTTTAAGACTCAGAGTGTCCTCTACTGTTCATTGTATACTCCTGGTGAGGCAGGGGCTCTGTCCTAATAGCCTTTATATCTCCAGCCTTTTGCTTAAGGCCTGGTAAGGTGAGGGACCAAAGAATATGTGCCCCTTGGCCCCAGTGTCACAAAATTATTACGGTCCAGAGGTATGACCGGCACTTGGAACCCAGTGGGTAGACAGGCTGGGACCTGGGACCTTTTGCTGCAGTGCTGCAATGCTTCCACCTGGACACACCTCTCCTCCAGCAACCAAATACAAAGAAACGGTATGGGACTAAAAATAACTATGTGTGCATGCACAGTTGGGGTAAATTCCGGACAAAAGATACAAAGAGACCAAAAAACCCAACTGCCACTTTTGAGGAGCCTGGAGCAAAAGCAGGGGGTGGCAGGGCCTTGGCTTCTATGACTTCATCTAGACTAACTGTGGCATACCCTGCCTTTCGGTTTCCCATTTCTAGAAAACCGCTCCCGTCAGTAAACCATTCGACCTTAGGGCTGTCAAGAGGCTCATCTAGAAGATCAGGCCTGCTGGAGTAAGTAAGTTTGTTCTCTGGTCTCTATACACTGGTGCAGTAAGTCTCCACTCTCCACTGCTGGAAGCAGAGTTGCTGGGTTCAGGGTTTGGCACACCTTTAAGGTAATGTCGGGGGTGTCCATTAGGAGGGACAGATATCTTGTTAACCTTCCTCTAGTCAACCAATGATGTCCTTTGACCTCCAGCACAGACTGTACCTGATGAGGGGTCAACACATCTAAGTTGTAAGGCCAACTGGCCCGAGGCAGGGGAACGCAATCAGATTCACAGGTTGCATCAGACCGAAACTCTCCGGACCACCCAGTTCCAGGAACTGACCTGGGGACCTTCCACCCGGCCCAGCCTTCCCGCCTTTCGAGGGGCGGGGCTAACGGTCCCAAGACTGATGCAACCGGCACCAGATATTGCCACGATACCCGAAGAGACCACCAAATAAGGAATACCCTGCGCCCTCCCAGATTCACCACACCCCTTTCCCTTCTTCCCCTATAAAATCTTGCCCAACCCTCGCCCGGGTGCGACTTCTCTGGCCCCTTTCTCTTGGACCAGTGAACCTCGCCCGGGAGCGCCCCCTAATAAAGCTCACTTGAAGCTTTCCTCTGTTTCGCGATGCCGTTTGTTAAGATCCGACCTTACATAAGTGTTGTCCCAGGGTGAGCTTGGAAGCCTCATTAGCCAACAGGGCTGCAGCTGCTACTGCCCGCAGGCAGCTTGGCCATCCCAGGCCCACTGAGTACAGTTGTTTTGAAAAGAAAGCCACTGGTCTCTGATCTGGTCCCAGCTTTTGGGTCAGGACTCCTGGTGCTCTCCCTGACCTCTCGTGAACATATAGGGTGAAGGGCTTGTCCAAACGTGGAAGCCCCCGTGCTGGTACTCTGATCAACTCAGGCTTTGGAGTCTCAAAGGCCTGCTGGCGGTCCTTATTCCATTGAAGGCATTCCCTTTCTCCTCCCTTTAGAGCGTCATATAGAGGTTTTGCTACAAGGCCGTAATTTGGAATCCAGGTACGACAGAACCCAGCCATCCGGAGAAAGTCTCGGAGCTGCCTCTTTGTGGTTGGAGACGGTAATGCACTAATTGCTATTTTTCTATCTATGGCCAGGACTCATGCCCCTGGGGTCAAAACAAATCCTAAATATTGAACCCCTTCCTATGGGATCTGAGCCTTGGTTGGAGAGACTTTATATCCTCTTTTTGCCAGAAAATTTAGGACCCTAACAGTATTTTGATCTGAATCTTGTTTGGTCTCACTACTTATTAATAACTCATCAACATATCGTAACAGAGTTCCCTTATCAAGGCTCAGTTCCTTCAGTTCCCTTGCGACGCATTTCCAGAAAGATGGGGGCTGTCCCGAAAACCCTGCGGACGCACCATCCATGTATAGTGGGTAACCTCCAGGGGGTCAGGGTCCCTCCAATCAAAGGCAAAAAGGTATTGAGAGTCTGAGTGTAGGGGAATACAGAAAAATGCATATTTGAGGTCCAAAACAGAGAAATACTGGGCGCTCCCTGACACCTGGGTGAGGAGGGTGTATGTATGGGTTTGGCACCAGAGGGTGAATAGGGATGACTCCCACATTCATGACTGTTGCACAAACCGACACTCCCTGAACGGGGAGGATCAGGGTGGTGCAAGGCGATTGGCAGGGCCTAATGAGGTCGTGTTTTAGGTTGGATTCCCCTCAGGGCCTCAGGCTTTAAAGGATATTATCTCTTCCAGGGGTATTTTTCCCCAGGCCTTAACCTTATTTTTATTTGGGGAACACATTTTGCCCTTCCTGGCACCGAGGTATCCCAAACTGCAGGATCTACCTGTTCTCTAATTTCTTGAGGGATGTCTCGGGGGATATTTTGATGCCCAACAGGTGGGTCACCTGGGGCTACTAATAGATGCACTCTCTGTTCGAATTCTTCACCTCCTTGGACTTCACCCTGTCCTAAGAATACACTAGCTTCTAACTTATTTAGCAAATCTCTCCTGAGGAGAGGGACAGGGCGTTCTGGCATGTACAAAAATGAGTAATAATAACGGACCCGATTCCGCAGGCAAGGGGAGACGTAAATCGCCTTACCTTTAGCTGTCCATCAACTCCTGTCACAGTACAGTCATGGTTGGAGAAGGGGCCAGCTGGCCAAGTCAGAACAGAGCAGGTAGCTCCAGTGTCTACAAGAAATTCAGTTCTCCTACCTGCCACATGGAGGGTGACCCGAGGCTCCACTGGAGAAATGAGGATGGATCGAGCGGGATCTGGAGCTGGGCAGGCGATCGGGCTGTCAGTCAGTGTGTGGGAATTTCTCATCTGAAACATTGGCAAGGAACTGGGGCCAATCGGGTTTGCCCCTCGGGCGTCCCACAGGAGGGCGCTCAGGGCATTCCCCCTTCCAGTGCCCCTCCTTCAGACAAAAGGCACACTGGTTTGGGCCCAGGTGGTTTCTTGGTGGTCTGTCCCGCCTTCTTGTCCTTCCAGGGTCCCCTTGAGGTGGTGGGTGAATCAGAGTAGCCAAAAGCTGCGTTTTCTTTATTAGCCTCTTATCCTTATTGGCCTCCTCCGTTAAGTCTCAGTTGTTATAGACCTTGAAGGCCTCCTCTACCAGGGTTGACAATGGGATTTGGGACCCAGCCTCAAGCTTTTGTAATTTTCTCCGGATATCAGGAGTAGCCTGGGTGATAAAATGCATGGCCGACAGTGTCCTCCCTTCGGCAGACTCAGGGTCTGTACTGGTGTCCTTCCTGAATGCCTCTGTCAACCGGCTCAGGAAGACTGCCAGGTTTTCATCTTTTTCCTGTGCAACCTCTCAGACCTTATCATAATTTACAGGCTTCACCATACACCTTTTCATTCCTTCTGATAAACGAGTAATATAATGTCTCATCCTAGCCTGGCCTACACAGTATTCATAGTCCCAGTGTGGGTCATATTCTGGGATTGCATCCCCATCCACCTGATAAATCTGGTGGTGTGGATTGGTGGCCAGTAGGCCATCTGTGTGTTCCCTGGACTTCCTCAGTATACGCTCCTTTTCATCCGGGGTACAACAGTGGGCCAGAATAGCCATGATGTATTTGGGGAGTCTGTCAAAAATTTTAAAAAGTTTTAAAACACCCGGTTGGATAGGATCATATGTTGCTGTGAACCAATATTGATTCCTTGAGCCAAGGTAGGGAAAAAAATCAAAAGTAAATATAGATAATTTAAAGGCACAGGAACTCACACGATCTGTTCTCAAAAGCAGCATTCCAGGACAACTTTGTTCTCTTATGAGAGACACAAACCAAATCCAGTCTTGCATCAGCCTGATCTTCATAGTCTATCTACCTAATTAAATTTAATCCAACCTTAGAAAATCCTGATCACATACAAAATTCTTTTCTCACTGTTCCTGTTCCGCAAACCTTCTGAGGCCATACTCTGTCCCGTATTCTTTTCCCATTCAGAAATAGCCAGCTCTAGTGATACAGGCTGCAACATGGGACCCTTTGCTGCAGCGCTGCAGTGCTTGCACCTGGACACACGTCTCCTCCAGCAACAAAATACAAAGAAATTGTATAGGACTAAAAATACTGCACGCATGCACAGTCGGGGCAAATCCTGGGTTAAAGATACAAAGAGACCATAAAACCCAACTGCCCCTCTTGAAGAGCCCAGAGCAAAATCAGGGTACTGCGCATGCCTCCTGCACACACCACCTACGGGGTGGTAAAACCACCAAAGCCCCCCCTCCGGCCTGACCCCTGGACACACCCCTACCCTCACCCACATAAAGAACAAGTTCACCACCCCCTCAGGGAGCCGGCAAGCAAGGGAAACTGTTGTTTGCTCTCACTTCCCCCTGCTGCAGCAGGGGCCCCAATAAAGCCTTGCCTGAATTTCTTGTCTGGCCTCTGATCAATTTCTATTAATTAAGGAGGCCAAGAACCCTGGTCAGTAACAGGATGGCCTCAGGATGAGAATCACTCTTGCTCAGTTTTTGGATTGGAAGTAGATGACATCTAGAACCCCTGAGGGTATGGGTGGTCCCCTGGGTTCCAAAATTCACCCTGTTGGGTTTATTCAATCACTCAACAGTACATCATGGGTCTGTTATGCTCTAAACACTCTTCCAGGTGCTGGGGATCAAAGATGAATGGAGCAATTAGCTGGGAGGATACACTTGAGCTGAAACTTTAAGAACACTCAAAATCTATTAAAAAAAGTTTATTCTGTGCTTTCGTCCAGGCCTGTGTGTGAGGGGTGGGCCACGCCTCCCTCCCCACCCCTCCATCCCCTCGCCTCACCTCAGTTTCCAAGGCGAAGATTTGAAGGGGATCACATGTATAATCCCCGGTTTGGGTCTTGCTTTCAGGAAGGCGTGAGGCCTGAATCCTAACCCGGCCCCGCACACCTGGCCCCACTGTTCCCCTAATTCCATGCATCCGAGAATTAGCGAACTGGCTGGCAGCTCATTCCCTGTCAAGAGGCCCGGGAAAGTGATATGGGAGACCCTGAAACTATCCCCACCAACTCAGGAGACCCCAAAGATATCGGTCCCTTGGACGAGCAACGCCCCTAAGGAGGGTCTCAGGCAACACTCTTAGAAAGTGCGACCCCTTTAGAAGGGGGAGACCGGCGGGCGCGGGTGAGTGACCACGAGAGTGTTACAAGTCCTAAACCGAAGTCTCAGCTCCTAGCGGACCCCGCGGTCCCGCCCCGCGCCCTTCTAAGAGCTTGGCTTCCGGGAGGAGCTCCGCTGGGGCACCGCCCCCCCAAGGCGCGGGCGCCAATTGGCCAGCGTGATCGCGGGGCGGGGCCAAATCCTAAAGGGTCAGGAGCAGAGGAAGACCTGAAGGGGGCCGGGGCTGCTGCGAAACGGAGGTGATGCCAAGTGGCCCCATGTGGGTTTCTTTTAAATCTTTAATGCCCATACCCTAGTCTCAGGCCCATGGAGCCTACGCGAGACTACCCACTGTTCGGGGGCGCCTTCTCCGCCACTCTCCCCCCGGGGGCCATCGACGTAAGGTAAGAAGGCCCGGGTGCCAAAGGAGGCTGACCAGGTGGGTTGCGGAAGTAGCCGGGGTCAACCAGGGCCTGCCTCGCCTCTCTTCAGCGACCTCCGACCGGTCCCGGACAATCAAGAAGTTTTCTGTCATCGCGTGACAGACCAGAGCCTGATCGTGGAACTTCTGGAGCTGCAGGCCCACGTGCAGGGCGAAGAGGCGGTGCGGTGAGGGAGGCGGGCCCGCGGCTGGCCAATGGGAGGACCAGAGCCGAAGGAGTGGGCGGGGCCTGTGGCGGGAGGGTTAGTCTGGGCAATGAAAACTCCAAGGGTAACACCACATCACCAGAAATGAGCGAAGTTTAGGATGAGATGCTTGTAAGGGGCAGTGAGAAATGCCCCTCCCTGACCCTGCTCCCCCAACTCCAGGTACCATTTTGAGGACGTTGGCGGGGTGCAGGAGGCTAGGGCTGTGCAAGTGGAGGCTGTGCAGCCCCTCCTTTTGGAGAACCTGGCCCTGAGGGGCTGCTGTCAAGAAGCCTGGATCCTCTCTGGCAAGCAGCAGGTAGCTAAAGAAAACCAGCAGGTGAGGGCCGGGGAGTGTGAGACGTCTTGGAGGGGTGAAGGGGGTGGCTCTAGGGAATCAGGTAAGCATCCTGACTCTGATCACTTTAGGTAGCAAAGTATGTGACAATGTACCAGGCCTTGCTGCGGCTGCCCCAGTACCAGACTGATTTCCTGCTCACCTTCAATCAGCCCCCGTAAGGAGAACAGAAAGGGCACATGGCTCATGACTGGGTCCCCAGGAGAACTGGCTTGGAGGGGCAGAGTTGGGAGACTGTCTGGTGGGGTCCTCCAAGGAAGTGGGAGTGGGCCAGGGGTTTGGGGTCACAGATAACCAGGTCCTCTGGGAAACAGGAAATGGGAATTTACAAGCCCAAGGCCCGGATGATGTTCTCTCTCTATCTCTTCCCCACCCCAAGCCCTGAGAATAGGTCATCTCTTGGCCCTGAAAATCTGTCACTTCCGCCCTGGAGCCTGGGTGACTTTGAACAGTTGGTGACCAGTCTGACCCTTCACGATCCCAACATCTTTGGTCCCCAGTAAGGAGGCTGAAATGCTGCATGCTGCTTTTGAAGACTTGGGGCCTCTGTTCTGCAAGGGGATCAAAGGGTTGGATATATTCCCCTAATTCCTTCCCAGTGCATAAACATAAGACACCTCCTCTCTGCAGAAATAAACTTGCTTTATAACCAATATAATCTGTGCCTTTGAATCTAACAGAACACCTGGGTCCCCCCAATTCCCTTTGGTCTTGGACAGTGGAGTTTAAAATTGTGCATGGGATCAGAAGGGACCCAAGGCCGGCAGTGGAAGAAGGGAGGACATACACTTTGCAGTGACTGGTTCAGCCCTGAGAGAGGGGTGTGAAATTCACAGGGGTACGGGTAGGGAAGGTTTAAAGCGACACCCAAGGAAGGGAGGGAAACTATCCCTTATAGTGATTCAACCCTGAGAAAACAGATGGGGAGTGGGGTTGGTGGTCCCCCTCTGATGGATGAAAGGTCATCTGGTCAGAAGTCACCAGGTCATAACAATGGAGTCAGAAGAGTCCAAGGAGTGCCGACTTGGTGGAGTGTTGGAAGAGTGGCTGTTGTTATTTGGTATACATGTAGTAGAGTGTGCGCAGCTGGTCCCAGAAGAAGAGGGAGAGGATGGTGTGGGGGCCGAGGCGGAAGTAGGAGGCACCTATACCCTTGTACATGCCCCAAATGCCCTCTATCCGAGCTGTCTGCAGCAGAGCATCCAGCAAGCCCCGGTACATGAGGCCCTGAAAGGTTGAAGAGGAAGAGCAGAGTTTGTCAGAGCCCACCAGGGGCCTCACCTCAGCAGGCTGCATTTTAGGCTTTCTACCTGCACCCACAATCTGCTTCCCTCACCCCATGGCTTTCCCTGCCTGCCTGCACACCAGAGCACTCCCTTACCTTGCCCTGAGCATCTGTGGGCTGGTTGTAGAGCCTTGTGCTGACCACATCAAAGGGTGTCATGGCCAGGACCACCGCAATGCCACTCACCATGGCGGCCACCAGAGCCACCTTCCAGCTCTGGGGTGGAAATATCTAAGGGGGGGAGGGAGGAAGAGCTCTGTCAGTCAGCCAATCATTCAGCCCCTCGGAAAGCCCAGGCCCTGCGCTGGGGGTACAGTGGAGAGCTGGTAACTCAAGGAGCTTCCACTCCACCGGTGATAACACTGTGAAGGTGGAAGAGCAGAAGGCCCTGAGGACTCAGGTACACCTGGGAGGAAGTGACGACAGAACTGTGGGAAGGTTGTAAAGAGACAGTGATCCCCCCAAGCCCTCCTGCCGCTCCCTCACATTGAATGTTGGCACTGTCCCTCTTCAAGCTGAGCCCACTTCAGCTTGCCCTCCCCCTGCCCACATTCCCAGGGTGGCCCCACCCCTTTCCCAGGCAGTACCTCCTGCTGGGTCACGAGGTCCTTGGTGGACGAGAAGGTGCACAGCTGGGTGGAGGAACCGACGATAACTCGGGGCAGACCGCCCAGGGCCCCACGCCACAACCCCACCAGACCATGTTTCTGGCCAATCTTGATTAGCGCCTGAAACATGCCCTGGTTGGGGGAGGGGGGGGCAGAGAAAAGACCATGGGGGTGGTGTTCAGCCACCCAGGCATCAGGGACTGCCACCCCTTAACACTGCCAAGTATGGGTCCATAAAAGGCACCTGATGTCTAGACAACCAGTGCCATGTGGGCTTAGAGCATGAATGTGGCCCTCACTTGCCACCCCAGAACAGGGCAGGGTATATGCAAATGAGGACATTAGCAGGTCAGGAGAATGGGGCAAGAGAAATAGGTGCAGAAGCTAGAGGAACAGGGAACATGGGGATAAGAGGGTCTGGGTGGACTCCAGGGGCAGAGTAGGGCTGAACTGATGGGCTGGGCAGAGCCGTGGCTGGGTTGCAGCTGTTGGGTGCAAGCAGAAACCTGGGGGAAAATGGAAGAGAATGGGCAGGGATGCCAGTGGGTTGGAAAACCCTCACCTGATGGTTATACTGGTGCCCCACAGCAATTTCTGTGGCTGCCTGTGCCTGTAGGTGTGTCTTCACCTGGAGACGAGAGAGTATCACAGCCTATGGCCCAGCGGCCAGCCCCCCACCTCAGACAGCCAAATGCCTGACCCCTTCACACTTCCTCTGTGGTGTTCAGCAATGAATATCCTTTTAATCTGACAATTGTTGTTGTTCCCACTTAATAAATTGGGCGTGAGACTGTGTCCCTTGGCTCCAGTCCCGGGGGATGGCTCTCCTAGCGCTGCAAGACCCCCTCTACATCCTTCTTCCCTTGGGGGAAGGGGCGGGGATGGAGAGGTTGGAGAATGGCAACAATTCCTCAGACTGTTCATGTTAGGCAAGACCTGGTGTCCAGCCTCTCATGCCAGCTCCTACTCCCAGACCGGCAGACAGGATCTTCAGCCACCATCATGACCAGGCTCCCCATCAGACTCTGGGGCAGGTTGTGAGAGGTCATCGGCAAAACTTGCTCTCTGGCCCCCAAGCCCTGTGGGGGGCATGTGTCCAGCTGACTTTGGAGAAGTCACTGTCCCTGAATCTCATACCCTGAGAGGGAGACCAGACTGCCTCTCCTTCTACAGAACTCATTGCCTCCCAACGTCTTTCCAGAAAGGGCGCTAAGCAGGGCCAAGTCCTAGCAACAAGCAGCTGTGGTGACCTTGAGCTAGTCACTTCCCCTTTCTGGGCCTCAGGTTCCTGACCCTTCACCGATACCAGATTAACTCAAAGGGGCAGACTGTGGGATAGTAATTCTGTAATGCCCAGGACTTCCCCTGATCCCCACGCTCAATGATGTATGTTAATCAAATTCCTCACCCTCCCCTACACAAATCCACTTCCAACCTCAGTATCAGGTTGTGAAGGCCCAGGCACCCACCCTACACCAAAGGTCTGCCCTGAAGGCCCCAAGCAAGACCCTTCTTCTCACCATGTAGATGGGGCTCCCCAAGTAGGCTCCCATGACCCCAGCCAGGGCCCCAGCTGCTGCGCTGCGGACAGGGCTCAGGGTGCCTTCAGCCGTGTGCAGGCAGCCCCCAGCTTCAGCCAGCCCGTAGGTGCCCAGCCGGACTCCGTTCATCAGGAACTGGTATAAGAGGGCAGGGGCCAGGCCCTTCTGCAGGGCTGCCAGGCCGTCCACCTTGCCGATGGTGATGAAGGCATGGAAGACGTTTCGGTAGTGTCGTCGGTAGGTCCCGGGGGCCTGCAATTCTCCCTGCAGCTGCATCCTGGTCTTCACCACCTCCAGGGGATTGGTGAACAAACAGGCCCCGCAGGCTGCCAGGCCGCTCATTAAGAAGTCCATGGTGGGACAGCAGTAGCAGGAACTGGCCCAGGGGCAAGAAAGTTAAAATGAGCTTCAGAAACGGATCAGAAAATCAGGGGAAAGCCTCAGTTCTAGCAGTCCAGGCTGCAGGAGGTAGAAATGCAGAAGTCTGGAGTCAAGAGTGTCAGGGTCAAATATCAAGAGGTCAAGGGTTAGCTGGAATTTGGGGGTCAGGAGATGGCAAAGAGAGAAGAAATATGAGTTTAGGAGAGTCTGGCGAGAAGGTTATGACAGGGACTTGTTAATCAAGGGATTTGAGGTCAAGGAGGGGCAGAAGCCAGGAGGGCGGCAGGTGGGATGCTGAGGATGGCCGGCTATGGGGGCCGGGAGTAGGTGAGGGAAACGCGGAGCTGGGAGACCGGAGCCAGGGAGGAAGGAAAAAGAAAATCAGCAGGAAAAAGAAAATCCAGGAGAAGATCCAGTGGCGTCCCCGGACAGCAACGAGGTCTGGATCGGGGAAGGAAGTCGAGGCTCCGGCCGGGTATGAGCGCCCTCAGGCAGCTGCCGGAGCCCGCAGCAGCTTCACCCCAGGGAGCCTGCGGAGGCCGGGCCGCCACACTCCAATCACTGGAGAGCGACGCCCAATGGGGAGCCTTAGCCGAGAGCCTCAGCCAATCAGCGCCGAGCCGGCTCTGCGGCCAATGGGAGGTGCTCTCGGCGACCCGGCCTCCGGAATCCGCAGAGAGGCGATTGGAATTAACTCTCCCCACCCCGGTACCAGTGCCTGGGTTGCGGACTCGGAGTGCTGGGAGGGGTCCCCGGGGAGCAGAGGTTTTATCACTGGCGGGGAGGAGAGGTTGGACCCTGGGTTACTGGACGGGCGCAGAGGCCGAGTACGGAGGCAGCGGTCCCTCATCTGCATGTTTTGGGCTGTTGCTCTTGCGGGCGGAGGGCTCCCCTCCTTCGCCTTGTATCCCGGGTCATCGCCGGGTGGGGTTGCCAAACTGTAGGTCCACTCCCTTCTCGGTTCAGGCGCCAGGAGAGCCCGGAAACTGCGGCTCTTCCCGCGAGGCAGGTGGGACACACCTGCTGGACGGGACAGATCTCCTTAGGCTTGGTAAAATATTTGTAGGTTCCAGCGCGGGGGTGTGGTGGCTGCGGGCGCGGAGGAAGGGGTCCCGAAGGATGGCGAGGGAACATAGTCACATCCCTACGCTCTTTTGATCCTCACAGCAAACCAGGGAGAAGACCAGACAGGCTAAGTAAGACGGGATTTTGATCCCTGGGCTTAGGTTACACAGGGCCAGCAAGTGGTGGGAGAGGTCCTGAGACTCTGGACTCCCTCCTGTCCTAGTTCGTGAGCCTGGTAATGGTTAATTACGCAAGAACTTCTGAGGAAAGAGACTAGGGAAGATAGCTGGGAAGGGGTTGAGGGGGGAAGGCTTGGAGAAAGGTGGCAGGAGGATAGGGGATGTCTTCTGGGGCGGGAGGAGGAGGCAAGGGGGCACAGCTCTGTGTGAGGCAGCCACCAAACTTAGACTCAGAGGCCTTTGGAGTTCCAGTTTGGGTCTTCCTGCTTACCAGCTGGACAGCCTTGGGCAAGCTACTTAACATCTCAGAGCCTCCTTTGTAAAATGGGAATGATAATTATTTATTGCACAAACATGAGTGAAAGTGTTGCATTTTCTCTAGATTCTCAATTATCAGTCTCCCTGTGCCCGTGCGTATCCTGTTTCCACCGCCGGTGAAAGTCCTTGCACCCTTATTTTGGTGACCTCCAAATCACTCTTCATCTTGAGCTTCATCTCCTGATCCTTGAAGCTTTTTAGCCACTTCCATCCTGCTTTGCTCCTCAGGCATTTACCCTTGTTTCTCATTTGATTAGTAGTTGTTTACTCTGAGTCCTCCAGTACTCTGGGAGTCCTTGGATGCCCCCGGGGCTGGGGGGCTGAGTCTGGGTCTTATCTCCCCAGTGTACTGCTAAATCACTGAGCCTCTGGGTTAGGCAGGAGGGGTGGAGCATATAACGGGGCTTCTCAGGAGAGGCTCTGAAAGGGTCCCCTGAAAATTTCCAAGGAATGCTCCCCAAATGCCTCAGACCTGTTGGCTGGGATTGACACCCAGAAAACTGAATTCATCTCTTGGTGAGTGTCGAGCCAAAAGACACAACCAAGCCAAAGAGCGGGAGAAGGAAGGATTTGTAAGTAAGTAAGGAGAACACAGGGGATCTTTCCCAAAGCAGTGTCTCCCGAACAGCAAAATTGGAGACGTTTTAAGCTAAGGATACATGCATATTAGTGAATGGGTTTGGGTGGTGTATGCTTATTCGTGAAGGGGATTGAGCAGAAGAGGAATCAGCATAGAATAGGGGCGAAGGTTGCTAGAGTCCAAGCTTTAGTTGATTGAAGTCTCAAGCATCTGAAGAAGGTTAACATCATTAGGTTCCCACCAGTCTGCGTGTTAGCCCCTAGTTACTTACCAACCTCCACCTGCATGGGGGACCTTGGTTCCTGTAGAACAACTAAAAAGATCAGATTGTTATGCATATCCCTTGAGGAGGACCTAGGACTCTGTTTTATCGCTGAATTGTTGCTTCTTGAATGCTTTTCCTTTGTTCCTGCATTCTTTTGTTCTCCTAAGATCATTAATTACTGAGACCTGTTCTAGGGCAAGCATTGTGGCCAGGCTGAGATCACAAAATGGCTTAGGCCTAAAATGGCTTCTCTTATGTCAAGAAAGCCATGCGGGGTTCTCTTTCTCTGGGACCCCCTACCCTATCTGCTTATAGGATGAGAGTTCATCATTTTTTTTTTTTTAAGATGTTGGGGGTAGGAGTTTATTAATTAATTTATTTATTTTTGCTGTGTTGGGTCTTCATTTCTGTGCAAGGGCTTTCTCTAGTTGTGGCAAGCGGGGGCCACTCTTCATCGCGGTGCGTGGGCCTCTCACTATCTCGGCCTCTCTTGTTGCGGAGCACAGGCTCCAGACGCGCAGGCTCAGTAGTTGTGGCTCACGGGCCTAGTTGCTCTGCGGCATGTGGGTTCCTCCCAGACCAGGGTTTGAACCCGGGTCCCCTGCATTAGCAGGCAGATTCTCAACCACTGCACCACCAGGGAAGCCCCCATCGTTGTTTTAATCTTTGAGTTTATACCAGTGATTCTCAAAGTGCAGTCCCTGGAGCAACAGCAGCAGCACCTGGAGACTTTTAATAGAAATGCAGATTCTCTAGGCCCATCCTAGACCTCCTGCACTGAAGGTGGGGGCCTGACAGGGGCTTAACAAACCATCTAGGTTATTCTGATATGTGCTGAAGTTTTAGAACCACTGCTGAAGCCTTTCATTTTTAATATCCAGATGCCCTACAGATAGACAACTTTTAAAGTGTTATTTTTTTTTTTTTTTTTTTGCTGTACGCGGGCCTCTCACTGTTGTGGCCTCTCCCGTTGCAGAGCACAGGCTCCGGACGCACAGGCTCAGCGGCCATGGCTCATGGGCCCAGCCGCTCCGCGGCATATGGGATCCTCCCAGACCGGGGCACGAACCCGTATCCCCTGCATCGGCAGGCGGACTCTCAACCACTGCGTCACCAGGGAGGCCCCTAAAGTGTTATTTTTTAAAAATAAGCTTAATTTTTATTTTTTTTAAAAAATATTTATTTATTTTTGGCTGCGTTGGGTCTTCGTTGCTGTGCGCGGGCTTCCTCTAGTTGCGGCGAGCGGGGGCTCCTTCGTTGTTTCGGTGGCTTCTCTTGTAGCGGAACATGGGCACTAGATGTGCAGGATCCGGTAGCTGTGGCACGTGGGCTCAGTAGTTATGGCTCTTGGGCTCTAGAGCACAGGCTCAGTAGTTGTGGCTCACGGGCCTAGCTGCTCCGTGGATGTGTGATCTTCCCGGGCCAGGGTTCGAACCCATGTCCCCTGCATTGGCAGGTGGATTCTTAATCACTGCGCCACCAGGGAAGCCCTTTTTCCTGTTTTTTTTTTTTGTAACTGGGTTGTTTATTGTTGAGTTTGAGTTATTTGTGTATACTGGATAACAGTCCTTTATCAGATAAGTGTTTTGCAAATATTTACTCCCAGTCTATGACTTGTCTTTTCATTCTCTTAATAGTGTCTTTTACAGAGCAGAAGTTTTTAATTATAATAAAGTCTAACATCAATTTTTTTCTTTCATGGATCATGTTTTTGGTGTTGTATCTAAAAACTTATTGCCAAACCCAAAGTCACCTAGATTGTCTCCTATACTCTTAAAAATTTCATAGTTTTGTATTTTACATTTAGGTCCATGATCTTTTTTGAGTGTGAATGATGTCTGTGTCTTTTTTACATATGGATATCAGTTGTTCCAGGAAGTTTTGTTGAAAATACTACCCTTTCTCCATTGAATTGCTTTTGCTCCTTTGTCAAAAATAGGTTGACTCAGGGAATAGAGCCAATATTTTATCATAACTATAAATGGAATATAATCTATAAAAATTTTGAATCACTATGTTGTACACCCAAAACTAAATCAACTATACCTCAATTTTTTAAAAATTGAAAAAATATCAGTTGACTGTATTTGTGTTGGCCCATTTCCATTGATCTATGTGTCTGTTTTTTGACCAATACCATGCTGTGTTGATTATCATAGGCTATTATCATTTTATTTCCCCCTGGGTATGAATGTCCTGAGACACGTGTGAGAGGAGTGGAGGGGAAGCACAAAGATGGCCCCAGGTCTGAGAGAGGGGGTGAAACCACAGAGACGGGAGAGTGAACGATGCAGAGGCCTGGAAGGCACGGAGCTGTGCCTCTTCTGCCCCTCTACCTGGGGTGGCCTAGACACCCATAGCTTCATATTGGCTGCCAGGCCCCACACCTGAAGTGCTCACACTCCACCTGGTGGCAGTTGGACAGAATCCTCTATCCTCACATAGATTAGAACCTGCTCGGATTCCCAGAGCAGGCCAGCGTTTCCTCACTGCCCGCTTCCTGATTTATCCCACACCACAGGCAGGCTACCCACCCCTAATAGCTTTCTAGACAGAAAAGAGGGCCTAGGTGTTTTGTACTCCGTGAAGGATTCTACTGGAGTTCAATGTCCTGGCCCTATCAGAGGCCAGTGGGACTCAGCACTTCTTTCATCACTCCTCTCTCATTGGAAGGGATTTTTTTGCATGAATTAAGCTTTGTCCCTGCTTGTGTCACACGCTCACCCCTGAGCCAATCTCAGTAGCTAGGGAAGAGGAAATGTGCTGACTGGCTGCTTCTGGGCCATACTTTCCCCCCAGAATGGGCCATGTGGACCTAGAATGATGGAAGGGTGGGTCCCCAAGAGAAAACTAGGTGCTGGTACCAGAAGGGGGTGATGGGTGGGGAACTGGTTAAAACTCTTGCCACCCACTCCTCCGCCTGCTCAGAAACCTCAGTGCCTGTTCTGCCCTGTCTGGTTGCCTGTGGGGTGGCCTCTACATGTTCCTCCAGCCTCATACTCCTCTTTTCATATCAGCTAAGTTTCCCTTTCACAGTTCTCCAGATGGGCCTACTCTCCTCTTCACTGTTTCTCTACTTCCATGGTCTCCCCAGATGGTCACCCATGCCTTGCCTCTTGGCATGGCCAAACTTTACCTGATTTTCCTAACAACCAGGTGAGTGACGTAAGGAGGACTGAAGGAGGGTCAAAGCCACCTGATGTGGAGGTAAAGGGGTGAGATAGAAAGACCTAAGGACTCCTCCAACCTTCCAACAAAGAATCTTTGGGTAAAATCAAGACCAACTACCTTGAAGCTTCTGGGGCTACTTTGTTAATCATTTTTATTTTTTTAAATGTTTATTTATTTTTTTGGCTGCACCTCACAGCTTGCAGGATCTCAGTTCCCCAACCAGGGATTGAACCCAGGCCACGGCAGTGCAAGCCCGGAATCCTAACCACTAGGCCACCAGGGAACTCCCCTTAATCATTTTTACATTGAAAGTATTTCGTTTTGTTTTTCACAAAGATGTTTACTGCAGCATTAATTGTAATGCCAAAAACTGGAAGCTGCCCAAATGCCCTGCACTCGAGAATGAATTACAGCGTTTAAGATTCTTTCAACAGTAAGTGACAGAAGCTCAGCTCAAACTAGCTTAAGCACAAAAGGGAATTCAGTGGCTCCGGAAACTGAGCAGTCCAAGGGGCTTAAATGATGTCAGGCCCCCTCCATCTCTTGGTTCTGCTTCCCTCCGGTGTGGGGCTCATTTTCTCTCACTATTGACTAGTTTCCTCCATTGTGGGGAAAGGGAGGCCAAGACACAGATTGCTCCAGACTTATATTATTCCTGCTTTGTGACCTTGGAAGAAAGAGAAAGATGCCCTTTCCCAGAGACCCAGGGCAGGACATCCTGGCATGGGTGATTTGCTCATTCCTGGGCCAGTCTCTGTGGCCAGAGGAATGGGATCCTGTGATTGGCTGAATCTGGTTCTGGTGGCCAGGAGGACGTTGCTGTGATTGACCGACCCACCGGAACCACATGGAGTGGGGTGGTGGATGAAGAGTTTCCCAGAAGACTTTTACTGCTGTTACCAGGGTGACAAAATCTAGTTGATGTAATATTACATTCCAGGAAAAATTATAATTACAAAGTCCATGTATGTAGTAACATGGCAAATAGTTATGAAGCAGAAAACAGAATTGAAACTATGATGGCACGTTTGGAAGGTAGAAAAAGAGAAAACTTCTGCTTTGTTGGGGTGGTGGAAGAATGTATCATTATATTAAAAATCTTCTGGGACTTCCCTGGTGGTGCAGTGGTTAAGAATCCACCTGCCAATGCAGGGGACACGGGTGGTTCGAGCTCTGGTCCGGGAAGATCCCACATGCCACAGAGCAACTAAGCCCGTGCACCACAACTACTGAGCCCGAGTGCCACAACTACTGAAGCCTGCGCACCTAGAGCCCATGCTCCGCAACAAGAAGCCACCACAATGAGAAGCCCGCGCACCGCAATGAAGAGTAGCGCCCGCTCACTACAACTGGAGAAAGCCTATGCGCAGCAACGAAGACCCAATGCAGCCATAAATAAATAAATTTATTTAAATAAATAAATAAATAAATAAAAATCTTCAGTACCTTTGCAAAAATATTTGTACAATAAATAAAAGGTGTTTGTGCAAAAATAATCTGGCACATATCACAGGATACGATTTTCAGAGCTAAGTTTCTTTTTGGAATGAGATGGGGCATAAATAGACAGTGATTTGTATAGATCGGAAATGTCATGCTTTTCATCTTTGTGGTTGCTTTGAGCAGGGGGCCCAATGGAACCTCTTTGTCAGGAGTGTTAGAACATTCTCAGTGTAGCTCCAGTGAACTTTAGTTCCCCAAAACATGCTATCCTGCCTTTGGGAGTAGAGGAAGTCTCTCCCCACCAGGCAGGCAGGTGAAAAGCCTTCAGGTGGGTCTCTGATAAGGACAGAGAGAGGACAAGGAAATAAGCTCAGACGAGCCAGGAAGGACAGGTAAAGGTGCATGGGCAGCCCAGCCCACCTAATTCCTCTTTTTGTGCCCATACCCCCATGCAGAGCTGGGGTGGTTCATGTAGTACCAAGTGCCAACATGTCTGCAGCCGACAACCAGCACTTTGGGGTTATCTTTTTATTTATTTTTCTTTTTGGCCATGCTGTGTAGCTTGCCGGATCTTCCTTCCCCAACCAGGGATGGAACCTGCACCCTAGGCAGTAAAAGCATGGAGTCCTAACCACTGAACCGCCAGGGAAGTCTCAGTTATCTTTTTAAATGTTATTTTTGTAAGTAGTAAAACTAATAAAGACATTCCTATTTTAGTAAAAACAAAAAACAGGATTTGTTTGGCTACACACATGTATCTAGCTTTCTTGATAGGGTCTCTGAGGCACTCTTGTAGAGATTTCCTCTCCCTGGAAGCCGAAAAGGATCTAGAGGTGAGGGCTGGGAGACTGGATGTCTGGTCCTGGGGTGTGTGTGTGTGTGTGTGTGTGTGTGACAGAGAGAGAGAGAGAGAGAGAGAGAGAGAGAGAGAGAGAGAGAGAGAGAGAGAGAGAGAGAGAGATGGGAAACTGGTGAGATCAACAGAATTATGGAAATGGTCTGTAGGAAAGGAGAGCCAGGGAGTAGTGAGTGGGCTGTGGGGAGGATTCAACTCAGTTTGTTCAATTCACCAAAATATTAAGCACCTCTTATTATGTGCCTGAACTTGTTCCAGAATTTTAGGGTATATCAGTGAACAAAAAAGATAAAGATCACACCTCCAGGAAGCTTACTTTCTTCTTTGTAAAATGTCATCATTTATTTATTGACAGGAAGCTCACTTTCTAATGTGTATGTAGCTATAAACATACTATGTCAATTTAATAGTAATACACTATATGCTATGTTATAAGGCATGATTGCTATGGGAAAAAAGGCAGGTCAGGAATTTGGTGTGATGCAATTTTAAAGAGTGGTAGGGCAGCTTCACTGAGAAGGTGATATTTGAGAAATGAGGTGAGGAAATCTTTCATGGGGATGTCTTGGGAAGGGGGTCTCCAGGCAGAAGACACAGCCAGTGCAAAGGCCCTGGGGCAGGAATGTGCCTCAGAGGAGAGGTTTAGGTTCATTGTTGGACCTTGTCTTTTACTCTGAGGAAAAATGAGTTAAAACATATGTTTTATCCCAGTTTTCTGGCTTTTCTTCTTAGTGTTTTGTTTGGAGTGTGTGTGTGTGTGTGTGTGAGAAAATCTGGCAAAAGCAGGCACCTGGGCCTAGGCAAAGGCCCCCTGAGTTCCTAACTGCCCTTGCATCTTCCTCTCATTACCCTACTTCCCAGGCTGGGGTGTGGCTCATTCCGCCCCCTCAGTTGTTTTTATGACACACTCTGAGCCCTGGGAACTCAGCTCTTCAATCACAGAGCAAATTAGAGGTGAGAGGGACCCCTGCCCACTGCCCCCACCCCCAGGGGTACCGACTCCCAGCCAGTCAACATCAAAGCCTCCCAGGGGGACAGGGAGAGTCAGGGGCTGGGACCCTGAGAGACAGGGACTGAGAATGGGGAGCAGGCAGGGGGCCCAGCAAAGGGCATATCCACCTGGGGTGCACCGAGATCTCACACCGACCCTTTGGTCCACTACACACACACGCTCGCCCGACACAATGGCCGGGTGGGGCTGAGGAACTGGCTTCCTCTGCGGAGATCTCAATCTGGGCCCTCAGTTCCCGCCCCAGAAACACAGGAACAGACCATCAGAGACCTGGCCCCGTGTTCCTTGCTCCAAGGGGCAGGCAGGACGGGCTGAAAATAGAAACCGCTTCCAAAAAGATAAAGGTAAATTTACGGAGGGGGAAACCGGGGCGGGCGGTGGGGTCCCTTGGTGTAAAATAATGGGCTGACTCACCCCCAGGGGACAGGTTGGATGCGAAAGGGACAGGCTGTCATGCGAGGTGTGGAAGAGATGGTCAGACACGCCGTCGAGGGACACACACCCCATCCCTCAGCGATCCAAAGGTGTCTGGAGCCCACGCCCTCCTGCCAGCCCAGCCAGTGCCATTGCCACCCTGCCCTCACCCCCACCCCCGTCCACCCCCGGCCGCTGTCCACACAGCAATGCGGACCCAGGACAGAACGTGCACATACAACGTGCACAAACAGCCCACTCTCCACGGCTGAGTTTCATCCTTTCCCCAGACTCTGTTATCCTCCGAAACCCAGCATTCGGGGTCTCTCACATCTTCCAGAGCCCCAGTGTGCGCATGTGGAGTGTGGTGTGGTTTGGGGGGGGGTGTCCGGTTGGGAGGAGGATCCGATTCCTGTTTCCTGCCCCTACTCACTCGGCCCCGGGAGGTGACCGAGAGTGGAGAGGCCTCGAGGGTGAGTGCTTGGGCCGAGTACCTGGATCCCTGCGAGAGGCCTGAGTGGGGGGCGGGGGAAGGAAGTTAGGGCAGGTACCTGAGGGGGACAGGGATCTCTGAGGGGGGCAAGGCTGGGGAGGAGCTGGCCAGCTGGCAAGGCTACTGCCCGGGGTCACCTAAGGAGCTTCCTGCCAGAACACAGAGGCCATTGAGCTGCAAGACTCCCAGCCTGCAGCTCCCAGCCCCCACCCTGCATCATTTCTCAAAAACCAATCTGGGGCCTGGAGGGATCTGACTCTCCTGCTGACTCCACAGGGGAGTTTGGGGGCGCCAGGTCTCCCAGCCCGGACCTTGCTGCCTTCTCAGGATTACAGCGCCTTCCCGACGGGAAGAAGTGAGCCCAGGCCCCAGCATCTTGGCCCCATTGGTCCTCACCTTTAGTCTGGCCTCCTGACCACCCTCTAGGCATCCTGGCAGGACCCAGGCTTCCACCGGGGCCTCTCTTCAGGACCAGGTGGGGGGCTGGGAGACAGGCAGGGATGAGGATGGGGCAGGAGAGACCATGCCGGGGCCTCCTGGTCTCTTGGGGTCAGAGGCTCCAGGAATCTTCATGGCAGGAAAAGGAGACTAAAAATAACCCGGAAAGGGAGAGTCCGGAGAGAGGAACTGGGAAATGGGGGCGGAGGGCCCGTTGGAGCAGGGAAATAGTGATGCATCTCTCACGGCCCAGGCATGGGCGGGCGCGCAGGCAGACGCACACCGCACATACGCCCCACACGACAGCACAGAACACACACACCCTTGCAGCCCCATCTCACACAACACACTAGACACACTGTGTACTCCACTCTCCCACTGCATACTCGCGTGTAACAGATACACTCTGAAACACAGCATCCAACACCCCATTCATGTAGCACTAGAAACACACCATGTCCACTCACGCTTAAACCACACACGCAAACCTCCACAGCACACGCTACAGACACAAAACACAATAAATCAGGTAGACACATAGCGGCTCTACCGGCATACCCCATTTCCCTTACTGATCCAGTTCTCTTGCACCCCTCCCGCAGCCTGGGTCTCTACCCAGGTGCCCCAACTCTGGCCTCACTGTCTCCTCTGGCCTGACTGGGGCAGCAGAGGCTGAAAGACAGAGCACAATGGAGGCTGGGGGTGCCAGGGAGGGTTCAGAGTCCTCAGGGGATGGAATAAGGAGGGGTGAGAGGTAAAGGGAGAAGACAGTGGGAATGGGAAGAGAGGAGGTGTACCCGCCTTCCCTCCTGACTCTGAAATCTTGGCTTATTTACTTGCAAACATTTCTGCTCACAGGCCTCAGTCTACTCCTGGGCACTAAGGATCTCTCCTCCTGCCCCTCTTCCTCAGGGGATGACTCCAGCAGTGTACCCCACTCCTTGGAAGAGCTCAGAGGAAGATGTCAGCTCAGTCTCTTCCTGCAGCAACACCCCCTACCCAGAAGCCCCCTCGGATCATCCGGCCCCGCCCCCCTTCTCGCCCCCGGGCCGCCCAGTCCCCGGGGGTGCACCACAACGGCTCCTCTCCACAAGAATCTCTCCTCACTGCCAATGAGGCACCAACCCTGATGTGCACCCCCATCTTCTGGGAGCCCCCAGCCTCGTCCCTCAAGCCCCCAGCCCTTCTGCCCCCGTCAGCTTCTAAAGCCAGCCTCGACTCCCAGACTTCCCCAGACTCGCCTTCCGGCACCCCCAGCCCAGCGTCCCGGCGCTCCATCTCCCCAGAACCTGCTCCCCGGTCTCCAGTGCCCCCACCCAAACCCTCCGGGTCACCCCGAACGCCTGTGCCCCTGCTCCATTCGACCCGGGCCCCTGGCCAGGATGGCTCTGCCTCGGCCACAGGCACCGTGCGGAGACTGGCTGGCAGGTTCGAATGGGGGGCTGAAGGCAGGGTCCAGGCTCCAGATGCCCTGGAGCCGGGTCCTCCCGGGGGACTGGATGTGAATGGGGAGAGAGAGACCACCCAGGGCATCCTCGCTGGGAGTGGGTCCCAGGAGAACGGCACTCCAGGTAAGCCCGGGCTGGCTCAATCCGGCTCCTCTTCTTTGTTTTCAGGGCTTTGGGTACTTTAAGGGGCTACTTTTTTTCTTTCTTTCTTTTTTTTTTTTTGCGGTAAGCGGGCCTCTCACTGTTGTGGCCTCTCCCGCTGCGGAGCACAGGCTCCGGACGCGCAGGCTCAGCGGCCATGGCTCACGGGCCCAGCCGCTCCGCGGCATGTGGGATCCTCTCGGACCGGGGCACGAACCCATGTCCCCTGGATCGGCAGGCAGACTCTCAACCACTGCGCCACCAGGGAAGCCCAAGGAGCTACTTTTTAAAAACTGGATTCCATGTTTGGAAAATCTGGTTTTCAGATTTCGGGGGGTTTGAAGAGAGTCAGGGTAGAGGGGACAGATGCCTAGGGCTGACCTCCACGTTCCTGCTGCTGGGCAGGTTAAGGAGAGGGCGGAGGCCTGGGGAGGGTGGGTGTCCTAAGGATGCCCCTGTCTCCCACAGATGCTGCACTGGCCTGCCCTCCCTGCTGCCCTTGTGTCTGCCACGTAGCCCGGCCCGGCCTGGAGCTCCGATGGGTGCCACTGGGGGGCTATGAGGACGGCCCCAGGGCACCCTGCCGGGCCTCCCCGCTGCGGACCTCCCGCTCCCGCCCCAGCCCTCCAAGCCTCAGCCAGCCCCCAGTCGTCCTCACGTCCTACCGCTCCACTGCTGAGCGCAAACTCCTGCCACCCCTCAAGCCCCCCAAACCAACTCGGGTCAGACAGGACGTCACCAGCTCTGGGGACGCCCCACAGGCAGATCTCGATCTGCCCTCCGAAGATGGAATCCAAACAGGTACAGGGCCCCCGGGGAGTGGAACTCTGGGCTGGGAAGGAGCCTCTGGGCTCCACGGGGTGGAGGTGGACCCCCAGCGGGCCCTGGGCTTCTTGTTCCTCCACCAGCTGCTGCTCTGGGACTGACCGGAGTTGTAGTTTTTATAGTAACAGTCTCTGCTGGGTGGGAGTCAGGAGTCCTGGGCTGGGAATCCTGGAGGCTTGCTCTCTTCTCTCTGGATTCTCTCTCTAGGGGACAGTCCCGATGGCGCCCCTCAGAATGATCCTCCAGCCACCGCGGAGGGCAGGTACCGAACACTCCCACCCTTATTCCTACCTGAGAGCAGGCTAACCTTCGGGTCCACCTGAATCCCACCCCCACAAGTGTGGAGTGAAGAAGGCCTAGGCCTCTGGGGACAAGCAGTGCTGGTTTCTAATCCCAGCTCTGTCCCTTATCAGCTGTGTGACCTTATACAAGTTACTTAACCTTTCTGGGTCTCAGCCGCCTCAGCTGTGAAATGGGGGTAAACATACCAAATACTTCATAAAGTTGTTGGGGTCTGATATTGGTGACGAGCCAGGGCCATAATAAACCATTTTAGTTCCCCCACTTTGAGCTGCTATCGAAATTATTGTCTGTGAATCCATGTACCAACCAGGAACATCTCTCCTGTGCTATCTGGGCCTGTTAATCATTTCACCACCATTATCAGAGTTAATCTGAGGCCATCCATTTATTCAACAAACATTTACTGGAGTTTATTCTCCCGGGCTTTTACTTTGGGTGAAAGGGTGCATGGTGGTGCTGATGACCAGAACAGAGTGGGGAGGTGTAAGAGCTGGGTTTGCCCATGTTGAGTTGTACCGAAGCACCCATAGGACATTCCAGACAATGGTCATTTCCATGAGAGCCCTGGAGATGGAGGCTTGGAAGTCTCCGGTGCACAGTAGTTGAGACTGCAGGAATGGATGGGGCCCACTGAGTACAGGGCCTCACATACAACAGGCATATACAACGATCCAGGGTTTGGTCACAGTCCCTGCACACAACCTGCAGGCAGGCCGTGTACCCCCTTACACTATCACGTGAGGAGCACTCCACCCCTTTCTCTTTCCACAGGGAGGATGAGGAGCTGGAGGAGCTGAAGGGGCAGAACTGGGAGCTACCCCTGCAGGACGGTGAGGGCCTCTGCACCTGGGGCGTCCCTGCTGAGACCGTCAAGCGGTGGGCAAGGGTTGCGGGGCACCGGACTTCGCTGATGTGCGACATCTGCTCTCCAGAACCCCTGTACCAGACCTATCGCGCAGCCGTGCTGTCAGAGGAGCTGTGGGGGGTCAGTGAGGACGGGGGACCCTCTTCAGCAAATCCTGGGGAAGCTCCCCCCTTCGCCCGGCCCCCGGGACCTCGCAACACGCTGTGGCAGGAGCTTCCGGCTGTGCGAGCCAGCGGCCTCCTGGACACCCTCAGCCCCCAGGAGAGGCGCATGCAGGAGGTGGACGCACCTGGGGTCGGGCGCGGCAGTGGGGGGGGGCGGGGGCGAGGAGGAGCCTGGGACCCGGCGCCTGGGCTGCCTGGGAGCTGGGCTTTCCATTCCGGCCCTGCTGTTCCTCCTCAGAGCCTGTTCGAGGTGGTGACATCCGAGGCCTCGTACCTGCGCTCCCTGCGGTTGCTGACCGACACCTTTGTGCTGAGCCAGGCGCTCCGGGACACGCTCACCCCCCGGGATCACCACACCCTCTTCTCCAACGTGCAGCGCGTCCAGGGAGTCAGTGAGCGGTCAGTGGGGCCGCCACCTCTCCGCAAGCGGGCCTCGGGAGGAAGCACTCCTCAGCGCTCTCCTGTCCCCGGGCCTCCCCTCCAGGGCCCCCTTAGTGCCCAGCCCTTCCCTCGAGAAGCCGGGACACCTGGCTCTCTGCCCGCCTCCATTGCTTGTCGCCCACTCCTCCAGGTTTCTAGGGAAGTTACTGTCCCGTGTGCGCTCTTCCCCCCACATCAGCGACCTGTGCGACGTGGTGCACGCCCACGCCGTGGGGCCTTTCTCCGTGTACGTGGATTACGTCCGGAACCAGCAGTATCAGGAGGAGACGTACAGCCGCCTGATGTGAGCGTCCCAGGGGCGGGGCCCCGTCACCAGTGCTGGCGGGAGATGGGGAGCAGGGTCGGGGTCCAGGCCAGGGCAGGTTGCGGGGAAATCGGGGCCTCGAGGCAGACGCCAGCCTGCGCCTGCTTCTACAGGGACACGAACGTGCGCTTCTCCGCGGAGCTGCGGCGGCTGCAGAGCCTCCCCAAGTGCCAGCGGCTCCCGCTGCCGTCCTTCCTGCTGCTGCCCTTTCAGCGCATCACGCGGCTCCGCATGCTGCTGCAGGTACCCGTCCTGGCTTGGGCCCTTTTCGGCCCCACCAACCCCGTTGGAGAGCTCTCCCCAGGGGCCTCCTGCCCCGCCATCACCATTTCCCAGCCCACCACAAACACAAGAATCCCCTAAATCAGGACTCCTAATCAGGGCCTCTCCATCCAGGACCCACCAAACCCTACCTGGAGCTACCCAAACGTTTCAAGGAGCCGTCTGGGTGCAGGAAAAGAGCCTCTGGCTAGAGGCCTGAATTCTAGCTTTAACTCTGCCACTAACTGGCTGAGCGACCTTGGGCAAGTCCCTTTCTCTCTCCAGGTCTCAGGGGGAATGTGGTGAGTGGTCTTTGAGGTCCTCTCAGTCCTGCCTTTGACCGTATGCCTTCCCAGTGGGGTGATATCATCCTCAAGGAGGAAAAAACTCGTTCTTTGGGGGGCGAAAAAATCTTCAATATTCCAATGGTTTGTGGTACTCCAAAGGGCCAGGGTGTATAAATAGATATACAGTATATTTGTGGTATTAAAATTTGATGGGGGCGGGGGGAACAATTAGGGAAAAAATGTCTAAAAAGACGCCTTAGTGGGTTGATACTGAAAAAAGGGGTGAGAAACACTCTTCTGTTGCAGAGTAGAAACTTCTCCCTAAACTAGGTCGCCTGATGTGGGGATCTCAATGTGAAGAGTCCCCAACTAGATCATCAGTGCCCTTGCCTTATTCAGCTTTATATATCCCCAGTGTAGACAACACCAATGTAATAATGATGATGATATTAATCATAATAGCTAAACAACTCTTGGGTGTCTGTTCTAGACATGGTTCTAAGCGCAATACGCTCCTTTAACCTTACCAACGACTATGTGAGGGTAGGAACTATTATTGACCCCACTTTATAGATGAGGAAACTGAGGCTCAGAGAGGTTAAATAACTTGCCACAGGTCACACAGATAATAATTGATGGAGACAAACTTTAAATCCAGGCACTCTTAACCCCACGCTATATTGTTTGTACTAATAGCTGTGGTTAATAATTATTAAAATAATAGCAACCCTCTTTTCAGCATTTACTATGTCCCAAAGACTATGCTATGTACTTTATGTATATTTGCTTGCAGAATCCTCACAACAATGCTAATGGTTTGGAAGGTGGGAGTTATCCCCATTTTACAGATGGGGTAACTGAGACTCAGAGAGGTAACCTGACTTGCTCAGGGTTATGCAGACAGCGAGTGGTGAGGCTGGTTCCCCAGCCCTGTGAACCCCCAAATGCCAAGCCAGGCAGGGTCCTCTGAGCTGCATCCCCTCTGAATCCCAGAGCCACAGTGCAGGGGCCCAATTACCCTTCTTCCTCATCCCCAGAATATCCTGCGCCAGACAGAGGAGGGGTCCAGCCGCCAGGAGAATGCCCAGAAGGCTCTGGGTGCTGTCAGCAAGGTTGGAGGGGGATGCTGGGGCTGGAGGAGGTGAGGAGGCGGTAGGGAGGGATGGAAGGGGTGGACGGGAGGAGGGGTGGGTGACTTGGCTCCCCTCACCCAGATCATTGAGCGGTGCAGCGCCGAGGTGGGGCGCATGAAGCAGACAGAGGAGCTGATCCGGCTCACGCAGAGGCTGCGCTTCCACAAAGTCAAGGTTAGATCCTGCCCAGGCTCCCTGCTTCCCTTTCCCCACGGTGCTGGTGCTGCAGGGAAGTCAGAACCTCCTCCCTGCTTCCTCACAGGCCCTACCCCTGGTCTCCTGGTCCAGGCGCCTGGAGTTGCAGGGGGAGCTGACGGAGTTAGGATGCAGAAGGGGGGGTGTGCTCTTCGCCTCCCGCCCCCGCTTCACCCCCCTCTGCCTGCTGCTCTTCAGTGACCTGCTGCTCATCACTCAGCCCAAGAGGTGGGTCTCCGGGAGGGAGGGAGCCCAGGCAGGATTCCAACTGGACCTCTGCTCGCCCTCTGAACTTCCTCTTCCCTGGGCAGCGGTCAGCGGCTACAGGTTCTGGACTATGCCCATCGCTCCCTGGTCCAGGCCCAGCAGGTCCCGGACCCATCTGGACCACCTACGTTCCGCCTCTCCCTTCTCAGCAACCACCAGGGCCGTCCCACCCACCGGCTACTCCAAGCTTCATCCCTGTGAGTTGTGTCTCCTTCAGAAAACACCCTGGGGACCCTCACCTGACCTCTCCGAGTCCACCACCCTCCTCCCTAATCTCTCTCCTCCGAAGCCCCTGCCTAACTAACCCCCAGGAGGATCTCCCGGGCCAACTGTGACCCTTCCCTATATTCCCACCAGATCAGACATGCAGCGCTGGCTGGGAGCCTTCCCTACCCCAGGCCCCCTTCCCTGCTCCCCGGGCACCATCTATGAGGACTGTGGTGAGTGTTCCCTAGAGGGGAGGAGGGAAGGAAAAGTGAGTCTTCAGGGGAATATGGGGAGAAGCTAAAAAGAGTCTGGATCCCACTGTAATGTTACCCGCCCCGACCAGACTGTTCCCAGGAACTCTGTTCAGAGACTTCCACACCTGCCAAGACTGAGGGACGGAATCTGGAGTCCAGGGCTCCCCACAAGCACCTACACAAGAGTCCCGAAGGTGAGAGATTCTTTTACTTATTCATTCAATAAATATTTATTAAGCACCTATGAGGTGCCACTCGCTGTTCTCGGCACCAGCGAACCAAACACACAGATATTCCTGCCCTGCTGGACTACACATTCTAGTGGAGGAGAAACAATAAAGAATAAACAAGATAAATAAGTAACATATATACAAGGGAATATTACTCAGCCATAAAAAGAAACGAAATTGAGTTATTTGTAGTGAGGTGGATGGGCCTAGAGTCTGTCACACAGAGTGAAGTAAGTCAGAAAGAGAAAAACAAATACCATATGCTAAGCATATATAGGGAATGTAAAAAAAAAAAATGGTTCTGATGAACCTAGGGGCAGGACAGGAATAAAGACACAGACGTAGAGAATGGACTTGAGGACACGGGGAAGGGGAAGGGTAAGCTGGGACGAAGTGAGAGAGTGGCATGGACATATATACACTACCAAATCTAAAATAGATAGCTAGTGGGAAGCAGCCGCATCGCACAGGGAGATCAGCTCGGTGCTTTGTGACCACTGAGAGGGGTGGGATAGGGAGGGTGGGAGGGAGGGAGACGCAAGAGGGAGGGGATGTAGGGACATATGTATACATAGAGCTGATTCACTTTGTTGTACAGCGGAAACTAACACCACATGGTAAAGCAATTATACTCCAATAAAGATGTTAAAAAAAAAGATAAGTAAGTAAATTATACTGTCTGAAGGTGGTTAAGTGCTGTGGGAAAACGAAAGTGGGGCAGGGTTAAGGGGGTCAGGAGTCCCGGGGTTGGGCAGGCTTTTACATGTTTAAGTAGGGAGGTTGAGGGGGACCTTGTTGAGGAGGCACCATGTGAGCAGTGACTTGGTGGAGGTGAGGAATTTAGGCACATGGTGTCTGGGGGAAGAGTGTCCCAGAGGGAGGCAGGAGTCAGGCTGGTGTGTTTGAGGAGCAGTAAGGAAGCCAGTGTGGCTAGAGGGAGTGAGGAAAACGGGGAGAAGCAGGTGACATCGTAGGCGTAACGGGGACCAGATCACTGGGTCCTCTTAGGTTCCTGTAAGGAGTCTGGCTCTCACTCTGAGTGAGATGAGCAGTCAACGCAGGGCTTGACAGAGGAGGGAACCCGATCCTCTTTTCTTTTTTTTCTTTACCTTTTTATTTTATATTGGAGTATAGCCTATTAACAATGTTGTGATAGTTCCAGGTGCACAGCAAAGCGACTCAGCCATACATATACATGTATCCATTCTCCCCCAAACTCCCCTCCCATTCAGGCTGCCACACAACGCTGAGCAGAAGGACCCCGACCTTCTTTGATGTTGATGTTTCCTCCACCTCTAATGGCCTTTTTACCAATTCTCCAAGGCTTCTCCACTAATCCCTGCACCCGCCATGACCTTCAGGCATTAGAACCCACTGGGCCTCCTCTCCGTCCTGACCTGCTCCCTGCCCCGGTCCCACTTAGGCCCTTGTCTCTCTTTCCCCAGGCTGGCTGAAGGGGCTTCCTGGGGCCTTCCCTGCCCAGTTGGTGTGTGAAGTCACGGGGGAACATGAAAGGAGGAAGCACCTTCGTCAGCACCAGAGGCTCCTGGAGGCTGTTGGGCCCTCTTCAGGCTCCCCCAGTGCCCCCCAACCCTAATGCAGGCCGGGGGGACGGGGTGGCGGCACAAGTTGGAACAGCTGGCAGCCTGGCACAGAGGAGACAAAGCCCATCCATCCATTGGATTTGCTGTCAGTGGAAACGCTACCTCAGTGGCAACCAATAGGGACCGAGCTTCAAGACTGGGCAGCCAATGAAAACAGGGCCGTCTGAGCCCACGCACAAGGGAGAATGAAGATGGCTTGAGTGGATTGCCAGTGGAGACAGAGGCTCCGTGCAGAGTGGCCAGTGGGTGCTGAGCTGGCTGAGCCTCTGGCCAGTGAGTATCCCTGCTATGCTCACAGCCAAGAAAGAGGAAGCTAGGTCAGTGCAGCTAAAAGAGGGCTGCACTGGAGATGAAGTCCTGGGATAAAATAGCCAACAGCAGGGACACATCCAGCCAAAGAAGATGGTGATCTGGGCCCGAGAGACCGGTAGGAACCCTGCTTGGTGCTATAGCAACGACCGTCTTGCCTTTTGAGTCTGGGAAGTGTTAGATTCCATTCCTGGGGTGCCTCCTGTGTCCTCTTAAGCCACTTCCTCTCTTCTAGAAGAATCCGGAGTGTGTATCTCAGAGAATCTGTGTGTGTGCATATGTCTGTATATGTATCAAGGAAGGTGATTCTGCTGAACATGATGTGTGTGATGTCTTGCCCCCTTCCCAGATGATTGAATCCTCTGTTTCTCCCCTCACTCCCCATTTTTCCTATTAGTCTCCTCAGGAAAGACACTAGGTCTGAGCTCCAGAGGAGAATGTGCTGGGTGTGGTTGGCAGCCAGAGACCAGAGCTGGGGATGAGAGGCCAGGGTTCCATGACAGTTGGAGGAAGATATTGTGGAGCAGCCAAGCAGCCTGGCAGAGGAGTCCAAGGGGCTGAAGATGGCCAGTAACTGGGGTCCAAGGCCTCCTGAAGCCTGCAGGCCCTTCTCCTTGCCCAAAGCTTGGCCTCCATAATCCCTACCTGCAGATCCTCCAACCTGAACTATAACTAGCCATTCAGTCTCAGCCTTGGGCTTCAGGCTCTGGGTCCCAGGGTTGAGTGAAGAAACAGGAGCTGTGGATCTCGGGCCAGCTGAGCCTCTAGGGCTTTCTTGCCTTCATCCTGATCCTTTCACAGAAACGCTGGGCCAAGCAGTGGGGAGAGAACAGAGAACCAGCATTACTGCCTAATCCCACCCAGAGCATCTGCTTCCAGATGAGAAACTTCCTCCACACAATGCCAGAAGGAGGTGAAGAATGGAGACAGAGCGGAGCAGACAGTTGCTGGCAAGTGGGGGCCCGGGCCTGGCACAAGGTCGTCCCTGAGCTAAGCCATCACACCTTCCCTTCAGCTCATGCATGGCCACTTGCCCAGGACAGAAACTGCCACACCGACCACTGGAGGTGCAAGGACTCTGGGAGACTGAGCGGGAGAAAGGCACTGGCATTTGGCATGTCCATGACTTTGGAGATTCACCTAGCACAGTGCCTGACATATGAGAAACCCTCAATAAATGGTGGAGCTGCATTGAGGCGCTCCTGGGAGCATGTGCTTAAAGGAGCAGTGGTTTCCAAATGTGACTTTATTAGGGGGGAGGGGCTGGTTGAAAAGGGATCCTTTGAGAGCAGGGGTCAGCTCTGCCGGGAACTGGGGCTTGGAGACCAGGTACAAGGCGTGTTGGCGCACTCATAGCTCCTGAGGGATCTATGGCGGTGTGATAGGAGGAGGGTTGCAGGTGCTGAAGCAGAGAGCTGCTGCAGGTTGGGGAAGAGGACAGGCAGAGCCAGATATGGATGGGGCTCTGGCAGGGAATGAAGATGCAGCAAGAAGGATACAAAGGGCAATCAGTCAGCAATAAAGATCCTTTACTGACCAGCCAAGCATCTCTGTGTCTAATTTATTTCAATTCTACACCTATTTATTGGGTGCCTTCTATGTGCCAGGCACTCTTCTAGGATCTGGGGACACAGAGATGAAACAGACAAAGGCCTTGACCTCAAGGAGCCTACATTCTGGGGGAGCAGGTGGGGGGAAGTTACTAAGTAAACAAGTTAGTAAGAAAAGATCAGGTAGCAGTGAATGCTATGAAGAAAATACAGCAAAGGCTATGATACAGAGTGCCGTTTGTGTGTGTCTGTGTGTGTGTGTGGCTTTGGGGAAGACCCTGGAGGAGGTAACATTGAGCTGAGACAAGAAGAGATCATCTGGGAAGAAGATCTGGGGAAAGAGCACGCTAGGGGTGGTCTCAAGGGAATTGAAGTCCAGGAAGAGAAGGCAGCGGTCATGGGGACGGAGCTGGCCTACAGGCTCCTTCCTTTGCTGGTGCGGGATTTCCTCCACAAAAACTCCCCTCTTCCTCTGACATAGTCAGAGACAGACAGACACACATCCAGAGGCAGACACAAAGCTGCACATGTGCCCCATATATGTCCCATCTCAACTCCTCACTCCCTCCCCGACTCCTGCCACTTAAGGAAGCCTCCAGGCTCCAAGTCAGAGGTTCTAACATTGGGCTGATGGGGAGATGGAGACCAGTTAAGAATTGTTTGGGGGAAGTAAGGACACAAAATACAACCACATGTTCCAAAGGGACGGAAAGACAGGGAGTGAAGGGGACTGTCGTGTTTCTGTTATCTCAGAGGCCCCTTTCCATTTTGGGGTGACCTGAGTGTGTGTGTGTGTGGTCCTGGAGGGGTCTGCATTCTGCAGGCCTGTTGGAGAGGGTAGAGGGGCATGAAAGAGGCAGATGTGAGGGAACGAGGATCGCCAGTAGCATGGAGAAAGTGGATGGGAGAAGGAATGGGGCCCTGGTAAGAAAGACAGAGAAAATGGAATAATGGATGGTGGGGGTGGGGGAAGGTATGGGACGTCCCTGGCAGTCAGAGGGTAAGAGTCCGCACTTCCACTGCAGGGAGCGTGGGTTTGATCCCTGGTTGGGGAACTAAGATCCAGCACGCCTCGCAGCATGGCCAAAAAAAAAGAGGGGGTACAGGTGGCAGTAAGTAACATAGTATTAGTTCCCCTAAGCTCCCTCCCTCCCTTTCCTGAACACCCTCTGCCAGGCATCAACTTCTCTGTGTACAGCCTCCTCCTGATATCCATCATCCTCTCCATCCTGTGTTGCTCCTCCCCTTTCTTGCCCCTCTGGCTGCCTTCTGCAATTTCCTTGTAGGTGTGGCATGAGGACCCATGGGAGGAGAAGTCTCTCTCAGTGCTGCCCTGTCTGGCATTCCAGGCACGGTGGTGTTACTAACATCCCAGGTGGTAGAGAGGTACACTGACTGGCTTGGGGCATCCTGGAGCTGCCATTGCCCCATTCCTTCATATTCTATCATTCTGGGGAGGTGGAAGAAACAAACATTTTCACAGGCTTAGGAAAGGCTCACGTGTGTCTCAGACCTGGCGGAGGTGACTGGGGAGACAGACTGGGGAAGCTGGGCTCTGGTTGTGAGGCTTTCTCTGAATCAGTATGTGCTCTCTCCACCCGCAGCCCTGCTCCTCATATTTGTGGCCTCCATACTTGGGGAGTCGATGATAATGCAGATAGGATAGGGCTCCGACCTCCCTTTGCGCTGGCCCTTCTATGGGCTCTGGGTCAACATCCTTATGGCCATTGTTGCAGGTGAGGCTGGTTGCAATCATGACCTCAAGCAACAGGTGTTTGAGAGGAGCCCGCGTCTCCCCACAGCCTGCTCATTAGCGTTCTCTCCTCTCCTTTTAGCCCCACCGACCCCTCCAGCCCACTTCCTGCGATCCATTCTACAGCCCTTCAGCCTGGCTCTCTGTCCATCCCTGAAAGGTTTTCTCTCTCCGTCCTTCCTCGCAGGGCTCGCATCTCGTCAGTTACAGTGGTATCTGCTGGTTCCTGTCCTCCGTGTTGGCCAGTCGCCCAGGCAGGCATAGCATCCCGGTACAGGAGTACCTCTCCTCCGACAGCGTCTCCAGAGAACTCCCAGAGACCGCCCCGTCCTGGCTCCCCAGTACGCCCTCTCCAAAATACCCGCTCTCCACCCTCCAGCGTCCCGAGAGCGCCCCAGGCCATAACAAGGGAAGCAGAGGGGCAGAACTCCCCGAGGACTCACTGGGACCCAACCCCTACTCCCCTCACCCCGGGGCGTGACCAGGACCCTCCATGGCCCCGCCCCCCGGGATTGGCCCCGCCTCCAGGCCGAGCTCCGCCTCTCCCCTTGAGGCTGAGCTTTCAATCTCCCTGCGGTGGACCCAGACCTACTGGACGAGGAGAGCTTCCCGCATCCGGCCTTAGTAGGACATCTGGCCAGGCTCGGTCTCCTGCTTCCGCCCCCACGGAGGAATCCTCACGAAGTTGAGGTGCAAGCTCTTCGTCTGCAGTCAACCGCACGCCGACGCCCCCTCCCCGCGCCGACCCGCCGAACTCTTGCTGTCGCCCCGCCTTCCCAGGGCAGGCGTTTAGCAGATTATCAACTTCGGGCCCTGTTGGTCACCTAGGCGCTCAGCTCCCGAGCATCGGAGGCCGGGTTGGCATTTTTCATCGGTCCCTGCACGCACCTCTGTCACTGGGAACTCAGCCTTGCCTTGATGCTTTTCCAGATTCACAAAGGGAGGCAACCTTGAGTGTAGCCGGCTCTAAACCAAGAATGCATAGAGGCTGTCCTTCAGTTTATTGTCCAGGCCACAGAACTACCCTGAACCCTGGTCCAGAGAGCTCAGAAGCATTTTCTTTTGGGGAGGAAACTGACTCATTTCTGAAAATTTGTTTTCTATTCATATTTGGGGTGAGAAGAAACAAAGTAGGCTGAGAAGAGATGAGAATCAGAGAGAAGAGCTGACAGGTGTTGGGGAAATGTCAATTAAAACCAATAAACATTTCCTGAATCTCAGCTAAGTGCCCAAATCAAAAGGAGGATGGAATGGAGAAAGAGGAAGACAAAGTGGGTTAGAGAGAGAGAGAGAGAGAGAGAAGAAACATAGGAGGGAGGGCTTGTAATGCAGGGGTCAGATCTGGCCTGCAAAGGCAAAGAGGCCTTGGATTCAGGAGCAGGACCAGAGACTGATTTTCCATAAAGCTAATATTGCTGATTTTTTCCCAGGATGCTTTGAATATACCCAAAACTCTCGAGTGAGACTGTCCAGATTCAAATGCTGGCTCTACCACTTATTAGGTCTGTAACCTTAGCCCTGGTTCGATCCCTGGTGGGGGAAGATCCCACATGCCGCAGAGCAACTAAGCCCGTGCGCCACAACTACCGAGCCTGCGCTCTAGAGCCCGAGAGCCACAACTACTGAGCCTGTGCTCTAGAGCCCACGAGCCACAACTACTGAAGCCCGCACGCCTAGAGCCCGTGCTCCGCAACAAGAGAAGCCACTGCAATGAGAAGCCCGCGCACCACAACGAAGAGTAACCCCCGCTCGCCGCAACTAGAGAAAGCCCGAGTGCAGCAACAAAGACCCAACGCAGCCAAAAATAATTAATTGATTAATTAAAGAAAGAAAGAAAGAAACATTAGAAACTGGCCATCTGTTTTCCAGAGCGTCTGTACCATTTTGCATTCCCACCAGCGATGTAGGAGAGTTCTGGTTGGTATCCTGCTCTGTGTCTTGGCCAGTACTTGGTGTTGTCAGCTTTGTTGTTTTTGTTTTGTGTGCCGGTCCATTAGGTGTGTGGTGCTATCTCACTGTGGTTTTAATTTGTGTTTCCCTAATGACTAATGATGCTGAGTATCTTTTCATGTGCTTATTGGCCATTCACATATCTTCTTTTGTGAAGTGTCTGTTCAAATATCTTGGCCTTTAAAAAACTGGGTGGGTTTATTTTCTTATTATTGTGTTTTAAGAGTTCTTTAAATATTCTAGATATAAGTCCTTTATCAGATATGTGATTTGAAAATATTTTCTCCCAGTCTGTGGCTTATATTTTCATTCTTCTAACTGCATTTTTCCAAGAGCAGAAATTCTTAATTTTGCAGTCATTTAAAAAATATATTTATTTATTTATTTACTTATTTGGCTGTGCTGGGTCTTAGTTGCAGCATGTGGGATCGTCATTGTGGCACATAGAATCTTTAGTTGCGGCATGCAGGATCTAGGTCCCTGACCAGGGATCAAACCCAGGCCCCTGCATTGGGAGCATGGACTCTTAGACACAGGACCACCAAGGAAGTTCTGCAGTCACTTCTTGCTTTGTGTTTTTTTTTTTTTTTTTTTAGAACTTTTATTAATTAATTTATTTTTGCTGTGTTGGGTCTTCATTTCCCTGCGAGGGCTTTTCTCTAGTTGCGGCAGGCGGGGGCCACTCTTCATCGCGGTGCGTGGGCCTCCCACTATCGCGGCTCTCCTGTTGCAGAGCACAGGCTCCAGACGCGCAGGCTCAGGAGTTGTGGCCCACGGGCCCAGTTGCTCCGCGGCACGTGGGATCCTCCCAGACCAGGGCCCGAACCCGTGTCCCCTGCATTAGCAGGCAGACTCTCAACCACTGCGCCACCAGGGAAGCCCCTTGCTTTGTTTTAAGCAGCCATTTTTTTCTTCCTACTTCTGTTTAGTTGGTATATAGAAGAAGGCAATGGAATGTCCCACAGGGGCAGAACCAAGTAAGCAGGACACACACTGGCAAGTGGGTCTGCCCATCATTCTCCCATGTGCCCAAAGCCTCAAGGTCAAAGGGCATCCTGGGAGGAGAGTGGACCTAGCAACCCAGATCTTTTACAGTCTCATTCTTTACTCAGTGTGTTATCCTTGAGCTGGCAGCATGGGCACCACCTGGGAGCCTGTCCGAAGTGTGGCGTCTGCCCAGGCCAGGAGTACCCACATTAGAGTTTGAGGAACACCAGCAACGACAGGCCCACATGAAGGAAGGATGCATATTTCATAGATGTGAAAGGGAGGAAACATTGCAGCCACTGAAATGAATTCTGGCCACTGAAATGTCCTAGCAATGCCATGGGTCTGGGAGCTCACCACAAAGGAGATTCATGCTGGTGTTTGTACCGGGATGAGCTGGCCTGGGGTAGGACTGTTCCTGAGTGTAATGCAGGTGGCAAAGCACGTCCACGTGGACAGTCAAGGAGTGACCAATAAGCCTGTGTTCTCAAGTCCATGTTCTAAGCCCAAGTCCATGTTCTCCAGGTCGGCTTTGCCCATGGGCACTGAGAGGCTATTGTCCCCTAAGGATGTCTAAGCACCTGCCCTTACGGATGGAACAGTGGGGCACCTTCCTTCTCAGAAAGCTCCCAGCCTTGCACTCCATTCTGGCTGCATCTCTGTACCTGTGTGAGCAAGTGATCATTATTTGCTGACTGCTCAGCTTCCTTTCTTTTGGGGAACGATCCCTTCCCAAATCCATGTGGTTCTGGTGGGCTGTCAGTCAAGGCATCCAGGCCAATCAGACTCTTGGGATTTGGAACCCTGCCCAGGAATAGACAAGGATGGAGGTTTGGGGGGAAACAGGAGGGAAACAGCGGGAAGAGAGACCAGCTCATGCTAATGGTACATCCATGCTCCCCTGGTCTCTGTTTAGTTCTAGGCCTGGATGTTCTGCTTCCCCCTGAGTCTATGTTTATTCAGTATCGCCTCGATACATTCCTTTTTTCTTAACTTCGTCTGGGTTTGCGCTGGCAACCAAAGAGCTCTCACTGATACAATACCTTACAAGATAATTGGCCAGGACTTCCCTGCGGTCCAGTGGTTAAGATTCTGCGCTTCCACTGCAGGGGGTACGGGTTTGATCCCTGGTAGGGAAATATCACTCCTGCTTCGCGGTGCAGTCAAAAAATAAGTTAATTTAATTTAATTAAAAAAAAAAAAAGATAATTGGCTAGCACTGCTGCTAGCCCATAAGGGGTCTTTGTGCCTTTAACCTTGTGGTTAAAAGGCAGCCCTTCTGAATAGATGTAGGGGTAGTTGACTTGGCAGAGAACAGCACCTTTATGAGATACAGAACAAAGCGCCTCTTCCTCCAGGCCACTGGAGCCCCCTTGGCGGGGCATGGCTTGTTGAGCAGAATGCTGACTGGAGTTCAGTTCTCACTCACCTCATTTGCTACGTGCTCTTGTGCAGTGCCCATCCTGCACAACCTTACGTGGAGACTCTGTTGTCAGGTCGCCCACATTTCCCTTCGGCTCTTTCTCTTCCTTCCGCCTTCTAGTTTACCTCTTCTAGGCTTTCACTGTGGCAACATCAAGGCTGATAACAGCTATGTTTACTTTCATAGCTGTAGTTAAGTTTTCCGCGCTTTGTCCATCTGTTGATTCTAAAAACTGAAACTCAATGAAGAGTGTTTACCTTACATACTGTGACTGAATAAATATCTTTCATTGCAGAGCTAGTAATCACTAACATTATATTTCCTTTCTTGAAGAAATGCTGTTGGACTACTTTTAATTACCTTTTGCAAAAGAATATTTGATACATTCACAGGGTTATATGAAATATATTTTAGTTATAAATGATTCGAATATAATGAATACCCGTGTACCTATCACCCAACTCAGGAACACATTACCTATTGCCAATAACATGTTATGTACCAGTGTAACCCTCCCTGTCCCGTTTCCCTGTCTCCCCTGAGAAATAGCCACAATTCGATATTTCATGTTTATCATTCCAGTGCTTTTTAAAACATGCCATGCCATCATAAGAGTATGTATGCTTCAACAATGTTTTGCTTAGTTGTGCTTGTTTATGAGCTCTATAAAAATGGAATCATATTTATGGTACAGTCTTCTGGGAGTTACATTCATCAGGGAACATATTTCCAAGATTCTTCCATATTGTTTTGTGTTGCTGTTAGAACTGCTTACTGTGATTAAACACTTTTAGGAACTCCAGGAAAAACTAAAACAGGTCCAGGGAAGAAAAGGCAGTCCTGATGGTCACCAGTTCTGCATGAGTGATGTTCCCGGTAGGCGCAGCCCCCATCCCCCCAAAATTGCTGCCTCAGTTTTGCATCAGAGTTATCCCAACCTGCAGCCACGGAAGCTAGGGAATTTGCCCACCAGTTCCCTATCTGTCATTAGTTCATAGGTCAGCCTCCAGACCCGGGTGACCCTGACCATGGCTAATGGGATGGCACTTGTCCCTGGCAGGGCCAGAGAATGTTTGGGCTTGGGACGGAGAGACAGCCCGCGGCTCTGGCGGCTAAGGACAGCCCACAATGTAAGGGCCACATTTCTCACCATGTGGACCAGAGGAGGAGGTTGGTTTGCAGAGAAAGAGCAAGATGGTCAGGGAAGGGACTTCCCTGGTGGTCCAGTGGGTAAGAATCCTCACTCCCAATGCAGGGCGCCCGGGTTTGATCTCTGGCTGAGGAACCAGATCCCGCATGCCACAACTAAGACCCAGCGCAGCAAAAATTAATTAATTAATTAAAAAAAAGATGCTTAGGGAGGAGCAAGACCAGAGTCCAAGTGCTATGGTCTGAATATTTGTGTCCCCCAAATTCGTATGTCGGGAAAGTAATCCACAAGGTGACGGTTTTAGGAGGTGGGCCTTTAGGTGGCTCCACTTTCATTAATAGGATGTGTCCTTATAAAAGAGACCCCATAGAGCCCCCTAGCTCCACGTGAGGACACAGCAAGAACTCAGTGACCTGGAATCGGGCTGTCACCTGACCATGCCAACTATGATGGACGGCACCATGATTTGGACCTCCAGCCTCCAAAACTATGAGAAATAAGCTTCTGTTGTTTATAAACTACCCAGTCTGTGGTATTTTGTTATAGCAGTCCAAACAGATTAAGACACAGAGGAAGAGTCCTCACAGGATTTGAATTCTGTGTTTTTTTAAATTTTATTTTATTTACTTTTTATACAGCAGGTTCTCATTAGTTATCTATTTTATACATATTAGTGTATGTATGTCAATCCCCGTCTCCCAATTCATCACACCACCATCACCAACCCCCCACCACTTTCCCGCCTTGGTGTCCATACGTTTAGGATTTGAATTCTTGATTCCAACTACTCTGAGGTCCAGCTGGGCACGTGACCTCACAATCCGTAATTAACTCCCCTTTGGCTTAAACTAATTTCGGTTCCCTTCCATCATTTGCAGCCACTCATCGGCAAGGATGTCTGCCAAACACCTCTGTGTTTTTTGCTCCTTCTCTGTTTGCTAGTAAAAGAGTGCAAAACAGTTAAAACAACTTAGCAATAATAACTCCATTTTCTGGGAATTTACCAAAGAGTGCTTTTTGTTCATTATCTTATTCCATACTCAAACCAAATCTAGATAAGTATTATTGTGCTGTGTTATAGATGAGTAAACTGAGGCATAAAGAAGCTATAGGGGGACTTCCCTGGCGGTCCAGTGGTTTAGGTTGTGGCACTTTCACTGCCGGGGCCCGGGTTTAATCCCTGGTCACAGAACTAAGATCCTACAAGCTGCACCAAAAAAAAAAAAAAAAAAAAAAAAGGAAGCTATATGAATCCTGCAGGTTCACAAGACCATTAAGAGAAAGGCCCGTTATCCATGCCTCTGCCTGCTGGACCCAAAAGCCTGCGTTCTTAACCTCATGTATCACTGTCTTTGCAAAGTGAACCACCTCTGGTGAGATCCAAACTCACATCCCAGATTTGAAAGGCTCCCTCCTCATGAGAATTCCAGAGGCTGACTGAGGTCTGGAAGGCGTGGTGATCAGGCTGCTGCGGGTGAGTCAGATTTATTTTCCTATAGCTTAAAAGGGAGCTTAGAAAAATCTCAGACTGTGTGACACCCCCATGTCCTCTCCTCATCCTATGTCCTTTCCCTTCTGGTGCTGAAAAAAAAAGAAGGGAAAAAGGTCAAAAGAAGGGAAGGAATGGGAACTGTGGACCAGAAGTGAGTAGAGGTGGGGGAAGTAGGGAGACACAGGTTGGTGACACCTGTGGAAGGCATGTCCAAACGTCTCCCTGGGGACAAGCTCCCTCCCTCCCCCTGCTCCATCAGTGAGCACTTGGGGGTGGGGTTAGGGCAGAGGATGTGGGAAGAGAAAAGGAGACCCTCAGCGACCACTGCTCTTAGACGAAGGGCGGCATCAGACCCACAGTTCTGAGTTGAGGCCGCGGGAGCAGGGTTTCCAGAAAGAGTTGGAGGTGAAGCTGTGGGCCCCCTCCCCCATTTGACATCCCCCCTACCCCAGGAATATTCCATGGTAGTTAGGGGCCCTGTCCTGCTGAATGTGTTGTTCTTTCCCAGATCCCAGGCCCTGTGGTGGCCACTGCTTTGCCTGATGAAAATACTTAAATGATGAAGGACAACTGACCCTGGCAAGGGAAGGGGGCGATGGAGTGG
The DNA here is from genome assembly GCF_964341445.2 of Mesoplodon mirus. Taxonomy (NCBI): domain Eukaryota; kingdom Metazoa; phylum Chordata; class Mammalia; order Artiodactyla; family Ziphiidae; genus Mesoplodon; species Mesoplodon mirus. The sequence continues at coordinate 46,202,190 of NC_138994.1, read as the reverse complement.
AGGATAGAAGGAGAGTCAGGGGTGCTCAAGATGGGGACAGGGGCCATTAGGGATGAGTTCCCTGGGTCAGGAGGAGAAAGTGATGAGCATCAGAAGCCCGAAAAGGGCTGGGAGGGCTGGGAAGCAGGATGGGGTGGAGGTGAGCCTGGGACGAGATGAAGGGGTGCCGAACTGCGTCTCCACCCCTGAAAGTAACAGGCAGGTGACCAGGGACCACAGGGAGCATCGCTGGGTCTCTCTGATGCCCCTGCAGTGGAGGATTACACACAGCTCTTGTTGGATATCGCAGGTGTTGGCCTCAGAGCTCAGCCTGATCGCCTTCATCCTGCTGCTGGCCATGGTCTTCTCCAAGAAATGGCTGTACCTCCCGAGGATCCGTTTTTACCAGCACTAGCCCATGAATGTTAGCATCAAAATCGTCATGTTGGTTCACATGATGTCCCTGGGGCTCCTGCAGATCTGCAAATCCAAGAGCTGTTCCAACTCAGAGAATGGGAAAGGTGAGACCCTTGCTCTCCCAACCCACCCCAGGGCTCTAGCCTGCCTTGGCCTCGATGTCTGTACCCCTGTATTCTAGGCCCCTCCCTCTGGTCATCCCCACGTTTTTGGCAGGTAAGATGGTTCCGCTGGCCATGAGACCCCCAAGGATCATTTTTTCCTCCCCAGTCTGGCCAAACTGACTCTCCTGACCCAATGGAAAGCATCACTGCTTTTTGTTAAGTCTCGCAGCCAAGTGTGCGCTTACAGAAATGCATGAGGGGGCACATGGATCACTCAGTAATGACACAATTCACCGTTATCCTGGGATAAGAGCCCCAGGGAGGTGGGGATTTCCTTCCTCGAGGTTTGCATACCCAGAGCTTGAGGAGTCCCCAGAATGCTCTCCCCCAGGCCCACTTTCTCACCACTGTTCTTCCCTCCGGCCTCAGGCTTTGCTTTTCTGGGCCAGCTCTGGGTTTCCATGTCTGGTTACCTTGCTCCTTCCTTCCTGGAGTTCTTGCAACTACTTCATTCCCTATTGTTGTTCATTTCATGCCTGCTGTTCCCTCACCTCCCAGGTTTGGCCCTCCTTTCTCAGCACCTGTGGAAAACGAGAGCTTTTGACCCCTCAATCCCACTTTTTTACCTCGTTAACTTTTTTTTTTTAAGTTGCACAGCTATTATTTACTTCCATTATGAAGGTAATACATCCTTATTCTAATAAATTTGGGGCAACAAAAGCTATCACTTATTGCACCCTTATTCTATTTGCTTAGTTTAATCCTCTATCAATCCTAAGAGACAAGACAAGACAATAACTTGAAGAAGGAGAGGAAGGGAGAAAGAACAAGTTTGTTTCCCAGATCTTCCTGCCTATAGGTCCCCAAAGGTCCCCTTTGGTCCCCAAACCTGCCCAACCTCTCTCACAGCACACTGTGCACAGGCAAACACCTCTGGAGTGCTAAGCCTCTCTAAACTTTGTTTCCCCTATCCCAGCATTCGTTATTAGTAGGTGGGGGAGTAATCAGGAGAGAGAGATCACTAATGAACCTGCTGGTTTATTCATGTGAAGGGTTCAGAGCAAAATGGCTCCAGGGTAGAGCACAGTAGGGGGTGTGGCTGTACCGGGTGCCCAGGAGCAATCTCACCCTCGGTGTCCAGCTCAGATGACTGAGAACTCACAAAGCCCTGTGCCTGGATACCACCAGCATCAACTCAAACTCCACCTCCACCACCACCTGCATCTCCTCCACCACCGCCATCAACATCACCACCAGCACCGCCACCACCTTCACCATCTCCAGCACCTTCACCACCATCTCCAACACCTTCACCACCATCTCCAACACCTTCACCACCATCTCCAACACCTTCACCATCTCCAACACCTTCGCCACCTCCAACATCCCCCAAACCTTCACCATCACCATCTGCATCTCCTCCACCTTCCCCACCTCCACCTCCACCACCATCTCCAACACCTTCACCACCTCCAACACACCCAAAACCTTCACCATCACCAGCTGCAACTCTTCCACCTCCACCACCACCATCTCCAACACCTTCACTACCACCCCCAACTTCACCACCTTGATTCTCTGGCTGCTACAGCTTTCTACTCAATCTCCCATGTTCTCCACTCTGTAACAACAGGACTAAAACAAAGCAAGAAAGGAAAACAGTAAAATCAGGCCATAAGGTCAAGAAACAAGTTACATGAAGACATGTGACAGCTGGCTTGGGTGGTGCTAGCCATGACTATTGGGATTCAGATATCTTGCACAGCAAGGCTGGTCTCCCACGACTGATCTGTATCAGGTAATATCCCTCCAGATAGAGCCATGATGCCAGCAAGCCGGAGGAGTGCAGGGACAAATTGTGAGTGGATTTGGATATGTTAAAAATGTATGTATTATTAGGCTGAATCATATGATATTGCTGTTTCAGCAGTTAAATATTGACAATTTCATATGATTCAACCTAATATATATGACTGATTTCTACTTTATTTGACTCTTTTTTAAGATTCTTATCCTTACCATACCTGACCAGCAGTTGTGGATTTTTTAACCTAGTTACAAGCAAATATTCTGAGCAAAGAACGTAATACAGGGTCTTGAAAATTAGGCAGAACAGACATTCCACAAATCTCTACTCAATGTCCTCCTTATGCTCCTCCTACTGGTAGCTAGCAAGGTTTTATTGGAGGACTTATTGAATCAGTCATCCTGGGGAAGGGACACAAAACATAGGGATGTCATGACTTCTGCCTTATAGATAAAATCTAATTAGATAAAGTGATTTTGTAATTCTGTAGGAGTCATAAACTCAAGTGCTTACAGAGGCTAGGCAAGTAACATAAATAAATAAAGGGGCCACTCTTCCAGTCTATATGTAATTTTCCTCTTTCAATAAAGACCTGCTATATTATTTATTGCTGGATAACAAATTACCCCAGATTTAGCAGCTTAAAATAATAAATATTTATTATCTCGCATGGTTTCTGGGGTCAGGAATCTGGGAGCAGCTTAGTTGAATTGTTCTTGCTCAGGTTCTCTCATGAGGTGATAGTCAAAGTGTCAACTGGGTCATCTGAAGTCTTTTGATGTCATCTGAAGGCTTGACTGGGGCTGGAGGATCTACTTCCAATATGGTTCACTCACTGGGCTGCTGGCAGGAAACCTCATGCCACAAGGGCCTCTTCATGGGCTGTTTCAGGGCTAGCTGCCCCCAGAGTGAGCCATCTAAGAGAGCAAGCTCCATTGCCTTTTATGACCTAGTCTTGGAAGAAAAACACTGTCACTTTCATCATATTTCTATTTGTTGGAAGCAAGTCACTAGGTCCACCCCACATGCAAGGGGAGGGGAATTAAGCTTCACCTATTGAGGGAAAGAGTATCAAGAATTTGTGGGGGGACTTCCCTGGCGGTCCAGTGGTTAAGACTCCATGCTTTCACTGCAGGGGGCGCAGGTTTGATCCCTGGTCAGAGAACTAAGATCCCGCATGCAGCCAAAAAAACCAAAAAAACAAAAAAGGAATTTGTGGGTATATTCTAAAACTACCAGAGTCTGCCTTCTGGTCACAAATTACTTACATTCCTCCCTCATGACAAATATGCTCACCTATCCCAAGGTCCCCAAGCATCTCATCCCATTCCAGCATCAACCAGCTGAAAGTCCAGACTCTTGCTGTGTTGTAAGTGGGGGAGTTAAGTCCCCTTTGTGGAGTCTTTGAGGATTATTCCAACGTGGCTGTGGCAGTGCCACCTGAGAGGCATAAGAAATTAGAGGTCCTAGAAGAGGGGGGCACGGCATGCCACGCAGGGGCCACATGGGAGGAACACCCAGGGAGCGGGCTCAACCAAGCAGATGGAGAGCTGAGAGCGAGAGTGAGGACCCGTGGGCAAATGTCTTTATGGGGTCAGGGTGGAGTCCATAAGCAAAAGGCATGAGGGGATTTCATTGGTGCGTTTGAATGTCACTAGGTCACAAAGAGGGGAGACCAAGAAGGGGAAATTGTGCCAGGAACCAAACCAGCCTGATCACACTGGTGCACCTGGTTACCTGGTGAGGCATCAGGGAAATATGAAGTTTCAAAATTTTACAATACATTTGCCAGTTGTTATGGGCTGAGTTGTGTCCCCTGCAAATTCATATGTTAAACCCCTAATCCCCAGTACCTCAGAATGTGACTGTACTTGGAGATAGGGTCTTTAAAGAGGTGACTAAGTTAAAATGAGGCTATAGGGTGGGCCCTACTTGAACTGACTGGTATCCTTGTAAGAAGAGGAGATTAGGAATAGAGACACCAGGGTTGTGTGCTCATAGAAGAAAGACCATGTGAGGACTCAGTGAGAAGGTAACCATCTGCAAACTAAGTAGAAAGATCTCAGAAGAAACCAAAGCTACGTACACCTTGATCTTGGACTTCTAGTCTCCAGAACTGTAAGAAAATAAATTTCTGTTGCTTAAACTGCCCAGTCTGTGGTATTTTGTTATGGCAGCCCTAGCAAACCAATACACCATCTCAATCAAGTCCAGGTACATGTGAGGCTCTTTGGATGTAATTCCTTAAGTACAGCTCCTGAATACCTGTGAACTAAAGAGACAAGTGATCATCCCCTGCATACCCAAAATACAATGGTGGGACAAAGGATAACCATTGTAGACATTACTGTTTTAAAAGGAGGGACATGAGAGGAAGACAGGAGTCACTGGTTCATGGCAATTCTGAAATTCACCTGGGGAAATGTTGAAATCTCCTTGATTAGAACTCAATCCTGGGACTTTCCTGGTGGTGCAGTGGTTAAGAATCCACCTACCAATGTAGGGGACATGGGTTTGCTCCCTGGTCCGGGAAGATCCCACATGCTGCAAAGCAACTAAGCCCGTGCACCACAACTACTAAGCCTGCGTGCCTAGAGCCCATGCTCCACAAGAGAAGCCATCTGCGCACCGCAAGGAAGAGTAGCCCTCATTCTCTGCAACTAGAGAAAGCCTGTGTGCAGCAACGAAGACCCAACACAGCCAAAAAAATATACCTATATATTAAAAAAAAAAAAAAAAAAAAAAAGAACTCAATCCTACTTCTGCCCAGGAGTAAGTCTCCACAGTTTCTTTCTTTCTTTTTCCTTTTTCTTTTCTTCCTTTTTTTTAAAAAGATAAAATCCATGTAACATAAAATTTACCATTTAGGGAATTCCCTAGTGGTCCAGTGGTTAAGATTCAATGCTTTCACTGCTGGGGCCCAGGGTTCAATCCCTGGCCAGGGATCTAAGATCACGCAAGCTAAGCAGGGTGTCCAAAAAATAAAAAATAAAAAAAATCACCATTTAACAGTACACAATTTAGTGGTTTTAGTATATTCACAGTGTTGTGCAACCATCTCCACTATTCAATTCCAGAACATTTTCACCACTCTAATCAAGCCCCATTCCCCATTTCCCCCAGCCCCTGGCAACTACTAATCTACTTTCTATGGACTTGCCTATTCTGGGCAATTCATTCAACTTACAAATGGATGAACAAAATATGGCATATGCATACAACGGAATCATACAATATGTGGCCTTTTGTGTTTGGCTTCTTTTACTTAGCATAATGTTTTAAAGGTTCATTCATATTGTAAAGTGTATCAGTACTTCATTCTGTTTTATGGCTGAATAATATTTCATTGTATGCATATGCCGTACTTTGTTTATCCATTTGTAAGTTGATGGACATTTGGGTTGTTTCCACCTTTTGTCTATCATGAATAATGCTGCTACAAACATTAATATATGTTTTCATATATATGTTTTCAATTTTCTAGGGTATGTAATTAGGAGTGGAATTTCTGGGTCACATGGTAACTTCCACAATATCATATGCTGGCAATGATGTGGAGCGACAGGAACTCTCATTCATTGTTGGTGGAAAATGCAAAATGGTACAACCACTTTGGATGACAATTTGAAAGTATCTTGCAAAACTAAACATACTGCTACCATACAATCCCACAGTTATACGCCTAGGTGTTTACCCAAATGAACTGAAAGACTTACGCCCACTTACAAACTTGCATATAATTATAGCAGCTTTATTTATAATTGCCAAAAATTGGAAGCAACCTATATGTCCATCAACAGGTAAATGGAGGGAATTCCCTGGTGGCCCAGTGGTTAGGACCCGGTGCTTTCACTGCCGAGGCCTGGGTTCCATCCCTGGTTGGGGAACTAAGATCTCGCAAGCCATGTGGCATGGACAAAAAAAAAAAAATTAAGAAAAAAATAGGTGAAGGGATAAAATGTGATACATCCATACAACGGAATATTGATCAGTGATATGAAGAAATGAGCTATCAAGCCACAAAAAGACATGGAGGAAACTTAAATGCCTATTAGTCAAGTGAAAGAACCCAGTCTGGGGACTTCCCTAGTGGCACAGTGGTTAAGAATATGCCTGCCAATGCAGCGGACTCGAGTTCGCTCCCTGGTCCGGGAAGATCCCACAGGCTGCGGAGCAACTAAGACCCTACGCCACAACTGCTAAGCCCGTGTGCCTAGAACCCGTGCTCTGCAACAAGAGAAGCCACCGCAATGAGAAGTCCGCGCACTGCAACAAAGAGTAGCCCCCACTTGCCGCAATTAGAGAAAGCCTGCACACAGCAATGAAGACCCAACGCAGCCAAAAAAAAAAAAAGCCGGTCTGAAAAGGCTACATACTCTATCATTCCAACCATATGACGTTCTTGAAAAGGCAAAACTATGGAGACAGTGAAAAGATCAGTTGCCAGGCATTAGAGGGTAGAGAGGGAGGGACAAATAGAGGATTTTTAGGACAGTGAAACTATTCCATATGACAGTCTAATGGTGGACACATGTCATTTTACATTTGTCAAAACCCATACAACGTACAACACCAAGAGTGAACCCTATGTAAGCTATGGACTTTGGATGACAATGATGTGTCAATGTTGGTCCAACGATTATAACAAATGTACCACACTGATGCCAGATGTTGATGGTGAGGGAGGCTGTGTGTGTGTATGGGGGGCGGTAGGTGGGAACTCTATGTACTTCGTGCTCAATTTTGCCATGAGTCTAAAACTGCTCTCAAAAGCAAATTCTATTAATTTTTAAAAAAGGAAAAAACCAAGTGTGAAGAAAGAGAGAATATAGAGTTTAATTTTCTACAATGGAGAAAACTCAAGGGTTATACTTTCCAGCCTCCACAGAGCATTTGACAGAAACAGGTTGAGAACCCTTGCTGTACATCAAGGAATGTCATTGAAGGATTCAACCACTGGGAAGGAAGAATTGTTCTCTATGGGGGACCACTGTTTGAGGGTGAAGCTTGGTCAGTGGGATAGAAACTGTCCGTGGTATTTGTGAGAATTCTGGCTCTGTGTCTGTTTATACGCACAAGGATTTGTCAGACACTACGTTCTACTGAATCCTTGAAATATACTTATGTACAGAGGGGAAAATGGCACAGGGGTTGGGGACTTTCAGTCACCTTTTGGGATCTGCAGCCTGGGCGATGAAGACTGATTGCATGGGAATTCCCTGGTGGTCCAGTGGTTAGGACTCTGAGCTTTCACTGCTGGGGCCATGTTTCAATCCATGGTCGGGGAGCTAAGATTCCCCAAGCTGCATGACGCGGCCGTGCTTGCATGGAACCCTGCTTCTGCAAGCCTAAGAGTTACTGCCCTGTATCCCCATGTTCACAGGTCCCCAGGCCTAAGGACTGGTCACAAGAAGGCAAAGCTGTCTGTCCACTTGGTGGGACTCTGACAATTAAAAAAATTTGTGGTGGGGTGGAGACACCATTTCAGAGTTACAGAAAAGTTGCAAGAACAGTACAAAGAATTCCTTTATATTCTTCACCCAGGTTTTCCCCAAATGTTAACGTTACTACATTGCTTTGTATCTCTCCCTCCCTCCCTCCCTCCCTCTCTCTACACACATGCACACACACACACATACACACGTATTTTTCTTTACCATTTAAGTTGCAGACATGATGCCCCTTTCCCTCCCAGTACTTCAGTGTGTATTTCCTAAAAACAAGGACATTCTCTTCCATAACCACAGCACAAGTCTCAATATCAGGAAATTAACATTGATATAATAATATAACATCAGATTTTGCCAATTGTCCCAGTGATGTCCACAGAAAAGAAAGTCCTGGATCATGCACTGAATTCATTTGCCATGTCTCTTTCGCCTACTTTAACTGCAACAGTTTCTCAGTCTTTCTTTGTGTTCCTAACGTTGACCAGTTATTTCCTAGGGTGCCCCTCCATCTGGGTTGGTTTCATGTTTCTTCATAATTACATTCGGGTGATGCATTTTTGGTGGAAACATCAGAGGAATGTTGTGTTCTTCTCAGCGCATCATATCAGGAGGCAGCAGTAGTTGTACCAACAACGGGGATGCTCATTTGGCCACTGCGTTAAGGTGGTATCTGCCAGGTTTTTCTACTGAGGATCTTGCCAAGTCTATTTCCCCTGTAAGAAGTCCTCTGATGCAAAGGAGGCAGAATGGAGAATGTTCACTGGTGAACTGCAAACAGTCCTTCAAAACTCAGCTTAAGTGACCTTTGTGTGGATCCCTTGTAAATCTTTGCTTTGTGCCCTATTTCAGCACTTAGCACTCTCTATCACGACCAATGACTTGATGGTAAACCAGCACGATGTCTGGCACATGGTCGGTGTTTATAAATGTCGAATGGATGGATGAAAGAGATAGGCTAGAGAAGTGGGTGGGTGAGGAGAGATGGAAGAGGGAAAGCCAAGACTGATAGATTTCAAGGAGGCTCTCTCCCTCGTACAGAGAACACCTGCATCTGGAAATGTGGAAGGGTGGCAGCTGCCAGGTGTCAGGACTGGCTCCCTCCACTCCACTGAGGGCAGAGACAGTGTTTCAGGGTTATTACTGGTGATGTGGGGTAAGTGTTGAGGCAAGATCCTAGGTGTCCCTGCAATTAAGGCAGCCATTTCCAGGATTCCTGTCACTGCATCAGGAGAAAGGCATAGGGAAAGGGGACATCCTCCAAAGAAGAGAGAAGAGGGGGGCAAACACCTGGTCACTGCATGACCCACCTGTGCAAAACCCAAGGAGGAAAGGCTGATAAGACCTCATCTGCTAGTCATGTCAAGGGAAGTGCCTAAAAGTGAAAAGAAATCCTAGACCAGCAGAGAAGTTATTCTGAACACAGAGCTGCTCGACAGAAAGAATGTACTAGTTCAAATTAAATAGAACAGGAAGATTCTACAAAGGAGACTTGGGGAAGCAAAAGACAAAATGTCAGGACCAAATTTCAAATGGAAAAAGAGAAAATATAATTAGATCTAAACCAAAAAATACATATATTTAATCAATTATAAATAAGAAAAGTAGACATAAGATAAATGCGTCTGTGAAACGCAAAGCCTCATATTAAAGCGGAAAGCCAACTGCCTCAGGAAGCTCAGATTTCCTGTCCACTTTGTTTGCTAGGAAAACACAGCAGAGCAGACCATCTGGGGTAATTAATTCTGGGGTAAAAATATCAGAGCCTGGGTAAACAAAGATTAGTGCCAAGATAACAATGATAAAGTGGAACCAGGAACCAAAAAAAGAAACCAAGTTTCAATAATTCAAAGGAATAGAATTTTGGATAAATTTCAGAAGAAGATTCCAGGGACAAACTTATTCTGCCATTGGCTAACTTGTGCACAACAGAGGGTTCTTACTCTTTTATATTTCAAAGTATCTCAGGTTTCAAATCAATTTCTGGAAAATTTCTCCAAAACAAAAGGAAAGATGTGTAAATCACATATTTAAAAACGGCTCCCCTCCCCACCAAAATGTTTCCCCTTAAAATTCTATTGCTACAACCCAAAGCCACCAAATCTGAAAAAGTTAAAATAACTAGGCAGAGGTAACTGGCCCACACAGTGTTGAAGCTCACCTTGGCAAACCATGCTTTAAATGGTCTGTTGCACAAATGTCCAGAAAGCATGCAGAATAATTTGGAAGCAAGAGTTTAAGTCTGAGCTTCTCAGACACCTCCCCCTTCCTGTCTCAGAGCTAACTAATGACATTCCAACGTGTAGACTCAAAAAACTACTGGGGGGCCTCCCTGGTGGCGCAGTGGTTGAGAGTCCGCCTGCCGATGCAGGGGATACGGGTTCGTGCCCCGGTCTGGGAGGATCCCATATGCCGCGGAGCGGCTGGGCCCGTGAGCCGTGGCCGCTGGGCCTGCGCACCCGGAGCCTGTGCTCCGCAACGGGGGAGGCCACAACAGTGAGAGGCCCGCATACCGCAAAAAGAAAAAAAAAAAAAGAAAAAAAAAAAAAACTACTGGGAATAGAATCTCAGAAATATCAAAAGAAAATGTTTTTTCTTTCCCTACAGCTGCAAAAAAAGCAGATTCTATTCCACAATATTAGGCTAGTTTTGATAAAGTCATAAGTGGAAAATATTCACTAAAGCATCAATCTCTGAGTCTCCCATCTTCTCGCAAAATATTTGCAAACCATATATCTGATAAGGGGTTAATATTCAAAATATTTAGCTCCTTCAACTCAAAAGCAAAAAAACAAATAGACCAATTAAAGAATAGGCAAAGGGGAACTTCCCTGGCAGTCCAGTGGTTAAGACTCTGCTCTCCCACTGCAGGGGGCACAGGTTTGATCCCTGGTTGGGGAACTAAGATCCCACATGCCACACAGCAGATATCACCTCACACCTGTTAGGAATGGTATTACTAAAAACAAACAAAAGCTAAGTAAGTGTTGGCAAGGATGTGGAGAAACTGAACTCTGGTACAGTGTTGGTGGGAATGTAAAATTATGCAGCTGCTATTAAAACAGCACGGAGGCCCCTCAGAAAATTAAAAAATAGAAATTAAAAAGACATAATCCAGCAACCCCACTTCTGCATATTTATCCAAAAGAATTGAAATCAGGATCTATATTTGCACGTTCATGTTTGCTGCAGCATTATTCACAATAGCCAAGATGTGGAAACAATCTAAATATTTACTGACAGATGAATGGATAAAGAAAATGTGGTATACATATAATGGAAGTTTATTTTATTCAGGTTTAAAAAAGAAAAAAATCCTGCTATATGTGACAACATGGATGAACCTTGAGGACACTATGCTAAATCAAATAAGCCAGTCACTGTGTAATTCCACTCCCACTCACATGAAGTATTTTTTAAAATAGTCAAACATATAGATGCGGAGACTGAATGGTGGTTGCCAGGGGCTGGGGGGAGGGGGAAATGGGGAGTTGCTACTCAAGTGGGTATAAAGTTTCAGCTATGCAAGATGATTAAATCCTAGAGATCTGCTATACAACACTCTGCCTATAGTCAACAATACACTTCAACTTCGTTAAGGGGGGTAGATCTCATGTGAAGTGTTCTGACCACAGCAGAAGCATGTTTGAAAACCAGAGTTGCTCTGTCCACTGCACTCCTGAACCACCCCGGGGGCAGATGGAGAACCGAGGTGCATTCAACCTTGAAGGGCTGAGTGTGTCCTGACCCAGGGCTCCAGGACGGGCCTGTGGCTTGGAATGTGGCTGGATGTGTGAATAGGCACAGGGCACTGAACCTTGCACCAGTGGCAGAAGCCAGGAGGGAGGACCCAGTCCAGCATGGACTCGAATAGGACTTGCCCACGTTGGCTGCTTTCCTGCCTCCAAGTCTCATTTTTTTTTTTTTTGGAGGAAAGGACTTGCCTTAGTTTGGCTGGTCATCCTGGGTAGAGACGGAGCTCTGTGAAAGCTCCCTAAACTGGATGGAAAACAAGCCCCTCCCCCCATGCCCATCCTCTCTCACACACCTTACCACAATTGGGATTATTATTATCAACATCCCCATTTTACAGGTGAGCTTTGAGCTCAGGGGATTTGTTCAAGGTTACGTATCAAGTTTACAGGCTTGAGCCTGTGGGAAAAAAATGCTGCAGGATCCTCACTTCACTGTTAAGTCAAATCATCTTTAGCCCATTCTCCATTTACTTTTCCTAGTAAAACTGAGTTCCATAGGCCACATAACAGAATCCCAGAGATTAGCCTTAAAAAAATGTGCCTTAGGGCTTCCCTGGTGGCGCAGTGGTTGAGAGTCCGCCTGCCGATGCAGGGGACACGGGTTCGTGCCCCGGTCCGGGATGATCCCACATGCCGCGGAGTGGCTGGGCCCATGAGCCATGGCCGCTGAGCCTGCGCGTCCGGAGCCTGTGCTCCGCAACGGGAGAGGCCACAACAGTGAGAGGCCCGCGTACCGCAAAAAAAAAAAAAGTGTCTTAAAAATGTAAGTCTTCATAATTAACAAAAGGAGCCTCAGAAAGATATGGCAACATTCCCTCTCTCCTGCGGGCGATGTGGAGGGAGAGACACTGTTCTGCATTTTAAAATTAAGCCAAGGGGAATTCCCTGGCGGTACAGTGTTTAGGACTCCGCCAAAACAAAGCCAAATAATCTAGTTGGACAAGGTATTAAATGAAGATCTTTCTCAAGAATTGATATTGGAGATTTGTATGAATGTTTGTAACTGGTAACTCACTTCTGTTTTCTGTTAAAATAAATCTGCCCTTGTAAGTATCATTTAAACAGGAGGATTTTGTAGGTCTTCTGAGACTTTGGAAATTGTTGCCATACCTCATAAAAACTACCTCTTAAAAAACGGTCATACTGATTGGCTCCTGCTATATGGGTTTAACTGTGTCACCCCAAAGATGCTTAAGTCCTAACCCCCATCTCCTGCCCTGTATCTGTGAATATGACCTTATTTGGAAATGGGGTCTCTGCAGATGATCCAGTTAAAGTGAGGTCATCAAGGGTGGGCCCTAATCCACTCTGCTAAGGGGAAATTTGGACACAGAGACAGACACGCACAGAGGGAAGATGATGTGAAGACGCAGGGAGAATGTCATCTACAAGCCAAGGAACGCCTGAGGCCGCCAGAAGCTAAAAGAGGGGCCGGAACAGATTCTTCCTCACGGCACTCAGAAGGAACCAACGCTGCTGACATCTTGGTCTCAGACTTATGACCTCCAGAACTGTGACACAATAAATTTTTGTGCCACTCAGTTGGTTACAGCAGCCCCAGGAAATGAAAACTGCTGTCCTGAATACAGTATGACCATTACTGTAGTTCCTTATCAGTCAGATATCTGTTAAAACAAGACAGTATCACTAAACATTTTTCTCCTCTCCCCCATGCATGGCAGAAAAAATAAAAACCCTCAAATACCTTGAATCTGTTTCATATAAATGGACAGCCCTGATCTGATTACAAGTCCAGTGCGCTTCCATCCCACCACAGCTGCACCAGGGCACAGCTACCTGTTTGTTTTTCTTCTGCAGTTAACCTCTGCTCTTTCCTTTTGGCTGCTCTTCTCATTAATTTGTAAATGCTCTTTTAAAAATTAGGTTCTGTGGACAAAGAATGTCGCCTGCAATATCAGTAAACAAAGGATGTTGTGACCATCAAGTCATGAGCCCCTGCAGCCGCCCACGACTGTGCACCCTGAGGAGATTCAGGATGGAGAAAAACAGGATACTGGTCCCTAGTTAAGATGCATATCAAAGGGATAATTTCAATAAGCCCAGACTCTCTTCCCATACATAGAAAAGTGCTAAATTTCATTAACTTGAGATGTCTGTTTTTAAAAAAAAATTAGCAGTAATCTTTTGATGTTCAGTTACCTGCTTTGGGTTTTTTGTTTTTGTTTTTTCCAAAAACTGCTATATATCCTGGCTCCTCCCTTACCTCTCTGGACCAGTCCCTCAGAGCTATCTGAGAAGCTGTATCCTGGGCTTAAGTCCTCAGTAAGTCTGCTGAATAAACCATAATTCTCAACTTTAAGGTTATGCATTTTTTTTCAGTTGACAGGCCCTTATGTCTGTTTTAGATGTTGCAAATATTTTCTTCCAGCCTGTCATTTACCTTTCCTCACTTTTTTAAAGGTATTATTTTTCATAGACATTTAAACTTTTTATGTAGCCTAGAAACCTTTTCTTTTATGGCTTTCTCCATTCCAAGATCCCCCAAATCTCCTTTTTCCCCAATATTTTTTAGTTTTGTTTTTTATATTTAGGGATCAGACTTCATTTTTTTCCAGTTGGATAGCTATATGATCCAGCACCATTATTTTTTTTAATTGAGGTATAACTGACCAGCACCATTAACTGAATAATACAACCCCTCCCAGTTGTGAAATGCCCCTTTTATCATAAATTCCTAGAGGCATGGGTCTGTTTCTGACCTTTATTCACATTCTGACTTCATTTGCCTTTCTTTAGCAACAGGCCACAGAAATGCATATGCAAAAATACTGGAATGGCCCAGATGGTGGCCAAGTGTAGAACGCAGGCCCGCTTCCTGGGGGTTACCACTTGGTTCTCTGCTGCCATGAAAAAATGCGGGGGGCCAGATCTTCCAAGTTTTCAAGAGGTGCTGGACATCCAGATTTTTATATGAAATCTTCTGTTTTGAAAGTGATGGCAATTCATTTTTTACATTTAAAAAACATTTGGTGGACAAAATATATTTGCAAATTGAAAGCAGTCAGTTCTGTTCCAGATGCTGAAATGTGTTAATGCAGAGTAAGGCTGGATTGGGTCTAGGTGTCCACTCCCGCTCTCTCCACTGCCGACCCTACGGAGCAAAGGAGGAAGACAGATGCAGCAGCTCCGGAAGCCTAGGTTATTTGTGGCCACCCCCGGGAAAGGCAGTACTGTCGTGCCTCATTTCACCTCTCACCCACAGCACGCAGGGAGGGGTGGCAACATCAGTGGAGTTGGGCCTCCAAGGCCCTGCTAGCCTGAGTGACACAGAAAAGATGGAACGTGAGGTGCTGGCCAAGGATAGAGCAAGATTCTGGTCCCCCCCACCCAAACAAGCGGGAAAGTTCTATCATCTCCTTTCTAATAATAATGCAGCCTTCCTGGATATCCAGCTTAACACTGTTTAATCAGCAAAGGAATGATCTGCTGATAGCAAGGACAACTGACATCTAGAACTCCACATGCATTATCTCACTGTCTTTCACAGTGACCCCATGAGGTAGCGGCATCAGGACTGTTCCTGCCTCCTTCAGAAGAGGAAACCAGCGCCGGGGGCAATCAGAATGGTTCTGAGATGCAGGAAGAATGAACGGGAGAATAAGGGACTGCAGGCCCCTTCTCCTTCCCAGTGTCCATCTCTGAAGAGTCATTTGTTCACTCAGCAAATCCTTACTGAACACCTCCGATGGGCTATGTACGCTTCCAGGCCTTGGGAATACAGCAGTGCACAGATCCTGGGCACTACTCTTCCCTTTACTCTGAACTATGACCCAGACTGGCCTTTGCTCTATTCTTTTCTTCTCTGGTTGGAGCAGTGACCTCAGGCCAACTTTTGTATTTTGCTCCGGAGTGCTTAGTTGTTTCCCTGCTACTAGTCACTTCCTGGAATGCACTGACCCTTTCCAAGAATACATGTTGTGCTGTGCCTGAGGCATAGAAAACTGGCAGACTCAGACCCAAATCCCAACCATGCCTTAATTTTGACCTATTTTTAAAATATGTTTCAGACACATCACACAATAATCCCTGTGGGTGCCATTCTGAGAGCGGGCATGGTACATCAGGTTTCTCTTGAAGCAGGAAACTTGATTGCCTGGTGGGGCAGGCAATCTCGGGGGCATGTTAGATGAACCTCTTTTCTTCTCGTTGTCCTTCACCTACATCTTTTTCTCTGATGACCCCATCTTTTGGGTTATGTGTCTAGAAGCAGGAACAGGCACTAGATATATGTAGGGCAGTCCCACCGGCTCTACAGGCCTCAGACCCCATCAATTCATGTTCTGCCGGCAAACATACTCTTCCACTGACTGTAGTTGGTAAAACTGCAGCCCCCCAAAAACATACGTCCAAGTCCAAACCCCTAGCACCCGTGAATGTGACCTTACTTGGAAAAAGGGTCTTCACAGATGAAATTAAGGATCTTGAGGGACTTCCCTGGTGGCAGAGTGGTTAAGAATCCACCTGCCAATGCAGGGGACACGGGTTCGAGCCCTGGTCCGGGAAGATCCCACACGCCATGGAGCAACTAAGCCTGTGCGTCACAACTACTGAGCCTGTGCTCTAGAGCCCATGAGCCACAACTACTGAGCCCGTGCACCACAACTACTGAGCCTATGTGCCACAACTACTGAAGCCCACAGACCTAGAGACTGTGCTCTGTAACAACAGAAACCACGGCAAGGAGAAGCTGCAACAAAGAGTAGACCCCGCTCGCCGCAACTAGAGAAAGCCCACTCGCCGCAACTAGAGAAAGCCCACTCGCAGCAACGAGGATCCAATGTAGCCAAAAGTAAATAAATTAATTGAAAAAAAAAGGATCTTGAGATGAGATCATCCTCAATTAGGATGGGCCTTAAGTCCAATGACATAGATTTGGTGTCCAACAGTGTCCTTGTAAGAGACAGAAAAGGAGCACACAGACAGACAGAGGGGAGAAGGCCACATGAAGACCCACGTGCAGACAAGGCAGAGACTGGATTTGTGCTACTCTAAGCCAAGGGATGCAAGGACTGCCGGCAGCCACCAAAGGAGAAAGGCATGGAATGGATTCTCCCTTAGAGCCTCCAGAAGGGACGAACCCTGCCAACACCTTGATTTCAGACCTGTAGCCTCCACAACTATGGGAGAAGAAAGTGCTGTTGTTTTAAGCCTCCACATTTGTGGCAATTTTTTATGGCAGCCCGAGATCAGAGACCCAAGTTGCTTTCCCCCTGTGAGCCAGGACTACCATGGACAGCTTTCCTGAGAGTGTGGCTTTCATTCCTTTCATCTGGGGCCTTGGCAACAGTTCTCAGGTGGCTACACGGTGCCCAGAGGCAGGTGTCTGTTCACCAGCAGAAGAGACCTGGGGCCCCTTGGGAGGTGCTGGGCTCTGCAGCTTTGGGAGGAGTGGGATTGATGTCCTCGTCCATGTCAGATCGGTCTGCTCCGACCTCAGCTCTTTCTTCCTGCCTGATCCAAAGGCTGCTTTCTAGCTGTTCTTCAGCAATTTCTAGTTCTTCTTCTGTTTGTAAGACAGCCACGGTTTCCCGGGGTAAGTGTGAGGAATAGAGTCCAAATTTGGCTTTACAACCAAACATCGCCTCATATGGACTTTGCTGCA
Source organism: Mesoplodon mirus (assembly GCF_964341445.2). Lineage (NCBI taxonomy): Eukaryota > Metazoa > Chordata > Mammalia > Artiodactyla > Ziphiidae > Mesoplodon > Mesoplodon mirus. The sequence goes on along the minus strand of NC_138994.1, from coordinate 46,185,058 downwards.
AGGAAACATCAAAGGCCTGATTCCTCACCATCTGCATGAATCGCAGGCCTTCGGCCCAGTGATGTGAGTGGTTACTCTGCATCCAGGCACTTAGCATGTTCTTGACATCACGGCTTGCTCGCTCCAAGGAGCCTTGGCCTTGGCCAGCATGGTACTTACCAGGGACAATCTTTAGGTCTGGCCATACCTCATTGAGCTCATTGACAACCTGGTTTGTGAACTCCAAGCCACTGTCAGATTCTAACATCGTGGGTGTACCAAGAATTGTGAAAATATCCAACAGGACAGCGACCACCTCATGGGCCTGTTTGGCTTTTAATGGCCGTAAAATAATAAACTTGGTCAAGTGGTCCTGGTAATATAAAATAAACTTGAACTCACCATCAGCATTTGACTGCATGTCAAGGATTTCAACTTGGCATCTGGAGTCAATGTCCTTAAATGGCATGGGCTTGGGTGCGAGGCCTCTCTTGGATACTGGGTTCTTCTGGTGGCACTGTTTACACAGAGTCAGATATAAGACAATGACTTCTTTGGTGACATTCCCGTATTTTCCTTGCAGCTCCTTGAGCATGCGCGTCCGCCCACCATGGCCAATATTGAGATGTGTGTCATGAAGAATATCAAACAGCTCTTCCTTGTGTACATAATACCGTATTCGATCTCGTTCTCCGTGAGTAGCCTCTATTAGTTTCTCCGTGCCTTGTACAGAGATCACGTCATATTTTGCTGCACGGCGATAATCACGTGATGACTTCCTTCCCTTCTCCTTAGCTTCTTTCACTTCCTTTATTGTTTGAAAGTACTTTTCTTTGGAAAATACCTTGCTGTTGTAACTTTTGCTTTCCACTAACTTTGTCACGCTGATGAGAAACTTTTCTCTCATGTTACTTATCTCCTTTTCCATTTCACTTGGATTTGAAACACCAGGGGGATCATTGCCAGCTCTCTGTGGCATCATGGAGAACTGTAAGAAGGATCCTAAGAAAGGCAGAAAGAAACAGAACAAGGCTAAATTTGCTGATATTCCATCTGGAAGACTTTCCCTTCAAAGTTCCTCATTAACTCTTTCATCTGATTTTTTTTTTTTTTAAGATGTTGGGGGTAGGAGTTTTTATTAATTAATTTATTTATTTTTGCTGTGTTGCGTCTTCGTTTCTGTGCGAGGGCTTTCTCTAGTTGTGGCAAGCGGGGGCCGCTCTTCATCGCGGTGCGCAGGCCTCTCACTATCGCGGCCTCTCTTGTTGCGGAGCACAGGCTCCGGACGCGCAGGCTCAGCGGCCATGGCTCACGGGCCCAGCCGCTCCGTGGCATGTGGGATCTTCCCGGACCGGGGCATGAACCCGTGTCCCCTGCATCGGCAGGCGGACTCTCAACCACTGCACCACCAGGGAAGCCCCTTCATCTGATTTTTGAACATATGGAAGAAAGATTACTAAAGTAATGGTATAAAGCAATAACAGAATAAAGGTAACTAGAGGGACTTCCCTGGTGGCACAGTGGTTAAGACTCTGTGCTCCCAATGCAGGGGCCCCGGGTTCAATCCCTGGTCAGGGAACTAGATCCCACATGCATGTCGCAACTAAGAGCTCGCATGCCACAACTAAGGAGCCCACCTGCCGCAACTAAGATCAGGCACAACCAAATATATAAACAAACAAAGAATAAAGATAACTAGAGGGCCCACTGGGCCCATTCATAACCAGAGCATGTCAACAGAATTTTAAATCAGCAAGATATATACACAAATATGTAGTAATTTTTGACTTTAGGCAAACAGAGTAATTAATAAAACTGTTAGCTCAAACAGTGAAACCTATTAACTTGTCTTTGCTAACTGAAGAGGAGAGGATGAATGGAAATTCCTAAGGCAATAATAGGCTGATATCTCATCCTCCATTCCTTTTAAAATAATATAAATGGGAGAATGTTGCTAGAAGGAACCCACATAACAATAGTAAATTGTGAACTTGAAGTTAGCACCAGAGAGGGCTTTTAGCTTTCCCACAATCAACTTAATTTCTTGTGGTTGAAGAGTCTGTCCTCATTTTAGGAGACTGAAGGAGAACACAGTGGGATTTTTTTTGGGTTTTTCTCGTCGCACCACGTGGCTTGCAGCAGGGTTGTGGGGGGAGGGCGGGGGGATCTTAGTTCCCCGACCAAGGATCAAACCCGGATCCCCTGCAGTGGAAGTGTGGAGTCTTAACCACAGGATGGCCAGGGAATTCCTGGGATATTTTTAAATGATGGTTTTTCCCATCGATTGTACACAGGATTAGTAAAAGAAGACAAGTCCTTACGCTGAGGGACTGGCTTCTTGCAACTGTCCAGCATTGTGTCCCTGCTACAATCCTTCTGAGAGGCCTCTTGACTCTTGCAATCTCTGGTCACATCCTCAAATGTCACTGCCTCCTGAAATGATGCCAGCTGCTGCCACAGGGACGGTTCTGTCTTGGGTCCTGGGCTAAGGAGTAGCTGCAGCAGGACTAGGAAAGAGACAGTGGAGGTACTGGGAACAAAGGCGTGCCCACATGCATGACTGAATGTCAGTCATATGAGTATTACACAAAGAAAAGATAACAGAGGGAGAGGAAAGGTCTCATATCCAGCAAGATGAGTCCAGCTATGTGGGTGAGGAAGAGGGGTTTTGTTCTCCTGGGAGGTCTGTAGGCCTGACCTGTTTTGACACTGCCTGAGCTGGAGCCCACATATTTCCAGAACGAAGCAGAGAGTCCAAGAGAACTTGAGCACTCCAAGGCCGGGAGACACTTCCAGGTACAGGCTTGATGGTTCTGAAGAGGCAGCAGGGGCTGTTTCCAGAAATGAAAAGGTTACATCTAGGGACACAGAGATATGTCAGGAGGTTACCATGCCAAAGAGATACCCCCAGATGGAGTCCACACTCCACCAAGATCGGAGAAGTCCTCTGGAAGAGAACTGGATACCCAGGTGTCTAAACCGAGGTTCCTTAGTTAGAACAACTCTGGAACACAGGATGGTGATGAGGCCAAGGGAAGAGTTCATGTGATGATCACAGGAATTCCAATCATCTTAGGAAAACAAGATCCCCGAGATGCCAGCCATCAGATGAAGAGCTGAGGGGTAGGGCAGAATCCTGAGAAGCAGAGAAAGATGGAAATATATTTTTTTTAAATATATATTTTTAAGTATTTATTTGTTTGGCCGTGCTGAGTCTTGGTTGTGGCACACGGGATCTTGGTTGTGGCATGTGTGTGGGATTTAGTTCCCTGACCAGGGATGGTACCCGGGCCCCCTGCATTGGGAGTGTGGAGTCTTAACCACTGGACCACCAGGGAAGTCCCGATGGCAACAATTAAAAGCTCTGAGCAAGAGTCTCAGTTAAGCTGAGCCTGCTTCCAGATCCTGAATGTCCTCCACTAAAAAGGCTTCGAATTCCCTCGACTGGCATCACTGGTTAACCATGGAACATTCCTGATTCTAAAGACACTACTGACTGTAAAACCACTGACATAATGACAATTTTCTTTTGAGAGGAAAAACTGAAGCCCTGTATTAAACGAACATATCCAGATTTTTTTTTTTGGCCACGCTGCGCGGCATGCAGAATCTTAGTTCCCCAACCAGGGGTTGAACCCGTGCCCCTTGCAGTGGAAGTATAGAGTCTTAACCACTGATCCGCCAAGGAACTGCCCACACATCCAGATTTTTTAAAGGTGAAAAATATGCATTTCAGGATCGAAGAAACAGAATGTTTATAATATGCTCTTTAAGCCTGAGCTCAAGACCCTCAGTGCAAACTGACATTTTTAAAGGCTCTGAGAAGTCCTGCAGTAAATAAGCCAGTCTATTTCATCCACCAGTCCCATATAATCATTGACATGGGGCTTTGTTTCCCAAAGAATATGTATTATCATCCCACAGTCCTTAGACGAGACTTGAAACCATAAGATATTCAACGGGATCCAGGAGGAGCACCTTCCAGACTCCTCACCGAAACCAGCATCTCTCAGAAACTGGCTGCACTGGCTGCTATTTGAGGCCCTTCAAGGAACTACACGGGAAGGAAAGACCTCATCTCCATCCTATAAAAGAATGAAGAAGACACGCCAGAAATAGTTTATAATCAAAAGATGGAAAAATCTCAGTCTTTAATATGAGAAATGGTCCTTATTACCCTATACCATGAAATTCTAATGCATAGCCCTGGAGTCACATTTGACTAACAGACATATGTTGGTTAGTCTACCCAGTGTTTGTTTTTTTAAAATTGAATGGTTTACCTATATTTACAGACTGGGGAGTTCATATAAAAATCTAGATTTCTGGCTTTCATGAAAAATGGGACGATCCAGCCATACTGGGAGCTTTGCTACTTGGCAACAACTGGCTGGAGTGGAGAGGCAGCCACTCCCTTTAGATAGTCTACACTCTGTTTCCCACAGTCTTTAGGCCAGCAACTAACTATTCACCTTAGCTGCCCACCCCTGTAGTTACCTGAGTTTTCAACACCTGTTCTAAAGCAAAAGGAAAGAAACGAGGCCCCAAAGAAAGATGGCCAACTTCCTGGTGTGATCTGTGTTGGTGGGATGATAAATGAGCCTATTTAAAGAAAACTGGAAAGATTTTCCTTCCTCACCCACCTGCAAGTCTTTGCTTTGGCTGTCCCGGACCTGGAACAGGTTCTTCCAAATCACACCCAGCTCAAATCAGCATCCTTCTTGATGCACTCCAGCTGACTGCCATCTCTCCTGCCTCTGAACAGCCTGCACCACTCACTGGAGCGCTTTGCATTTTCAGTCGACTGGTTCAGGTGTACAAACCTAGAAGGCAGGGGCTGAGGCTTCTACCTCGCTGTATCCCCTCAGAGGGCAGATGAATACAGAGCTGGGACGAAAGATGTTCAAAGGGCATTTGTCAAACACTTGGCTTACAAGTATGGAAGAGAGGCATTGCAGAGGCATGGTAAGTCAATTTCTGACGCTATCATTTACTGTGTGAGTAGGCTGGGCAAAGTTTCTGAGGCTTCATTTTCCGCAACTATAAAACGGGGAGAATACCACTCTCCATCACAACGAGTTGTTGGGAAGACTCCGTGATAATGCAGATAATGCACTTAGTGCAGTGTCCCCGCACCTTCCACAATACCAACTCCCGATTATTCCCGAAAACCTGGCTCGGGCATCAAGTCCTTTGTGCCGTCCTGAGTTCCGCGGTCTCTGCACCACCGCGCCAGGCTCCACGAGGGTTCCGCCTGCTAGTCGGGCCCGCCCACTCCTCCAAGGGCGGCCAACTCCGGGGGAGGAGTGAAATGAATGAGCCAGGCCAGCGGGAAGAGAGACCGATCGGGGTGGTTTTGCAGGAGAGGGAGGTCCGGAAGTGAAAAGGAATACGCCAGGGCCGCAGGGTCGGGAGCCCGCCCCACCCACGGCTGCGTCCGCCAGGGCCGCCCGGTCCCCTCCCGCTCCGCGTGGGCCCGCGGCGGCGGAGGCCGGCCGTGCCGGCCGGAAGCGGCTCCGCGCCGGCCGGAAGCCCCGCCCCTCCCGAGGGGCCGTCCGCAGACGCCGCGGCGGGGAGAAACCTTACTCCTTTTCTCGGTAATGAAGGCTGTGTTCCGGGGTCCTGCCCAGCCTGCAGCGTGCTCGGCGGAAGCTGCGGTGAGTGAGATTACTGAGGTGATAGCTGGGGCCGGCCCAGGTGCGACCTTGGCTAAGCCAGCCACTAACTGGTCTCCGGCGGTGGCAAAATTGGTCACCTATTTCCCCACGTTGTCGTAAAGGCTCCAAGATAAATGAATGCTCGCCTCCAGCCTGGAAAGTAAACCCCATTCACCGTCCTACACGTTTAAATGCTTAAGTCTAAAGTGAAGAAGGTGTTGTCAACAATTACTCTGTGCACGGTATCGCTTAATCCTCTAGGAGAAACTGCATTTTAGGTGAGCACTTTTTGCTTCAGATTGTAAGCGAAAGATTCATTTTGGTCTAACAGCACTCACACAACATCAGTGCAGAAAACAAGGTGGTAAAGGGGGTCCTCGGGTATTCAGCTTTACCCCAAAGTGCTGCTGCCTGCTGTAAAAGAAAATCACTATTTTATTAGTCCCGATTTCGGAATATCGTTAGAAAGCATTTCAATCATTAAATAACTGATGCTTGGGACTTCCCTTGTCGCGCAGTGGTTAAGAATCCGCCTGCCAATGCAGGGGACACGGGTTCGAGCTCTGGTCCTGGCAGATCCCACATGCTGCAGAGCAGCTAAGTCCGTGCGCCGCAACTACTGAGCCTGTGGTCTAGAGCCCGTGCTCCCCAACAAGAGAAAGCCACCGCAATGAGAAGCCCAAGGGCAGCAACGAAGACCCAACGCAGCTAAAAATACATACATTAAAAAAAAAAGAACTGATGCTCAAATTTGGTTAAAAAACCAACTCTCTCTAAACAGTACTTTTCATTACTGGAATCAAGCCACAAGATAAGGGTAGTCTGCCTCTAGATAGCTAACATCACCTGAACTTCCCTGAAAACTGACCCACCGAAATCTAGTCAGCGTCTCAAAGCACCACACATAAACAAAGGCTCTTCATTTTAACAGTTTTTAATGAAAGTTGTATACAAGATTACTTCATTCCTGCATCTTCTCAATTGTTTCTTCCTTGTATTTGCCCTTTTCCTTTCCTACTTGGCGAGATTTGGCTTTACGTTCGAGGATCTTTTTGCGGTCTTTGTCCAGTTTTAGTCTGGTGATAACCACCTGCAGACAAATAAGAAAAAATGCTCCTGAGCTTTAAACAATTACCAACACAGAACACATGGGAAGGCCCAACATTCAGTGCCATTCCCCACACCTGTGGGAGTGGATGCCTAAACACTCTGAAGTGCCAGACATGATTCTTTACCCCCAAACCTGGCCTAAATGTTCACTAATACTCAGCCAACAAAGGAGAAGGCAATGTGGCACCGGTGGTTCTTCTCACGTCCTCTTCTGTGCTTTACTAGAAAATCAGCTTCTTCTTCTACTGCAAAACGTTTCAACTATTCCACTCCTCTCAGTTTTATAAGCTAACAAAGTCATACACATTGGTTTCTATAGTAACGTTAGTACCACCAAGTTGGAAATTAAATGTAGCCTTCACACATGCTTCAACCTGCAAAACCTTTAGTGAAGTCATAGAACATACCTATTCCAACAGATTTGTCACCAAAGACACCCAGATTATGATAAATTTTAGTCTTAGAGAGGAAGGTGAGGGAAGGCAAAGACAGCACTGAACAAGGTCTGGAAATACAGCATAGCAACCAAAAGACAGTCTCCACCGCCATGGAGGTTATATCTAATATGAGATGGAATGCTGGAGGACAGGGGCTAAATCATAATCGAGATCAGGCAAAGCCGCACGGAAAGGTCTGTATCTGAACAGAGACCTGATAAGAAGAGTAGAGTATTCCAAACAGAACCGCAAGCACCGAAGTCCAGAGGCAGAAGAACTTCTAAGTTTAACAGGCGTGTTTCTCAAATTTGAGTGTGTCTGGAGGGCTTGTTAAGATAGACCCCTGGGTCCCACCCCCAAATTCTGCTTCAGTGGACCTGGGAACAGAATGTACAATTCTATGAAGTTGCCAGGTGATGCTGCCGACCAGCAGACACACTGAGGAGCACGGCTGTAGGAACAGTAAAGAGGCTAGTGGACTAGAACACGAAGAGTGGAATAAGGTGACATCAAGGAGTAGCTGGTGATGGGACTTCCCTGGTGGCGCAGTGGTTAAGAATCCGCCTGCCAGTGGAGGGGACACGGGTTCAAGCCCTGGTCGGGGAAGATCCCACATGCCGCAGAACAACTAAGCCCGTGTGCCACAACTACTGAGCCTGTGCTCTAGAGCCCACGAGCCACAACTACTGAGCCCATGTGCTGCAACTACTGAAGCCCGCGCGCCTAGAGCCCGTGCTGTGCAGCGAGAAGCCAGCGCACCGCAATGAAGAGTAGCCCCCACTCGCCGCAACTAGAGAAAGCCTGTGCGCGCTGCAAGGAAGACCCGATGCAGCCAAAAATAAATAAATTAAAAAAAAAAAAGGGGGGGGGCTTCCCTGGTGGCGCAGTGGTTGAGAGTCCGCCTGCCGATGCAGGGGATGCGGGTTCCTGCCCCGGTCCGGGAAGATCCCACATGCCGTGGAGCGGCTGGGCCCGTGAGCCATGGCCGCTGAGCCTGCACGTCCGGAGCCTGTGCTCCGCAATGGGAGAGGCCACAACAGTGAGAGGCCCACGTACCGCAAAAAAAAAAAAAAAAAAAAAAAAAAAGTAGTAGCTGGTGATCAGTCTTGTAGGCCACTCTGATGGTAACAATATCCTGGGTACAGTGTGACAGCAACAGCAGTCCACGGGTCTTATCAACTGATGTGGGGTACACAGTAAGAATGACATTTTGGCTTGAGCCATTAGGACAAAGCTGCCACACACAGTGACGGTAACAAACTGCAAGAGGCTTCAAGGATAAAACCAGGAGTTTAAACATGTCAGGTTTGAGATATTGATTGGACATCTAAGTTGACATGCAAACTAGTCAACTGGATATTGAGGTTTGTCTGGAATAAGAGATGAAGATGAGCCATAAAGAAGGAGATCAACTGTCAAATGCTGCATTAAGTTCATAAAACACTAAGAATCGGTCACTGGATTGGTGACCTTGACGACGGCTGATCTAGTTGGGGGCAACCAAGACTGTAGTGAAGAATGGGAAAGTCATCGCTCTTAAGAGATACACACTGAAGTAATTAGAGGTGAAGTGCCACGATGTTTGTAATCCACTAGTGGGTAGGGAAAAGGGCAAAGAAAATGGTAGTTGTGGATTCTAGGTGAAAGATACGCAACAGCTGTACTAGTCTTTCGACTTCCCTGTAGTTTGCAGATTAGATTTGCGGTGCCAACTCAAGATCTTAAAAAAAGAACACCTCATTATTTGAATAGGCACCAAGCACATTTATTACCTTTATATTAAACATATCTTTTTAATTGAGAGAAATCAGACAGCAGTATTGGAAAATTCACATTAAAGTCCAGGACATGAGAATCAGACCATTATCTTCTATTTTGGCTTAGATACCACTATCAATGGGATCTAGACTCTGAGGTCCAGATTTTTTCCATCTGCAAATGACTTAATACCTACTTTGCAGGGCTGTAAATGTGCCTTACTGTTTACTCAATTCTGTTTAATACACAGGGTATGAGCTCCATATCATCTAAAAATTACCCCATTTCCTATATTTTAAGATCTATTCATTTTTAGATTGATCGATCAGCTTACTAATAGCTTTTAAGGAAAAGTTACATCAAATACACATACAGAATAACTGTTAAAATTTCCTTCTCCCCTCTCAAGCATTCTTAAAAACACCCACCTTGCTGGGGTGAATGCCCACATGGACAGTTGTGCCATTAGCCTTCTCCCGCTGCACTCGTTCAATGTAGATGACATACTTCTTCCTGTAAACCTGGACTACTTTGCCAATTTGCTGCCCTTTGTAGTGTCCTCGTACAACCTAAATGCAAATTCAAAAATAAAAGATATATGTGGTTAAAAGAACATTAAACTTGAAAATCAGGAAACCTATGAATCAGGTAAACATCATTCACTTCATCAGATATACAGGATCTTCCAATTTTGAAAGATCTAATCATTAATGGAAATGTGCCAATAATTCTATCTCTGGCTTCAATTAACCTGGAAATAAACTATGGTCCGTATCAATCTACAGTGATGTAGAGTGCATCCTACAACTTCTGACCCACCAGCAATGGTGGGCTTGTTAAAAGGTTAAAAACGAGGAACAAGCCCACCTTGGTTTTTTGTACCAAGTTGACAAGGAAACTGTCACTCCATCTCAAAGGGAACAACAGGCCATAAATATTAAATTCACAACCCATTAAAGGGCCCAACTAAGTGCCAAAGAGTGGGCAGCAGCTAATATTTAAGGAAACATGCCACTTCTTTCCCTGAGGTTAACTAACATCGTTCTGTACGCGGGAGTCCCAGCGATCCTCAGCTTGCCAAAGTGCTTCTGAGCAGATGTTTCTTTCCCAGTTACAGAAAGCAGAGGAGACTGCCTCCGAAACCTACTGGCAATTTTAGCACCAGCACAGGAGCGACAAATGGCTATTCATCTCAAGAAATGCTGGTAACATGTAAGCTGCTTTAGAGACTGCTTGAATCTTAATCACTAGGTGCAAGTTACAGCTAAGAAACATTAATAGAAATTTTCACTTAAATAGATTTGACAAATTATTTACTGGTACTCTCAAACAATCATATGAAACTACAGCTCAGTTGTAACTTATATATGGATTTTGATTCAGAAACAGAATTGTTTACTGGTCCTCAAATGCCTCTCCAATGCCCAAACATACCCAGAAAAAGATAACTCCAAACTAAGATTCTGGTTCCAAACCCCCTTCCTTCTGTTTAATTATGACTGCATCTGACGCTTGAGACAACTGATTTTCACCAAAGTGTAAAGGTGAAGAAAGCTGCATACTTTTTGTTTAGTCCCCAGCTCAACTCCTTTTGCAGTCCTGTTGTGGGAGCCAATGTCTCAGTTGTATCACTCTCAGAATGCAATCCAGCGTCTGTGCCTAATGTGCGGGATATTCGCCGAGATGACCTGAACACGGCACATACCTGAACTTCATCATCCTTCCGGATGGGCATGGATCGGACATTGTACTTCTGTCTCAGCTCTTTAGAAAGAGGGGAAGACATAATCTTCCTGCGAATGTGGGAAGGCGCATTGAAATGCCTTTTCCGGTTCTTGCTTCGGTCAGAAGTCACAAAGGGATTGAATTTCATTTCGGCTAAATAGAGAAGAGGTGTAAACCCTTAAATGACCAAATCTCACTCAGTTTTACAAACAAGTAACTGCAACAATTTCATCTTGAAAGTTTAGAATGCTCACAAAAGCTGTTACATTCTTTAACTTCATCAAACTGCTTGTAGTGAATTGCTTTACTGGGATGTTTTCTGTATTTGCTTATGGAACAGAAGAACGTTCCATTACCAACACACCTGTCGTAATTAAACTTTTTGTTTACTCTCTCAAACTGCATAACTACTGCATAAGGAAGCTAAAACAGGACTTATATTTCCGCTGAATTAGGGCAAAGCAGACTGACAATTCAAACATCACATCACATTTTAGAAAGACCAACCAACGTTAATCTGCGAACTTGAGCGTGAACACATTTAGCCCCATCCCCAAATGAATGAAATCAGGCCCTCATCCCGAACCTGGAAAATGCACATAACTCGGGTCCAAAAAGCCTTCCAATGGGCGAGCGCCGTCTGAAAGTTCCGTAGATTTACCAAGAAGCTATCTCGAGACCATTCTTTAGAGAACTACACTGCCCAGACTAGACTCCATCACCATAGGCTCCCTCCCCTTCAGCTCCCGTTTCCAAGTCCCCAAATCCTCTTTCTTCCTCCCTTCCCCACCCCGGCGGTCCTTGAGCTAGGAGAAAGGTCGAGACCATCCTGGCCCCCCTTCCCGGCTGCTACTCGGCCGCCGGAACAGTATAGGGGCCCCCGGGGTCGAGATACACCGTGCCCGTAAACGGATGACTGCGGATTATACGCGTTCTCCCGGCAAACTCACCCGTTGGCGCTTCTGCGATGGCCACAAAAGGGAAGAGATCCACACACAGCTTCCGGTTTTGTAAGTTTCCGAGAGGTCTCGCGAGACCGCTGTTTCTTGGAGCGAGAGAGGCGCAGAGTTTGAACGCGGAGGGAAAACTGGGAAAGAAGTTGATAACTAGCGCCATCTCGTGGCTCGGAGGGGAACTGCAGAGCTCTGGGTTCTGCAGCTGCGTCCTTTGGGAACGGTGGTTCCCGGGCAAGTGGCGGGGGCTGCTTGGGGTCTGACTGACCCGGCGGGTGTTGAGGGAGCGAGCGGCCCCAGGGACCCGTGTCCCTTCACTCGAACACCGGGCAGCGGGTACTCCCTTAGCCGGGAAAGGGCAGGTCCTATATTTGACCGCCAGGTGGCGCTGGGACTCCGGCCGGCCGGTCACCTCGGTTACTTGGACATCCCGGGCCAAGGGCGTGGGCCTGTCGAGTGTGCCTGACAGGTAACCAACCAGCTCCAGCCCGGCGCCCGCAGCCGCCCCAACACCAATGCGTGTGCTGACTGCTCTACGGGGCCCGCCCGAGGTTCGGCTCCCGCCGGCGAGGGGCCTTCCGAGGACTGGGGCCGCGGGTCCGCCCCCCACCCCGCGGAAGTAGGTCTGAACCCGCGTTTCTAACGAGCTCCCAGGTGATGCCGAGGGTGCTGGTCCGGGACCACACTTTGAAGGAGCGCGGCGTGAGGAAGCCTTTCCACGTAGAGAACTGTGCCCTTTTCTTTCTTTTTTTTTAAAAATAAATTTATTTATTTTATTTATGTCTGCGTTGGGTCTTCATTGCTACACGCCGGCTTTCTCTAGTGCGGTGAGCGGGGGCTACTCTTCGTTGCGGTGCGCGGGCTTCTCATTGCGGTGGCTTCTCTTGTTGCGGAGCACAGGCTCTAGGCGCGCAGGATTCAGTAGTTGTAGCTCACGGGCTCTAGAGCTCAGGCTCAGTAGTTGTGGCGCACGGGCTTAGTTGCTCCGCGGCATGTGGGATTTTCCCGGACCAGGGCTCGGAACCCGTGTCCTCTGTACTGGCAGGCGGATTCTTAACCACTGTGCCGCCAGGGAAGCCCCACTGTGCCCTTTTCTTAATTTTACTGCCTGCTCACATTCAGTTCAGGATCTGATGGAAGCAGGGCAAGGGGGTGCGCTCTCCTGAAGAAGGATTGCAGTGCTGGGTGAACTCCCGCCGCGTGCCTGGCCCCGCACCTAGTAAACGATCGGTTTCTGTTGAATGAATAACACAGGTGTCATACTAGGGGAAGACACACGTTTCATGATACTTAAGACATAGTAAGCTTGCAGAGTCTTAGGGACACCCTTCTACTCACTGCCTTTTTAGCTCCTTTAATCCACCAAATAGCCTTGCCATCCTGGTATTGTTGTCCCGTTTTACAGATGAGGACCCTGAGCCACAGAGAAGTGAGAGAAGCTCGTGCAAGGTTTTACAGAACCCATAGGTTATAGACGAACCCGTGCAGCCTGGCTTCCCAGCCCCTTCTGATAATTCCCTATATGGTCCCAATTTGTAGGAACCCACTGGGGTCAAGTCAAAGAGTGAGAAACCATATCCTTGAGGGCCCAGAGTGGAGTCAGTGAAGAACATGTGTTTTCATGATTTAAAAATAGTTGTGTTCTTAAATACGCTGTGAAGATATAGCCCCGGATTTTATTTGTTATTCAGAAATTCAGTGAGAGCAGAATTCTTCTGCTGCAATTCTTTTCAACAAGTGTTTATGGAACATCTTTCATGGGCCAGCCAGGTTGCATCCTGGAGCTACAAAAGGAAATTAGTCAAAGTTTCTGCCTGCAGGAAGCTCACTGTCTAAGAGATGAGATAAACAACAAAATTAACAACCACAGGACCCCAGAGAAGTGCTTGCTGAGCCTGGCTGTCCTTGGTGCCTGGGTGCTTCGGGAAGAGAAGAGAACTCTGGGGTCCGGGAAGACCTGGGGTGAAGTCACCCTTTAGTGACTTTTGAGGAATGTTAAAATTAGCTCCAGGAGGCAGAAGGAATAGCTTGAGGGAAGGCATGGGGGTGTGAAGCCCATGACACACTGTCACCAGGTGCCAGGCCCCTGTGGCTGGCATGAGAGGGATTCAGAGAGGAGCCCATGGGGCTCTGGGATTGAGCTGAGTTTGATTTGGATGCTGAAAGTCGTAGGGAGCTGCTGAAGGCTCCTGCCTTCCTTTCTGGTCTTCACCTTCTCTTTCCTAGTCTTTACTAATTTATTGTCTTTACTAGTTTCCTTAATCGCCTCTTCTTCAGGCCTCCCCATCATCTTTCTCTCTTCCCACAAAGGTCCTCTCTGTTTCTTCAGCCTCCCCATCATTCTCTGCTGTCACCCAAGCCTCTCAGGCCTCCCTCCCTCCATCCAACACAGTCATCGAAATTAAACTCCAGCCCACCCACCATGTGGAAGCATAACCACTTTATACAGTGTGAAGCCTGTTGGAAATTGTACCCACAGATTCAGATGACTGCTAGCCTAGTTATACAGTCCGTTTATCTTCACAAGTGTCTGTTGGGTGTCATGGCTCCACCCTACATGAACCTCTGGCCACCTCGCCTGGCTGCCCTCTCTCCACATTCTTCTTACGTGAGTCCTTTTTTTTTTTTCTTTTTTGAGTCTTAACCACTGGACCTCCAATGAAGTCCCCAAGTGAGTCCTTTTAAATTGGCCCCTTGGGGTCATTTTGAGGGTGGTCTTTGTGTAGCCCTAAGACACACCAAAGTAGGTATTATCCAGACTTCATGCCTACATCCCTGGACTAAACTTTTTTTCTGGACCACAAACTGTCATGTTTACTTGTTCACTTGTTCATTTGTTCATCCATTCATTCCTTCACTCATGCATTCTTCAAATATTTATCCAGCTTCGACTCTTTCCTCAATTCTGTGCCAGACACTTGGTATGATCTTAGCAAGATCAGTTAAGATCTAGCCTCTCGTCAAGGAGCACATTGTCTAGAAGGAGGAGACGGACTTGTCAACAAACTCGCATCATCAAGTGTCTCGGGAAGATGGTGGAATGCAGTGGGGGACACAGCACAGGTGCGGCCAATTCTTTTTTTTTTTTCTTTTTGCGGTACGCGGGCCTCTCACTGTTGTGGCCTCTCCCGTTGCGGAGCACAGGCTCCGGATGCTCAGGCTCAGCGGCCATGGCTCACAGGCCCAGCAGTTCCGTGGCATGTGGGATCTTCCCGGACCGGGGCACAAACCCATGTCCCCTGCATCGGCAGGCAGACTCTCAACCACTGCGCCACCAGGGAAGCCCAGGTGCGGCCAATTCTAACCAAGGTAAGGGTTGGGGGAGGTTTTATAGGTAACGCATGAACTGTTTCTGGAAAGCTAGGTAGGAGTTTTCCAGGTAGACAATGGGGGAAGCGTGTTCCAGGTGGAGGGAACTACCCAAACGAGAGCCCAGAGGCCTGCACCAGCACGGCTTGTAGGAACTGCCAGTAGTTTCTGTTGAGAATTAGTTGTGTGGCGTTCCTTTGTTCTGGGTTTGAGGAGGATGAGGGAAAGGGACAAGTTGTGAGGGTGGGGCCAAGGTGGTTTATTTCGTATCAAAAAAGGACATTTGGATAGTGAAGGAGGTCACAGAGAGAAGTGGTGATTGCAGAAGAGCTGCCCGCGTCCTCAGGCTTCACTGAGGGCAGAGGTCACGGGCCCGAGGGGCAGAGCGGTCTCTGATGCGCCTGCCCAGGCTCCTGGCAGCCCCGGCCTGGGGCCCGCCAGTGAAGTATGGATCCTTCGGCTCGCTGGGTCGGCCTAGACTGTGTATGAGAGTTAAAGGTTATTGTAATGGGAGGTGGCAAAGGGAGTGAGTGAGTGTGTGTGAGTGTGAGAGTGTGTGTGAGTCTAAAGGCGGGGGGATGCCTCTGGACAAGGGGAGAAAGAGAGGAGTGACAGTTTATGTTCAACCTCGGGGCATCCGTCTGCCTATCTACCTGTCTATCTATGTTATCTTCCTGTAGTGCCCTGACCCCAGGGTGGTTGCTTAAAGCGAAATATTTTATTTGAGAAAGAAAAGGAAAGATAGAGAAGAGGGAATCAAAACGGAATTCCCTGGCAGTCCAGGGGTTAGGACTCCCACTCTCAGTGCCAGGGGCCTGGGAAGTTGGAGAGCTAAGATCCCACAAGCCGCGCAGCGCAGCCAAAAAAATCGAGAAAGAGGGAATCAAAATGAGTACATTAAATGGTGGGGCCCAAAGAAATCCAGAGGAACTCAGGAACGCTGAGAATATTAAAGTTTTTACCTTCCTTCCTGGGTGCCTGTTAAGCCTAAGATGTCCTACCTCGAACGGGACACATCAGCTACACTCTGGAACCACAGGACAAGCAGTCTGGCGGCTCCCAAGTGTTCTCGGGGCCGACTCACCAGGCAACAAGTGTGTACACTGAAGATAACTTTAGCTTCTAATATAATTTTTCAATTTAATGTTCAGATAATACCTACATTTACTTGGTTCAAAAATCCCCAAATACCGAAGTTAAAGGGAGAAGTTCCCTTCCCATTCCATCATTTTCTCATCCCCATCCACAGTTCACCACTCTTACTAGTTTTTTTTTGAATAGTCCCAATTGCTTTATGCACAAATAAGCAAATCAGAAAATAAATTCTTTTTTATTTTTTTGGGCACGCCACGCGGCATGTGGGATCTAGTTCCCTGACCAGGGATCGAACCCGTGCCCCCTGTAGTGGAAGCGGAGTCTTTTTTTTTTATTTTAACATCTTTATTGGAGTATAATTCCTTTACAATGGTGCGTTAGTTTCTGCTGTATAACAAAGTGAATAAGCTATACGTATACATATATCCCCATATCTCCTCTCTCTTGCATCTCCCTCCCACCCTCCCTATTCCACCCCTCTAGGTGGTCACAAAGCACCCAGCTGATCTCCCTGGGCTATGCAGCTGCTTCCCACTAGCTAGCTATTTTACACTTGGTAGTATTTCTAAGTCCATGCCACTCTCTCACTTCGTCCTAGCTTACCCTTCCTCCTCCCTGTGTCCTCAAGTCCATTCTCAGCACACTCTTAACCACTGGACACCAGGGAAGTCCCGGAAAGTAAACTCTTATGCCCCCACTTTCTACACAGGTTGTAGTATCGGATACCCAGCGTTCCACGCCTTGCCTCTGCCCATCGGCCATTGGATCTTGGAGACTTTCAGAGTCAGTTTGCAGGTCCTTCCTTGTTCTTTTTACAGCTGCATGACAGTCCCTGCATCTTAAGTTACACAACCAGCCCCTTCTGACTGGCATGTAGGGTTTTCCCAATTCTTTGTTTTTAGGAACACTGCAATTACATATGTCAATGCTGCAATATGCAAGTGTATCTGTCAGATACCTTTCTAGAATGGGAATTGCTGGGTCAAAGTGGACATCTGATAGATAATGTCAAATTTCCCCTCCTAGGGGTTTTATCAGTATCCCTTCCTACCAACCTCACTTGCTTCCCTCAGCGTTGGCAGCAGGGTGAGTTTAGACAAGCTAATAGGTGAAAAATGGGATGCCAGCACAATTGTCATTTGCACTGCTCTCACAAGTGTGGCTGAGTAAATGTTTAAGAGCCATTTGCATCTGTGTTTTCAGATGGTCTTTTTCATTTAAAATGAATTATCCTAAAAGTCCAGGCTCATCGCTTCCCACATGCATTTACAATGTGTCTGGAATCTTTGAGAAAATATATAGCTTTTGACATTGTTTGAAGATAAAAGAAATGCCATCTACAAGTCACGACTGAACAATATGGAAACACTACAGGTATTTCGAAATTAACTTTTGGCAAACACAATAGAATCTGGAAAGGCTAAAAGCAGGTCCCCAGAAATTCATGACACTGTTTGAAGCAGCCTGGGTGTGGTTAAAACTGACTCAGTAGAGTCTTTGTAAATTTAACATTTTAATTCCTGTAATAAACAATTTTTCCCATGAATCCACCTGTACCTCCCCCAATAGCACCTATGTTCTTCTCTAGTCTTGAAAAGAAGCCCATAAGTGTATTAAATCAACTCTCCCTGTGTCCCAATATCCCCTGCAGGTGGATCCCATCCCCTAATGGTCCCCAAATGACCACCACTACAGGCTTTTAGGAACTAGGTAAGAGGGCGCTACTTCTTTCTCCACATACAGCGAACTTTGCTGAGAGAGGCAGAGGCTGTGGAGAGTTTGGCTGTTGGCACACCTGGGCTCTGAACAACCACCCATTTCAGAAAACAGCTTGAGATTTTTGCTGTTTTTAGCCCTAAAATTAAGATGATGGCCCACTGACTTATGGGCCTTAGTAAACAGAAAATAGCTGTCCCCGAATGGCTCGCTCCCCAGCCAAGACCCAACCTGAGCTTTTTCTAGTGTCCCCATCAAGGACCTCCAGCATAGGCGGTGTCCCTGGGTGATGTGACCTTGGCCAGCGCCGTGGGTTCCAGTGTTCATTGAGACAGAAGCATCCCTGCCAAGCACAGCTGTCTTCTTCCCCACCCTTCCTCACCCAGCCCAGCCTGGGAATCCACCCCGGGAACTGGCCCAGCTGGTGTGGCCTCTAATGAGTGGTTGGTCATGAGGAAGAGGAGAACCTGGGCTGGGAGGGAGCCCCCAGGGGTTCGTTTGCCCACATAGTTTTCAGCTGACTCAAGTCCCGGCCACCAGGCTTCCCCTGCACTGCCCGCCTTCCAGACTATCCTTGAAAAGCCCAGGACTCAAGATTTGGACCATTCTTGGGCCGGGGAGGCCTGGGGAGACCTCTGGCTCTGTGGGCCATTCTGCTGGCCTCAGCCTCTGTCAACAAACTTCCGACTCCTGACGTGGCCTCCGCTCCCCTTTTCTGTTCCTTCCTCCAGGAGCTCCCTGAGATCAGCTTCCCCCTCAGGGAAGACCTTCCAGGCTGGCACCCTTGCCCAGCTGTGGGGCGTCACGGATGGGGGCTGAGACTCCAGGAAACACAAGTGCCTTTGGCCCCTGCGCCACTCCTTCTGTTTATTGCTCGGAGCAGGTTGGAGGACCCTGGCTGGGAATTCTGACCTGGAGGAGTCCTGCCCTTGGGCCCCCTCCAGGATGTACCCCACGCAGAACCCCAGCTGGCCTCAGGTAGGTCACCTGGCAGATGAGGACTACCCCTCCGGGCTGGTGAGCCCACAGGACGGAGCAGCCGCCCACCTCCCTGCCTTGCTCGGCTCTAGCCTAGAGGAAGGGCCAGTATCCCCTGAGAGTATGCCCCTACTGCTGTTTCTGAGCAGGGGTGTCCATCACGCTTTCCTCCCTGGCCTGGAGCCTGGAGTTTCCATTTCATTCAGCCCAGAGCCTGGCTGCTCAGCCCAGTCCTGGCCCCCCTGTTCTGTCTGAGATGCACTGGGGGCAAGGAGCCGGGGTGGGGAGATGCCACTGGACCTCCAGCCAGCACCGCCCTAACACGCCCTCTGCCCCTGGCCACCCCTCAGGGCTCGGCTGGCCCCCCGCAGGCAGCCTGGCTGTGTGAGCGGGCAGCTTCCAGAGCGGCCGTCTGGCCGGTGCCCCACTCACGCGTGCTTCCTCACCACCAGCACCCAGGGCAGGATGGCAGCCACCACGGCCACCACGGCAATGAGGATGATGAGCAGTAGGGCCTGGGAGCAGCTGCAGAACGACCGGGTGGAGCTGGGCACCAGGGAGGCCTCCGAGAGCTCGGCCAGGCTGCGCCCGGGCAGGATGCTGTCCTGCTTCCCCAGGGGCATCCCGTGGCAGCTGATGATGAAGATCTGCGGCTCCCGGGGCAGGCCGGGCGGCGGGACCAAGGGCAGCTGGCCGCCCTGATTCGGGGACGGCCTCCAGAAAGGCTGGGAGAGGGCCAGAGGGTTAGCGTGGCCTAGGGTGTCCGGCGGTGGCATGGGCTTCAGGCCCATGGGCACGGCCAGGGTCTGAGAGCTCTTGTCCTGCTTGGAGGGCCAGGAGCTCTTCTTGCCTAGGAAGGTGACGTAGCGGCAGACGGGGCAGACGACGGTCCTCTGGACCTGCCCGTCCACGCGCGTGGAGAGGAGGTACTTGACCAGGCAGTCATGGCAGAACATGTGGCCACAGCTCAGCGTCCGGCTGGCGCCCTCCATTTCGCGGAACTTCTCGTAGCACACGGGGCACTCGCTGCCCGAGCTTTCCTCTCTCTCCCCCTCGGACATAGCCGCACGGGAGGGCAGGGCCCTGGCTGTGGGCGGGAAGGGCCGGAGTATCAGCGCCTTTCCCTCCTTCGCTCCCCTGCCTGACCCCTCCGAGCCTCCTGCCGCCCCGCTGCCCCCGCCCCCTCCTCCTCCTCGGTCCTCTCCCGCTGCTCCTCCTCCAAGGTCTACCGGAAGTAAACCCTGGACCCTCCGGAGGCGACGAGGGGCCGCTTCCGGAAGGGGGGTTGGGAGACAAATAACGGCTGGGCTCTGGAAGGAGGTGGGTGGCGGGGGAAGGTGTAGCCTCCCACCTCCACCCCGACGGGCACTCGCTGTGAGGTCACCCCCTCCCCCTTCCTGGTTCCATGGCCGAAGTGGAGGCCGGAGGACCCATTTCCCAGGGAAAGCAGGTGGCTAAGCGGATGCACCCGTGGCCTCAGTCCAGGCTTCATTGTGGGCGTGTGCCCAGAGTGGCCGTTTTCCAGAAAAGCCTCTGCTGCTGCTCCGTCTCCCCGCTCGGGCTGGCTGACCCACTGGATTGTGCTCAGCCCCTGGATCGCATTCCTGTGTGCTACGTGTGGCTGTAAAGCAACGAGGGTTTTGAAAATGAAACTCAAAACTTACACATCCAAATGACTCCTGGCCGGCCGCGCGGTCACGTCAGGGAGCTGTGGGCGCCTTCCTTGGCCCATCACAGCTCACTCATCCTTCAGACTCTTCCCAGAGGCCTGCCTGAGGCTGCGAGAGAACCTTCTGATTAACCTCTGTGAAGGCAGATTTTCATCCTTCGAGGATACGTCTGGTATTTGGAAATGGCCAAAAGTCACTGGGTGCCCATTCTGGTGAGAAAGCAAATGAGTGCTCAAGTGGCATAAGATTGTTTTAAATCAAAGATAAGGAGTCGCCATGATGTAACAGGTGGGTTTCTCACATTATCTGAGAGCTAAAGAGAGGCTCCAGCGATGCTCTGAGCAATGGCAACGTTGTTGGATTTAGTCCAGTTTCCCAAGGTGTAAACCTTGATGAGAAACACCTCTTTGGGTATGTGATGCAGTCCAAGTGTTCTCATTCTTCTGTGTGTCCCCAGTACCACAGTTGTGTCATCTAAACTCATCTGGAACAGCCTCTTTAGAAGGACCGTGATCACCTGTTATTGATATATTCTTACATCAGTGACGTAGGCAAAAGACCCCTGGACACACTGACAACTAGAGCTGTGTGGCAGCCCCCAGACCTGAGAGATGACGTAGTGAGAACAAGATTAGTTAATAGGAAGGACAAACTAGAGTTGGTTCAATCACACATCTTTTGGAATCTCTCCCCCCTCCTGGCTTGGTTCCAAGTCCATTTTGCCAAGTTGAAAACTTGGTCCCATAACCAAGAAAGAGCAAAAATATGTAGAGAGGGGCTTCCCTGGTGGCGCAGTGTTGAGAGTCCGCCTGCCAATGCAGGGGACACAGGTTCGTGCCCCGGTCCGGGAGGATCCCACATGCCACGGAGCGGCTGGGCCCGTGAGCCATGGCTGCTGAGCCTGCGCGTCTGGAGCCTGTGCTCTGCAACGGTAGAGGCCACAACAGTGAGAGGCCCACGTACCGCAAAAAAAAAAAAAAAAAAAAAAAAGTAAAGGGAGGGGTAGGGGACTGGGGACCCTGGTGGCAACACCAAAGCTTTTGCAGGGGTTTTCAAGCTTTGGTCTCTGAAGTGGTCAGTGTGGCCTCCAGGCTGGGGTGAGGGTTCAAGTGCTCAGACTCTGAAGCTGGCTTCAAATCCTTGATATACCCATTACTGTCTGTATAACCTATCTGAGCCTCGGTTTCCCATCTCTAAGGTGGGGTTGATGATAATCGTACCACCTTCCTCTCAGCGTTGTCCAGAGTATTAAGTGAGGTAGCATGAGTGAAGAGTCTGGCTCGCAGTAAGTGCTCAATAAACGGTAGGTGTCATTGTTAAGGCAGGCCGAGCCCTTTCCCCTCCTGGCATCTGCCTTCTGGCCTTCCCTCTCCTCCCCAGATGTTCCTTATTACGTAAGTGACTCAAGAATATCACACCCCTGACATAGGGCAGCTCTCCTCAAAGTAGAATAACTGAACAAGATGACAATAGATTAGGTAAGTGATGGGCAATAGATCATTAAGATGGTGATTCCAGTGTTTCTCAGACTTTTTAACTTTTTTGTTTCCATAACACACTTGCCAATGTCTAAACTGGGGTTATTCTCAGGATGACCCTGATTTTCTTAAGCCGACCAACTGCTAACATGTCCCCCTGCATCTCATTATTCCCCACAGGCATGTGGTGGCAATTCCATCCATCCATCCATCCATCCATCCAATTATTCAACAAATATTTATTGAGCGCTTGCTGCGGGCTAGGTACTGAGCCAGGCATTGGAAATAAGCAGTGATCAAGAAAGCCCTTCATGAAACTTTAGAGCCTAGGGGACATTTATAAGTTTTCTTGAAAAAAGATTTTTTCAAAAGGAGGAATGATCAATCGCGTAAGTTGTTTGGGTAACTAAGAAATAAGTTATCAAGACGGGCAAGAGAAGTAAAGCAGGGACTTCCCTGGTGGCGCAGTGGTTAAGAATCTGCCTGCCAATGCAGGGGACACGGGTTCGAGCCCTGGTCTGGGAAGATCCTACATGCCGCGGAGCAACTAAGCCCGTGCGCCACAACTAGTGAACCTGCACTCTAGAGCCGGTGCTCTGCAACAAGAGAAGCCACCGCTCTCTACAATGAGAGAAAGCCCACGCACAGCAACGAGGACCCAACGCAGCCAAAAATAAATAAATAAGTTTAAAAAAAGAGAAGTAAAGCAGATAAGAGAATGCTGGGGGAAGAAAGGACTTCTGAGGCCATTTAGGAAAATCTAGTTTTATAGGTGAGCAGACCCGGGTCCAGAGATAGGGAAGTGACTTGTCTGAGGTCACCTGGGAAAGAGAATGGAGAGGGAGATGGGAGAGAGAGAGAGAGATTTCATAGATAGTATAGAAAACATTAGAATCAGTTGATAGATTGGGTGGGTGAGTAGATATTAGCCAAATCAGGAAGCACTTTCCTCCTTGGGATGAGAGGGGAGCAGGGAGGACTGAGTTGGAGGAAAAATTAAAAGAATGCAGGGGATGCAAAAGACATCCCAGGTCCCCTCTGGTGGCTTCTCTGTGCAGTCCCTTCCCCATCGTGTGCTTCAGGTGAGGCATGTCACTCACATCTGGACAATGCCACCCGCCCTCCATCCCCACCTTCTCACCTCCCTTTCTCAGTCTCCCTGACGCCTCCCTCCTTGCGTCTCTCCCTTTCTCTTAATTCCATTTCATTCTCCATCCTTGAGTTCCTCTTATGGGCCTGACTCTGTCTTGGGTGCTGGGGCAGGGGAGAGGGCAGCAGAAGAAATGCAAGGAATAATGCTCTGATTTGGGCACAAACTAGCTAAATAACAGTGCAAGACATTATCTGCCAAAGGCATCCCCATTGGTGCTTCAGAAAATTTCGGGGAAGGAGGGCTGAAAAGTCTTCCTAGGTGAGATGGGACCAGTGTTGAGCTAATACATAATTGTAACAGCAACTATTTATTGAACGCTAATTATGTGCTTAGCATTTTGCATCCCTCCCTCATTTCATCATGACGACTCTGGGAGGTGGATATTATTTCCATTTTATGGATGAGGAACCCCGAGGCTTAAGTAACTTGTTCAAAGTCAGGCTGCTAGTCCAGGGCAGAACCAGGATTCGAGGCCAGGTCAGTTTGGTTGCGTGGCCCATGCTGCGTACCACCTCCTGTAGCAAGGGTTCGGATGCCTGCACGGAGGGCATTCCAGACCTTGATCCAAGGAGTAGGTGAAGAATTGAGAGAGGTCCCAGCCCTCACAGAATGTTTCTCTACAGAAACACTGATCTAACAAACATCCAGGGATGAAAATACCTCACGAGAGCTCCAGAATCCAGTTGTATATGTTAAATATATACAGCTTGTTGTATGTCAATCATACCTCAGTAAAGGTTTTTTTTTTTTTTTTTTTTTTTTAGGAATAGATGAAGCCTGGATGGGAAAGTGACTCCCCAAACTTCCCTCCTCAGAGTGACTGTAAACGGGGCTGCCCCTCCAGCTGCCTGGGAGGCAGGGGAGGACGAGGGCCAGCTCAGGGGAAGCTGTCCTCATGAAGCCCCAGTGCCTAGTTTCTCCCACAGCAGCTCACCTCGAGGACTGGAGGGGGGTGTCACCAGCCCAGACGATCCCCGCCCCCCACCTTGGGACAATGAGGCAGAGTGAGACCTGTGGGCACCGGGTTTCCCTCCTGGATTCCCAAGGCAAGGCTTTGTTGACCACTTCCTCACCCCTAGACACCATACACACACACACACACACACTTTCTCTCTCTCTCTCTCTCACACACCCTGGCATCACTCCAATGTCAGTGCAGAGCCCTGCCAAGCTCTGACTGGATCCCACTCCTTCCCTTCCCCCAGCCCGGCCCCCAGACTCACTTTGGCTGGGACCAGGGCAAGCAGCATCTGCCTCTCCACCCGGGGCCTCCATGGAGCAGATCTGAGCCACCCAGAGGTGCTGGGCGGGCGGCACGTCCTCCTGCCGCTGTCACTGTGACAGCTGCTGCCTCCAAGGCATTTCCTAGTGACTGAGCAGGTCGGGAGGACAGCACCGGGAAGTGAATGCCGGCCAACCCGTTTGAGGCCGGGAGGCTCTTGGCGTTGCCCAGGAGTTTGGCCCCTGCTGGAGTCAGGTGATGTCGATGAGGATGCTAGGAGAGGAGGGGCCCCTGCCTAAGGAGGAGCCCAGGGATGGGTGCTGGAGACAAGCAGAGGGTCTCACGATGGAGGCAGGGATCCAGGACCTCTTTGACTGAGGCTCCCCAGAGATGGGTCTCCTCAGCCCAACAATAAAAGTCATACAGTCCTTCAGCCTCCTGGACCCATTTCAGTGATCCTCCCCCAGCCCCCTGCTCCCCTGCCATGATAGGGTAAAGGGGTCAGTAATGCTTTGTCACCCAAAGTCATACACAAATATTTGGGTGATGTGCTTATGTACATTTGTCCTTCATCTCACACTCAAATGGGCTCAGAGCTCCAAAGACCAAACAGCATGGAGGTAAAGAAGGAGGCAGAGTAAAACAAAGAAAGTAGGGCTTCCCTGGTGGTGCAGTGGTTAAGAATCTGCCTGCCAATGCAGGGGACGTGGGTTCGAGCCCTGGTCTGGGAAGATCCCACATGCGGCAGAGCAACTAAGCCCGTGCGCCACAACTACTGAGCCTGCGCTCTAGAGCCCGTGAGCCACAACTACTGAGCCCGAGTGCCACAACTACTGAAGCCCGCGTGCCTAGAGCCCCTGCTCTGCAATAAGAGAAGCCACCAATGAAAAGCACGGGCACTGCAGCTCACCGCTTAGCCTGCGCGCAGCAACAAAGACCCAACACAGCCAAAAAAAAAAAAATAAATTCATTTTAAAAAAAAACCCAACAAAGTAGAGATGCACACCTGCATGGAAGGAAGTCCCTGATATCACATGAAATAGTAAGTTTCAGAACAGTCTGTGTGATTCTGTTTATGGAAATGATGATAATATATGATCATTTTTATAGAGGAAAAATCTGGAACACACATCCAACTTGATAGTTTTATCTCTGGAGGAACTTTTTTTTTTTTCTTAATTTATTTATTTTGACTGCTAGGGGTCTTAGTTGCAGCGTGCAGGATCTTTAGTTTTGGCATGCAGGATTTAGTTCCCTGAACAGGGATCAAACCTGGGCCACCTGCACTGGGAGCACAGAGTCTTACCCACTGGACCACCAGGGAAGTCCCTGGAGGAACTTTCTGACTTATACATTCCTGTGATATTTGAATGTGTTTCTTTCAAGATCAGGAAAAAATAATCAAGAATAAGGCAGGGACTTCCATGGCGGTCCAGTGGTTAAGACTCTGTGCTTCCATTGCTGGGGCACAGATGTGATCCCTGGTCAGGGAACTAAGGTCCCACATGCCGTGTGGCGAGGCCTAAAAAAAAAGAATAAGGCAGGAGTCCTTGAGAAATTGGTTTTCTTCTGACAAAGGAGGTTCCTGGATCCAAGGCACAGCCAAGCACGAGTGTGACCCCCCCAGGGCACCCCACGATGGCCCCTCCCTCACCCAACCAACCCTGGCCTGGTTCCATGGCCACCTTGAGGCTGGGGTGGGGAAGGACAGTCAGGGCATCTCACCTGGTCATCTCGCCCACGGACGCTGTACCAGTGGTCACGACGGTCTCTCATGTTCTTTCCCCAGGAACTGGCTGTGAGGAGACCCAGGCAGGCCTAAATTTAGCAAATAGAAATGCAGACTGGGGACTTCCCTGGTGGTCCAGTGGTTAGGACTCCGTGCTTTCACTGTCGAGGGCCCGGGTTCAATCCCTGGTTGGGGAACTAAGATCCCACAAGCTGCGTGGCTCAGCCCCCACCCCCAAAAAAGCAGACAGCCCAGATGAATTTGTACTTCAGATAAACAAACAATTTTTAGTATAAGGGTGCTCAGTGCAATATTTGGGACCTACTCATGGGTAATGGGGATCGACTGTGTGGTGACAGATGGAAACTAAACTTACGGTGGTGAGCACACTGGAGTGCATACAGAAGTAGAAATAAAACGTATGCATGAAACTTACATTATAAACCAAAAAAAATTAATACTTAGGCTCTATTTATACTAATAAATTATCCATTGCTTATCTAAAACTCAAATTTCAGCAGGCATCCTATATTTCATTTTGCAACTCTAGTCCCAGAGGGCTGGCCAAATTTTTCTCCTTTTATCCACACCTCCAGGGGCACCTTCAGCAGTGTGGCTTCTGACTCTGCCAGGGCTTCCTGGGGGTCCCTGAAAAGAAGCCCCAAATACCCAGCATCAAGGCTGTGTGTCCTCCAGGGAGGGGACTGAGGCCAGGCTGTCCTTTGACTCAGACTAATGCAGCGGTCCCCAACCTGCTTGGCACCAGGGACCGGTTTCGTGGAAGGCAGTTTTTCCATGGACAGGAGGGCCGGGTGGGGTGTTCAGGCGGTAATGCCAGCGATGGGGAGCAGCAGACGAAGCTTCGCTCACTCACGCCCCTTGCCTCCTGCTGTGTGGCCGGGTTCCTAACAGGCCGGTACTGGTCCGCGGCCCGGGGGTTGGGGACCCCTGGTCTATTGTGATGTGGTTATAGTGGAAAATCTTTTCCACTGGTCCTGCCCTGCCATGGCTTGACTTTGAGGATTACTTTGAATATATAAGTATTTATTATCATAGTCTGTCATGGTTTTGTGTTCCAAAATAAGAATTCCACTTTAAAAATCATAGCTACGTATGTATGTATATGTATGCGTACACACACACACACAAACACCCCTTACCTGAGAGAGTAAGTATATCAGCTGGGGAAACCTTAGCTTGAATTTATTTATCAGGTTGCCTCTAGCCATCTAGCAAGGTCCTAACAGAATAGGACATAGGACAGTTCAAAAAAATTTATTTATTTATTATTTATTTTGTCTGTGCCGGGTCTTAGTTGTGGCATGCAGACTTCTTAGTTGTGGCATTCGGGCTTCTTAGTTGCGGCATGCATGCGGGATCTAGTTCCAGGACCAGGGATCAAACCTGGGGCCCCTGCATTGGGATCGTGAAGTCTTACCCACTGGACCACCAGGGAACTCCTGGCTGTTAAGGTTTTTTTTTTTTTTTTGCGGTACGCGGGCCTATCACTGCTGTGGCCTCTCCCATTGCAGGGCACAGGCTCCGGACGCGCAGCGGCCATGGCTCACGGGCCCAGCCCCTCTGCGGCATGTGGGATCCTCCCGGACCGGGGCACGAACCCATGTCCCCTGCATCGGCAGGCAGACTCTCAAGCACTGTGCCACCAGGAAAGCCCTAGGCTGTTAAGTTTTGACAGGTAGAGGGGGATTAGTGATCAGGAAGGCTTGAGAGCCGAGGTATATTAGCCAGGAGGACCCACACTATAGGATTTGATAGTAGGGCGTGTGGGGAAATTGAGATCAGTGCATGAGCATTCACAAGGGTTCTTTGTGTGTTTATATAAAGAGAAAGTGCATGTACCTTAGGGTAAGTTACTTAATCCCTTCGTCCCTCAGTTACCTCATCTGAAAAATGGAGGTGATATTACCTACTCTATAGGATTGTGATGATTAAATGAGTGGATACAAATAAGGTGCCTGAACCTACTGAATGGGAGAAAATATTTGCAAATGATATGACTGATAAGGGATTAACATATACAAACAGGTCATACAACTCAACATCAAATAAAACAAACAACCTGATTAAAAAAATGGGCAGAAAAACTGAATAGACATTTTTCCAGAGAGGAAATGCAGATAGCCAATAGGCACATGAAAAGATGCTCAACACTGCTAATCAGCATGATCTCAGAGAGGCAGCAGTGAGTGGTGGTGTGAAGCCAGATCTTAATTCCCTGCCCAGGAATTGAATCTGGGTAGCCTGGATGAATCCTAGCCACCACACCCCCTGGCTCTTGCCCCCAGTGAAAAATGCATTTCTCACGGAGGCAAAACTGTAAAAACAGGTACAAAGTTTATTATTAGAGACATAGCACAACAACAAGTGGGAGAGCACACAGAGAAACGATTTGTTAAGATAGGAGCAAGACAGAGATGCACACCGGGAGAGAAAGCGTGTGGGCGTCCTCCCTAATGAGGAAGAGTGCGGTAAATGGGTGGTTAAGTCATTTGTATAGGGCAGTTCTTCCCGATCTTTGTTTACCTTTGGCCAGTTATCTGGTTTCTTTTTCCACACCTGACTTGCCTTAGGACCCTCCCCAACTTGCGTGGGCAACTTTTTTCTAAGATGGATTACAGCCCAGAGGCCTATGGGATAGCCTTAGCGTCACATATTATGGGTTGGTGCCCCCTCATTTTTGACCGCCAATGAGCCTTTCTGCACATGTGCAGTGCTTCCCTTGCTCCAAGGATGGGAAATGTATGACCTGTTTTATCTTTTAACAGAGTTTAGTCCCACTCTGTCCCTGCCATAAAAATGTCCAATATCTGGTTATTTACCCTATTTCTGTTGCTGGTTTTTTTTTTTTTTTTTTTTTTTTTCTTTTTGCGGTATGCGGGCCTCTCACTGTTGTGGCCTCTCCCGTTGCGGAGCACAGGCTCCGGATGCGCAGGCCCAGCGGCCATGGCTCACGGGCCCAGCCGCTCCGCGGCATATGGGATCCTCCCAGACCGGGGCACGAACCCGTATCCCCTGCATCGGCAGGCGGACTCTCAACCACTGCGCCACCAGGGAGGCCCTGTTGCTGGTTTTTATATCGAGGCGCAGATCTCGAAATATAGACAGGAGTCCGGTCATAAATATGTAGTCCTGGAGCTCGTTTGTCTGCTTCAGGAAATGTGAACAGGGGGCTGGTAATGAATGTCTGGCCTGAGCCCATCTTCTTCTCACCCCAGGAAGTGTAAACAGGAGGCTAGTTGTAAATGTCTAGCCTGAAGCCCATCTATCTCCTACCTCAATCAGGGAAATGCAAATCAAGTGTCAAGTGCCCACCCCTGCATCCAATTGCAGGGGGCGCTGCTTGGTTCCAGCCAGCTCAGAGGCTGTTTTGGGATTTCAGTTCATTCACAACCCTGAAAATTCTCACTCTGTCTTACCTGTTCCCTTTGTCCCCTGGGCTCTCCGCTCATTATTACATAGCCTGGGGCTGCTGGTAGCACAGGGGAGACCTGGGGCCTTTGAACAGAACACAGGCCCTGCCAGGGCACCTGGCTTGGTAGGCAGACAAGGGCTGCTCTCATTCCCAACTCGCCCCCCTTGGCCCTCAGCCCCCTCAGTCCAACCTGCAGCCCAGCACACAGCAGCCAAAGAGCATCTTCACAGATGTTACCCTGCATCCCTCTCCTCCCTCTGAAGAGTTCCATGGCTCCCCACTGCCCTCAGTACAAAGCTCACCCTCCTCAGCCGGCACGTGAGGGCCTCACTGCCTTTCCCAGACTGTCTCTGGACATCCCCTTGCCCTTGGCTGTCTCATGCCACGCGGCGTGGCCAAAGTACTGGCTTTTAGTTTAGATACCTTGAAGGCCTCGGGCTTCTGGGGCTCTGTGATTTTTTTTTAATGTCTTAAAAAAAATTTTTTTTTTCCTGGTTGGAATGCCTTTCTACCTCATCACCCCCCCTCTGGCATCTTTAACTTTTAAGACCTTGAAGGAGGGGATCCTAACTCATCTCTGTCCATTTTTGTGGGCCTGGTGTCTATCAATAGTGCTCAATAAATCAATGTGTTTTTTTGTTTGTTTTTTTCCTTTGTGCCGCATCAGGCAGCATGCGGAATCTTAGTTCCCCGACCAGGGATTGAACCCAGGCTCTCCTCAGTGAAAGCTCGGGGTCCTAACCAATGGACCGCCAGGGAAGTCCCTATCAATGTTTGTTAAATGAATAAAGGTAACCTCTGAAGCCTAGCTCACGTGTATGGGGTGTGTGTGTGTGGAGGGGTGGCGCACAAGAGAAGTTTGGACAATGCATTCTCTCAAAGTCATTCTCCTTTCTATTCTAGACGCCTTTGGAATCCATACCAAGACTCCCCCCTCAAAGTCATAGTGGACTGAAAACCTCAGGTCTGCCTGGAGACAGGAGGATGAGCCCACCACCGGGGTAGAGCCTTACTCAGCCACTGTACACCAATGTTGTTTTTGAAAAAGCATGATCTTGGACAGGTTCTCCAGGAGGTGAGTCTGGGGAGAGGAGGGAAGATGGGCCGGGGAAGAGGGAGGGACTTGTGTCCGGAATCTGGGGCTTTTAAAGGAGGAATCCCCCCCGGGGAAATCTTAATTTAGTGGTTTGTTTTGGTAATTTTTGCCACACCTAAGTAGATTTTTGATTTTTCTTTAAACAACAGCAACAAAAACCTACTCTCTCTCATTCTGAGCATCCATTCTGTGAAATCACAGGTCTGATGCTCTAATTATATTTTTAATAAACAGCAAAATGAATACATACTGTTAAGTAAAAAAATAAAAAGTTTCTCTTGTGTACCACCGGAAGTCGTGGCGCGCACGGGCCTTGGCGCACGCTGATCTGAGACGTACGATTGGGGGATGACGACCCCCAAGGTCCGGAGCCACAGCGGCTCGGGATCTGAGCTGAAAGAGGCCACTTCAGGATTTTTCAAGGCTGAGCCCGAGGCTGGCTTTCAATGCTTGAGAGCCCATTGGACGGGAAGCCACAGAGTGAGATCAGCCGAAGGAATCCTGAGAAAAGGAGAAAAATAGCTTGGACTTGAGAATGAAACTGGCAAGGACGGACGGTCACCCGAGGGTGCGGGCTGCAGGAGGAGACAGAAGGCAGCAGGGGTGGGGTACTGGGAGAGCAAGAAGGCTGAGTCACGTCGCAGCCGCGCACGAGGCGCCGTGGGCTGCGTCCTGCAACTCACCTGCTCTGCGTGCGCCCCGCCCCACGCCCTCCCACTGTCGTAAAACACATAGACCCCAAATCGCCAACTGCAGGGGGCCGAGATGCTCTGAGACAGGTGGGGGAAGGGAAGCTAAAGAGCGGGGAAGCCCAGAGATTTGCTCGCTGGGCGGTATGTGGAAGGGAAACCTCTCCCCACTTCCTGGGGGTGGTGGCAGCTGCAGAAGAAAGACTGCCTGACATCAGTCTTTGTTGGAGGATTTTCTGAGTCTTCACTCTTCATCCCAGAACTGAAAGCCTCCCTGACAGCTGAGAGGCCTCAATGCTTGAGACAGGTAAGACCAGGGTCAGGGACAGAGTCAGGAGTGAAAAAAATTTTTTGTATTTTTTCTGATTATAAAAATAGCACTAGTGGGCTTCCCTGGTGGCACGGTGGTTGAGAGTCCGCCTGCCGATGCAGGGGACATAGGTTCGTGTCCCGGTCCGGGAAGATCCCACATGCCGCGGAGCGGCTGGGCCCGTGAGCCATGGCCGCTGAGCCTGCGCGTCCGGAGCCTGTGCTCCACAAGGGGAGGGGCCACAACAGTGGGAGGCCCGCGTACCGGAAAAAAAAAAAAAAAAAAAAATAGCACTAGTGTTGAAAAAAAGTGGAAATTTCATACAAGCACACGCGAAAAGGAAAAACATAAGCTCTATACCACCTCTACACATAACTATTATAACTATTTTGGTGTTTATTCTTCCAGCCCCTATATATATTATTATATATGTATATATATGATATGCTAAAGATAATTAGATATTATATAATATATAATTATAATATCTGATGATTTAAAAATAAGTGGGATCACACTGAATAAATACTTTCAGGATCTGATTTTTTTCAATTGTTATCTTGTGCTCCCCAATAAATTTTCTCTTACACCCTCATTTTAATTTTTATTTTATTATTATTATTTTTTGGCCACGCCCTGCAGCTTGTGGATCCCAGCTCCCCCACCAGGGATTGAACCTGTGCCCCCTGCAGTGGAAGGGAAGCTCAGAGTCCTAACCACTGGACTACCAGGGTATTCCCATACACTCTCATTTTTAAAAAAAATTTATTAATTTTATTTATTTATTTTTGGCTGTGTTGGGTCTTCGTTGCTGTGCACGGGCTTTCTCTAGCTGCGGCGAGTGGTGGCTGCTCTCCATTGCATTGCGTGGGTTTCTCATTGTGGTGGCTTCTCTTGCTGCGGAGCATGGGCTCTAGGCCCGTGACTTCAGTCGTTGTGGTGCGTGGGCTCAGTAGTTGTGGCTTGTGGGTTCTAGAGCGCAAGCTCAGCAGTTGTGGCACATGGGCCTAGTTACTTCGCGGCATGTGGGATCTTCCCAGACCAGGGATCGAACCCGTGTCCTCTGCGTTAGCAGGCAGATTCTTAACCACTGCGCCACCAGGGAAGTCCCCAGAATTATCTTTTTCTAGAAACAATAAATGCTGGAGAGGGTGTGGAAAAAAGGGAACACTCTTGCACTGCTGGTGGGAATGTGAATTGGTACAGCCACTATGGAGAACAGTATGGAGGTTCCTTAAAAAACTACAAATAGAACTACCATATGACCCAGCAATCCCACTACTGGGCATATACCCTGAGAAAACCATAATTCAAAAAGAGTCATGTACCAAAATGTTCATAGCAGCCCTATTTACAATAGCCCGGAGATGGAAACAACCTAAGTGTCCATCATCGGATGAATGGATAAAGAAGATGTGGCACATATATACAATGGAATATTACTCAGCCATAAAAAGAAACGAAATTGAGCTATTTGTAATGAGGTGGATGGACCTAGAGTCTGTCATACAGAGTGAAGTAAGTCAGAAAGAGAAAGACAAATACTGTATGCTGACACATATATATGGAATTTAAGAAAAAAAAATGTCATGAAGAACATAGGGGTAAGACAGGAATAAAGACACAGACCTACTAGAGAATGGACTTGAGGATATGGGGAGGGGGAAGGGTAAGCTGTGACAAAGCGAAAGAGAGGCATGGACATATATACACTACCAAACATAAGGTAGATAGCTAGTGGGAAGCAGCCGCATAGCACAGGGAGATCAGCTCGGTGCTTTGTGACTGGCTGGAAGGGTGGGATAGGGAGGGTGGGAGGGAGACGCAAGAGGGAGGGGATATGGGAACATATGTATATGTATAACTGATTAAATTTGTTATAAAGCAGAAACTAACACATCATTGTTAAGAAATTATACTCCAATAAAGATGTAAAAAAAAATGTACATTAGTTGATTTTTGCTTCTGGTCATGACAGAGTAGCTTGTATCAGGCTAGGATTCCTTTAGAGAACAATGTAAAAATTAGATTCCCCCCCACCCCACACACACACTCACAGCTGTTTTAAGGCTTTAGAGAGTAGCCAAATGGGCAGAACTTAAGTAACCAGGATCCTGCACAGAAGGAAAACCCTTTGAAGTGAGGGGGATCATCTCCACTGCTTTCCTTAAGGAAATTCCTTACATTAATTTGCTGATTTGCTTGGGAGGCATTGAGGCTGAGCAGAAAATGGTGGCCTAAAGTTTTGGTATTATCACAAGGCTCAGGAGTTCAGGATCTGACAAGAAAGAGGGACCTGAGAAACACTTCAGGGTTTCAGCGGAGATCCCTGAAGGGCTATGATCTAGGAGCAAGGGCAATCCAGAAACATACCAGCCCATACAAAGCCAGAAACATCTCAGTTCCTGATTGTATTAAATGATTTAATCCTACTCTAACTGCCTGCAAACAACAACAACAAAAACAAAACCACCCCCCCAAACAAAAGAAAAAACCCAGAAATTTCCATCTCTTCTGGAGAAATAACATAATCCAGAGCCTCTATGGTTTTTCATTCTACACAGCATCCAACATTTAACAAAAGTTAACAGATATACTAAGAGACAAGACCAAATGAACAAAAACCAAGAGAAAAAAATAAACAGTAGACCTGAAGGAGAAAAAGATATTGGTATTATTGTACATGGACTCTAATACATTCAAGAAAGTAGATGGAGAACTAGAAACAATTTTTTAAAAAGAACCAAGTGGAAACTCTAGAATTGAAAAATACAATTACTTAAAAACAGGAAAAAAAAAAAAACCAAACCAAAAACCAAACCAAAACAAAAAAACTCTATAGATGGGTTTAACAGCAGTTTGTTTGTTTGCTTGTTTGTTTGTTTTTGGGCCACACTGGGAGGCTTGTGGGATCTTATTTCCCTGACCAGGGACTGAACCCAGGACACAGCAGTGAAAGTGCCGAGTCCTAACCACTGGACCGACTGCCAGGGAATTCCCAACAGCCGGTTAGATATAACAGAAGACAGGATTAGTAAACTGAAAGACAGATGGGTAGAAAATATGCAGTCTGAAGCACGGGAGTGGGAAAAAAAAAGATGGAAAATACAGAAAAGAGCATAAGAGAGTATGGAATGTGATGTAAAGGTCTAAATACATTTAATTGGACTCAAGGAGAGTGAGTGAGTCGTTCTAAAGCAATAGGTGAAGAGTTACTGATTACAAATTTTACAGTATTAGTGAAAGACATTAAAACACAGATTTAAGAAACTCTCCAAATCTGAAGCAAAATAAATACAAAAAATCCCTACCTGGGCAAACTAGTAAAACTTCTGAAAACCAAAGTCAAAGATTATTTTAAAAAATTGAGGGCTTCCCTGGTGGCACAGTGGTTAAGAATCCACCTGCCAATGCAGGGGACACGGGTTTGAGCCCTGGCCCAGGAAGATCCCACATGCTGCTGAGCAACTAAGCCCATGCACCACAACTACTGAGCCTGCACTCTAGAGCCCACGAGCCACAACTACTGAAGCCCGTGTGCCTAGAGGCTGTGCTCCGCAACAAGAGAAGCCACGGCAATGAGAAGCCCATGAACCACATTGAAGAGTGGCCCTTGCTCGCCGCAACTAGAGAAAGCCCGTGTGCAGAAACGAAGACCCAACGCAGCCAAAAAAAAAAAAAAAAATTAAAAAAAGACTTTAATTAATTAAAAAAAAAAAAATGAAGGTGGAACAAAGAGGTTTACAAACGAAAACAGACACTTCATTGCCGAGAGAGCTGAACTAAAAGGACTACTAAAGAACATTCTTTAGGCAGAATGAAAGTGACCCCAATGGAAGCAAAGACATGCAGGAATGAATGAATGACAAGAGGTAAGTGTGTGGGAAAAATACACGAATATTGACTGTATAGAATAATATTGATAATACCTTAAGTTTAAAAATTCATGAAAAATTAAAATACTTGACAATAATAGCCAAAAAGCAGGAGGAGGATATATGGAGTTAAATCAATCCTAAGATTCTTGCATTAGCTGGGGAGTGGGATTGCTTGATAACCATTAAAATAATAGTGAAAGAGTGTATAATTTGAATAATGGGAGAGGCAATAATTTAAAAAATCTAATTCAAAAGAAGGTAAGAGGGCTTCCCTGGTGGTGCAGTGGTTGAGAGTCCGCCTGCTGATGCAGGGGACACGGGTTCGTGCTCCGGTCCGGGAGGATCCCACATGCCGCGGAGCGGTTAGGCCCGTGAGCCATGGCCACTGAGCCTGCGTGTCTGGAGCCTGTGCTCTGCAACGGGAGAGGCCACAACAGTGAGAGGCCCACGTACCGCAAAAAAAAAAAAAAAAAGAAAGAAAGGTTTAAAATAGGGACGTTTCTTAAAAATGTCTTTGACTAATTATATTTCTTCTGCTATGAGCTTACCTGTATCTTTTGCCCTGTATACTATTCGGATGCTTTCCTTCTGCTATTGATTTTAGATGGATGTAAATATAGGTTAAGTAGGAATATGTCCATGTGAATGTTGCAAATACTTTCTTCTAGGGATCAGTTTTAAATCTTTATGCCTTGGTTGTAACACTTAGGGCCTGGTTTCACCACTTGCTTTGATGTTAGTGAAAAGAGAAATGGTCAAGTCTTAGGCTTTACACCCCTAATCAATTGAACTGAACTGAGGTCAAGGGAGCAAGCAAACCTGAGGTGCTGCATTATTGTCATTTAGAGAGTATGGAGTTATCTGAACCAGTGATAGGAATAACGAATGGTGAATGTTGAAGTCTAAAGAAGGAAGAGAAATAAACCGGGCTGGGAAAAACTACAAAAATCCCCAAGAGAAGGCTCAGCCGCTGCACACAAGTAGCTGCCGCTTTGGGAGGGGATGCCTGGAGCAGAGACGTGTGATGCATAGCTAATTACGACCACCAGGTGGCGCTCTAAAGACGTCCGATTGCTCTCCAGACTTGCAGAGTTGAGATTTTGCTTGAGCGCCTAGGAAGTGGAAACTGAGGCCCCGGGAGCTTCGGACCCCTAATTTTTGGCTTTGTGATTCTTCTAGAGCAGCGGTCCCCAACCTTTTTGGCACGGGGGATGGGTTTCTGTGGAAGACAATTTTTCCACGGACGGGGTGGGGGTGGGGGTGGGGGTGGGGGCGTGGTTCAGGCGGTCATGCGAGCCACGGAGAGCGATGAGGAGCAGCAGCTTCTCGGGCTCGCCCGCCGCTCACTGCTCACCTCCTCCTGTGCGGCCCGGTTCCTAACAGGCTGCGGACCGGTACCGTCCACGGCCTGGGGGTTGGGGAGCCCTGCTCTAGAGGCAAAATCCCCAAGATCTAGAGCCCTGTGGGGTTCTTTTTCTATGCTTGCTTTGCCTGTGGGCACCTGTATTGCATCATCTCTTCAATTCAGTGGCTCAAACCTTGATGAGCAAACCGATCACCTGGTTCTCTTGTGAAAATGCAAATTATAATTCAATCGGACTGGGGAGGGGCCTGAGGTTCTGCGTTTCTAACTAGCTCCCTGGTGATGACTCACACTCAGTAGTTCCGAAACTTAGAACATGCTGACTCTAAGGTCCTTTCTCTGTGCGATGTGGGAGGTGGGAGAGTTTGCAGCTTCCTGGAGTAAAATCCCTGGAGTAAAATCTGAAATGTCTACAAGTTAAAGTTGGGCCAGTTGTGTGACCTCTTGGGGTCTCAGTTTCCTCATCTGTAAAATGGGAATGGTGGTGGCCTTTACTTAGAGAGTTATTTGAAGGTTAAAGCAGGATATTGTATGTAAAACACCACAGTGCCTGGTGCCTAGTAAGCCTCAACAAGGCTTGGGGCTACACTATGTGAAGTATGGAGACGGGCAGCTCTGGTGGGGTGGTACCTTGGAGGGAGCAAGAGGTGAGGGGCAATCCTTAAGATGCCATCTTAGCTATCAAGATATCTGTCATCTGAAAAAAAGGGGACCTTTTTGTCATCTGGCTGAGGACAGAGAGCCAGGAGGAGAGCAGGTCTCCTGATCAGGTTGTAAACGTAAGGCTGCTTTTGAGGGAGATTTAAGTAGGCTGCAAGCTACGCGGGCTTCCTTCGGGAGATGGGGGCAGGATGGGAAGCAGTATTTCCAGGCAGCTTGAGCTGCAGCGTTCATCACACTCCCCCATTTCACATCTTTAGGGGCTTTAGAGCTTGTGAGAAGAGCTAAGAGGAGCCAGGGATCGCCCTGGTCCTGCCCTCCTGCAAGGCTCTGCCACAGCCTGCAAAACCATTGCAGTGGCAACCTCAGCCCAGTTGCCGGAGTTTACCGAAATGTGTTAAATAGGGCGGTGTTTCCATAGCATCTTTTTTTTTTTAATATATAAATTTATTTATTTATTTTTGGCTGCATTGGGTCTTCGTTGCTGTGCGCGTCTTTCTCTAGTTGCAGCGAGCGGAGGCTACTCTTCATTGTGGTGCATGGGCTCCTCATTGCAGTGGCCTCTCTTGTTGCGGAGCACAGGCTCCAGCCTCGTGAGCTTCAGTAGTCGTGGCATGTGGGCTCAGTAGTTGTGGTGCAAGGGCTTAGTTGCTACACAGCATATGGGATCTTCCCGGACCAGGGCTTGAACCCAGGTCCCCTGCATTGGCAGGTGGATTCTTAACCACTGCGCCACCAGGGAAGCCCCATAGCATCTTTTTTTTTTGCCCTGAAGTTATGTATTTTAACGGCTTTACGTGTAATGTTCATATATAAAAAGCTTTAAGTGTTTTCCTCCAATTAAAAAATCTAAAGAATTCAAAAATAAGGTATTCAATATTTGAAAAAAGGACAGATTTACAAAATGTGCATATTCTGTCATGAAAACTCCACACTAACATTATACACTTGGAAAAAATACAAGCAGGATATATTACACATTTATGTAAGCAACAACTTAGTTCACACCATGCAATAAAAAGTACATTAATCAAGATACACTAGCTTTTGTAGGTTCTAAACTGAAGGACTTTTTTTTCTGCAGAATCTTTAAAACCCGTGGCACTTAAAATTTGTTAGCCTTTCTATTGCGAGGTAAATTATACACAGCAATGATGAAAAAGATTAACAGACCAGTTGTGTATTATGAATCATTCCAGCTTTGTTCAATAATGGCCGAAACGCTTTTCTCATATCCTCATTTGTTTTCCTGATAAAGCTGTGCTGCCTGGCTATTGGCTGGACTATTTGGATTTGGTTCATCCAGCAGGGACTGAATTGATGTTAAGAGAGAAGATACTTCATATATTGGACTCCATTGATCCTGAAGGATATCTAAACATATGCTACCATCAGCATACACATTCGGATGAAACATTTTGGATAAAAACCTAACAGCTGGCAGTATATTTGGATACTCTTGAGAAAATTCTATTACTGGTTTAAAAGTACCATCTTCGAAGGATGTCCCTCTGGTCCAAATGTAACTGCATTCCAGTGCATGATGTTGTTTTCAGATGGTGCCCCACTGACACCCACAGGTGGGTCCTCTTGCAATCACTTGAAATCCTGCATAAGCCTCCTCCAGGGCGGGGTGGGCATGCTCCCCAGCTGCCCAGAAGTCAGTCTGAAAGCTCCGTAGCGTCTTAAAGGTCCATGAACATTTATGGACTAACTTCCAGTGCTCTGCTGGATGCTCCTGGGGATACAGAGACAAATCCATGCAGCCCTTTCCCTCTCTGGGTGACCTTGGGGAGATAAACATCGCCTTGGGAAGGAATTATCAGTGAAGGGCCTCAGTCGCAGTTCTTAGCAATGGTGCTTGTCCTACGTGGTGGGACTTAATGACACACGGGACCTGCAGCCGCTGTGGAGGTGAGAGGTTTTTGGGGTGACTCTTCAGACCAGGATGGTCTGACCTGACAAAGACTTAAGGAGTGGGTCAGATTTGGAGAGGCAGAAAGGAGGGGGGACGCCACAACCCACTAAAGAGACTAATTGGATGCATATGAAGCCAATTACACACGTTATCTCATTTAAGCCCAAACAATAGTGTGAGGTCAGTACAGCATTTCATTTTGGGAAAATGCCGAGACGCACGGCAACCCGTTCAAGGTCTCGCCGCTAAAAATGGTAGGTGGAGGTTATCTGACTGCAAGTTCTTTTTTTTAAGTACCACATGTGTGCTCTGCCAGGCTCTGTGCATCTCTTCTTCCCCTCGCCTTTCCCCTCTACAAGGCCGGAGACATACATGCATATAGTGGACATGGGGAAGCTTGAAGTTCTGGCTAAAGAGTTAGGGCTTGAATTTCTTTTTTTCCCTTCCCCAGCCCTGAAGTCTTGTTCAACAACAGCTGAGCGATGAGGCTGGCAGGGTTGCCTCACTTCTAGAAGGCCGGCCCCAGCCTTCCTGGCCTGAACCCACTTCCTGTCCTTGTGCCTCTTTTGTCAGAAGGTGATTCTCACATTTCCTGTTGATTTCTATTTTGTTTCAGCGGCTTCAGCTCTGGCAGCAGTTGATGGGATCAGCGAGGGCTGGGACACGGGACCAGGTACGTTGGGATGGTGGGGAGTGGGGGGTCAGCTTGGACAAGGTCTGGGCCAGGTGAGGGCCAGCTGGCAACACGCCAGAGTCGGGGTGGGGGGCTCCTGGTGGACCCTCTCTGTCCATGTGGTCGGGGGACTGTCAGAAGCTGAGGTCAGTTTGTGAAGTTGGCTGTGTCCCTGTGGGTGGGGGGAGACCAGGGGTTGGCTTTGGTGGTTTGGTGGTTTCCTGAAATCCCATCACCTTGATTTGGTTGTGTATTACCTGAGCTGCCTAGGTAGCATTTTTCTGGGTTGCAGAGAGAGCCCCTTGGGTTCAGACAGGTTTATCTGAGGTTGACTGAGACACAGCTGGTGTGTTGCTTGCAATTTTGCCAAGCTGAGGGCTTGTGATTAAGTCTTGGCTTCTTGCCTTACTTATGGGCAAGTCCCTTTCCTCTGAACCTGTTTTCTGGTCTACACAGTTGTAAAATGTCTCTGCTTTGTAGGATGTTTGTGATGCTTGAGCAGGACAATGATTGTGAAAGTGTTTTGTAAACTATAAGACGGCATTCTCAGGGTTTGAGGTTACTTTTATTTCATTTTCTTTGTTTTTAAAAATAAATTTATTTATTTGTTTATTTTTGGCTGCATTGGGTCTTTGTTGCTGCATGCAGGCCTTCTCTAGTTGCGGCGAGTGGGGGCTACTCTTCGTTGCGGTGCGCGGACTTCTCATTGCTGTGGCTTCTCTTGTTGCGGAGCATGGGCTCTAGGGCGTGGGCTTCAGTAATTGTGGCTTGCGGGCTCTAGAGCGCAGGCTTAGTAGTTGTGGAGCACGGGCTTAGTTGCTCCAAGGCATGTGGGATCTTCCCGGACCACGGCTCAAACCCGTGTCACCTGCGTTAGCAGGCAGATTCTTAACCACTGCGCCACCAGGGAAGTCCCAAGCCATCTGGTTCTGTTGAGAAAGACTCTCTGATCTCCTGCCTGGGGGGTAGAATCCAGGCTGCCAGCATTCTTGGAGGGTCAGTAGGGGAGGGAATTTGGGGTCTCATCGTTTGACATGAAGCCTTTGAAGAATCCTCCCTCCCTTTATCCCACTTCCCTTTCTAGTGTAGTGACAGCCTTGCCCTCTGGTGTGCCCAGTGTCCCTAGGTCTGGAGCTTCTCTGGTTTAGTTTCTCCAGAGGAGAAGCGTCCTCCTCCTGCTGAGCAGGGGGAGAGCTAAATGCCTTGGCTGGTCGGTTACCTGGGCTGTGAAGTCTGAGTGCTTTGTAAACACACTGTGCTTTCAACAGCCCTTCCTGTTTTTGGCTCCACCCCGCCCCGTCTTCTGACATAGCTGGTATCTCCAATTCCTGGGCCTGTGGTTCAGAGGCACACCCTGCTTGCTTCTGGTTGGCATTCAGTTTCCAGCCTTCTCTGATGCAGTCCATCAGCTGCCATTCACCATTCTGCTTTCTGTCTTCCAAGTCTGTTGACGTCTGCTGTCTCGTACTCTGTCCTGATGGGTTTCTACCTTTTAAAATTTGTCCTGTCTTTTTTGGGACGTTTCAGGAGGAAGTGGAGATACTTGTATTCGATCCATTGTGGTAACTGCTATAGTTGTAGCATTTTCACCTGGACCAGTGTTGTCTGAGAGTGTTGGCTTCCTCACACTATTACCAGCACTGGGTATTATCATTTGTTTTATTTTTTAAAGTTTTTTTTTTTTTTTTTTTTTTTTGCGCTACGCAGGCCTCTTACTGTTGTGGCCTCTCCCGTTGCGGAGCACAGGCTCCGGACACGCAGGCTCAGAGGTCATGGCTCATGGGCCCAGCCGCTCTGCAGCATGTGGGATCTTCCCGGACCAGGGCACGAACCCGCGTCCCCTGTGTCGGCAGGCAGACTCTCAACTACTGCGCCACCAGGGAAGCCCCTAAAGATGTTTTTTGATGGACTGTTTTTTTAAAGTCTTTATTGAATTTGTTACAACATTGCTTCTGCTCTATGTTTTGTTTTTTTTTTTTCTTTCTTTTTTTGGCCACAAGGCATGTGGGATCTTAGCTCCCTACCAGGGATCGAACCTGCACCACCTGCGTTGGAAGGCAAAGTCTTAACCACTGGACTGCCAGGGAAGTCCCTATCATTTGTTTTAAACTCTGATAATTTGATAAGTAAAAATGTCTCATTGTCATTTTAAAAGTTACTAATGAAACGATTGAAGATCTTCTCACGTGTTTATTGGCCGTTCGTGTTTCTTCAGTGAACCACTTATTTATCTTCATTGCTCATCTTTCTACTGGAGTAGAATAATTGTTAAATTGTTAACATATGGCCAGCTCAGGAAAGAGGTTTGTGGTCGATCCCTTATTTTCTTGTGTATGCAATCTCAGAGCATAAGCTTCAGAAAACAGCAGTTCTTAATGACTATGTCAAGAATTTGATGAATTTTTTTCTCCCTTGGATTATAAAAGTAATCTGTTCAGTATAGAAAATTTGGAAAATACAGATAAACACAAAAAAGAAAATATAAATCGCCTAGAGATAGCCACCAGTTATAAATATATCCTTCCAGTCTTTTTTTTCCCTGTGGGTATATAGTTATAAAAATAAAAGCGGAGTCATTTTATTTTGTATTCATGCTTTCGACTTACTAATCATAATTTCTTCTCATATTATTACACAATGTTCTATTACATTATCATTCGTGGCTACCTGGTATTCCATTGTGTGGATATATGATCATTGATTCAGTCAGTTCCCTTTGATGGACATTTAGGGTCTTACTGGGTTAAAATTTGCATTAACAATTTCCTCTTTTGATCATGTCCCCATATAACCTTGTTTTCCACTGTGTATCTGCTTAGCAATTTCTTTTTGGAGGGGGAAAGGATGAAGGTAAACGTTGATCCTTTTCTGGTTAAATTATTACTCATTCCAAATTAATGTATACAGACTCAGGGAGATTTTTCTAGCACTTTTTTTTCCTGTGGGTCAGAGGGAGAGATGGGGAAGGGTCACTCTGGGATTCTCATTAGATTCCTCCACAGCTTTCAATTAGAGAGAAAATGATGAGGGGCAAAAGCAGTAGGGAGAAGAGATGTATGCAATAATGAGAAAAAAGAAGCTGACCAGGCAGGCATCTGAAAAAAATCATCCAAGAAATAATAGCTTAAGAGAGAGAGAACCTGAAAGAACAAACTGTTCTGAGAGTTGAAGACCTGAATTTTGTCCCTGAGTCTGCCATTAAACTGTGTGTCCTTGGGCAGGTTGCTCAACCTCTCTGGTTTCCTCATTGGCATTCCTCATCTCAGGTAGATTTCTAAGTTCTCTTATCTTCTGAGGTTCTATGAACATAGACTTTGTCCTACTAGCTGTGTGATTCTGGACAAGTTGCTTAACTTCTCTGAGACATGGTGTTCTCAACTGTAAAGCGGGAACACTAATAGCTACTTCATAGGGTTGTTGTAAATGGATGTGTGTAAAGCACTTATCACAGGACCTGTCCCAGATGAAGTATCCAATAAATGCTTTTTTTTAATTTTTAATTTTTTTAATAGTTATTTATTGGAGTATAATTGCTTCACAATACTGTGTTAGTTTCTGTTGCACAGCAAAGCAAATCAGCCATATGCATACACGTGTCCCCATATCCCCTCTCTCTTGAGCCTCCCTCCCATCCTCCCTATCCCACCCCTCTAGGTCATCGCAAATCACTGAGCCAATCTCCCTGTGCTATGCTGCTGCTTCCCACCAGCCAACTATTTTACATTCGGTAGTGTATATACGTCGATGCTACTCTCAGTTCGCCCCAGCTTCCCCCTCCCACCCCATGTCCTCAAGTCCAGTCTCTATGTCTACCTCTTTATTCCTGCCCTGCAACTAGGTACTAGGTTTATCAGTACCTTTTTTTTTTTTAGATTCCATATATATGTGTTAGCATACGGTATTTGTCTTTCTCTTTCTGACTTACTTCACTGTGTATGACAGACTCTAGGTCCATCCACCTCACTACAAATAACTCAACTTCGTTTCTGAAAGCTATTTTTATTGCATGCCAGTTGTTATGTAAAAGGAGGGCAATTATATCATCCCACACCCTGTGTATTGGAAAGGAACTCTGTCTTCTTAAAAGCTGTTTCCAGGTTCAGTCAGCAGCTGGGACACATGCCAAGGGGCACAGTACAAAGTCACCACTGGCTCAGACCTCCCTTTGCAGTGCATTCTTCCCTGGGACCTGGACGCTGTCCAGATATGGGTCAGGTAAACACCCTCTGCTCAACACAGATAAGAAGGATGTATGGATGTTGGTCCATAGGGGAAGCAATAGGAAACCCCACTTTCCAAATATAAAATATCCGGGAGTGTAGCCGAAGGGAAACTGAGCCCTAAATGATATGAATCACCAACGCGAGATGCTATTAAGAAAAAGCTGACATCCTTTCAAGCTGTGATTAATGAGCACGGAG
Source organism: Mesoplodon mirus (assembly GCF_964341445.2). NCBI lineage: Eukaryota > Metazoa > Chordata > Mammalia > Artiodactyla > Ziphiidae > Mesoplodon > Mesoplodon mirus. Next base: position 46,140,648 of record NC_138994.1, on the reverse strand, counting down.
ATAGGAGGAAGAAGTCGTGGGTGTAGCTGCAGTTTTGCTGTTTGCTGCTGTGCCTGCTTGGATAAATTACCCTATTCTGTAAAATCAGGAGGCTGGATTCTATTTTATTCCCCCAAAGGACAGTCTGTGTACTACTGCTGGCACGCACAGTGATGTTATGTGGTGCAGAGACGAACATTTGACATTTTTAAAAAACTTTATTTTGTATTGGAGTATAGTTGATCAATGTTGTGATATTTTCAGGTGTAGAGACATCTTTTTTAATGTATATATATATATTTTTAAAAATTTTTATTGGAGTATAGTTGATTTACAATGTTGTGTTAGTTTCAGGTATACAGCAAAGTGAATCTGTCATACATATACACGTATCCACTTGTTTTTAGATTCTTTTCCCATATAGGCCATTACAGAATATTGAGTAGAATTCCCTGTGCTGTACATAGGTCCTTGAACATTTGACCTCTTAATAGTTATGTGTTTAACTTATGAAATAGTAGGGAAAATACGACTAGCAATCAATTCTATAATTTCATAGATTGTTTTTTTTTTTTTGCGGTACACGTGCCTCTCACTGCTGTGGCCTCTCCCGCTGCAGAGCACAGGCTCCGGACGCGCAGGCTCAGCGGCCATGGCTCACAGGCCCAGCTGCTCCACGGTATGTGGGGCCTTCCCGGATTGGGGCAGGAGCCCGTGTCCCCCTGCATCGGCAGGCGGACTCCCAACCACTGCGCCACCAGGGAAGCCCTGATTTTTTTTTTAATATTTATTTATTTATTTGGGCTGCACCAGGTCTTAGTTCTGGCATGTGAGATAATTGTTGCGGCATATGGGATCTTTTTTTAGTTGTGGTGTGTGGCATCGTTTAGTTGCAGCAAGTGGACTCTTAGTTCCGGCATGTGGGATCTTGTTCTCTGACCAGGGATCGAACCCGGGCCGCCTGCATTGGGAGCTCGGAGTCTTACCCACCGGACCACCAGGGAAGTCCCCAATATGATTATTTTTTAAGTTCATTTTCTTAGAAAGTGATCTGATTCGAAGAAAAATTCAAAGATGAAAAGCAGAAATGGCAAATATCGTGAAGGTGGTAAAATTGGAGCATCAGATATGGTAGGCAGAATAATAGCCCCCAAAGATGTCCAGGTCCTAATCCCCAGAACCTGTGAGTATGTTACCTTTTACGGCAAAAAGGACTTTGCGGTTGTAAGTTAAGGATTTTGCGATGGGGGGATTATCCTGTTAAGAAGAGCTCTCCAATCTCCTGCTTGGAGGGTACAGGCTGTTGGCATTCTGGGAGACCATCAGGGAAGGAAGCTGGGGTCTCATTTGATATTCAGCCTTTGAAGTATTCCCCCTCCCTCTCCGGCTTCCCCCCCCCTTTTTAAACTTTATTTATTTACTTATTTATAATATTTGGCTGTGCCAGGTCTTAGTTTGAGCATGGCATGCGAGATCTTTGTGCGGGATCTTCGTTGCCATGTGTGGGATCTTTAGGTCCTTGACCAGGGATCAAACCCAGGCCCCCTGCATTAGGAGCACGGAGTCTTAACCACTGGACCACCAGGGAAGTCCCCTGCTTCCCTTTATATTGTACTGATTCAGCCTTGCTGTCCGGTATGCTCGGTGTCCCAGGTCTGGAGCTTCTCTGGTTTAGTTTCCCCAGAGAATAAACTTCCTCCTCTTCCTTCTGCTGGGCTGGATTATCTGGGTGGGCCCAATGTAATCAGAAAGGTCCTTATAAGAGGGAGGCAGGAGTCAGAGAAGGCAATGTGATAACAGAAACAGCCACTGGAGTGATGCGGTCATGAGCTCAGGAACGCTGTGGCCCCTAGAAGCTGAAAGTGGCAAGGAACTGGTTCTCCCTGGAAACTCCAGAAGGAACCAGGCCTGCCAATACCTTGATTTTAGTCCCATAAGTCTCATTTTGGACATCTGACCTCCGGAAGCGTAAGAGAATCAATTTGGGTTGTTTTAAGCGCTAAGCTTGTGGTAATTTGTTACAGCAGCTTCAGGAAACGAATACACCAGATGTTAGATGCACTTGAAGGCGGTTTATTCTGCAAGTTCAGCGATCCCGGGGCATAGCAAAGGAACGCTGGCAGGAATGAAACTGTTCTTGGTCACCTACCCCCACCCATCTAGGACAGGGCTGACCGTGCCATCACATTGGGCAAACTGGCCAAGGAGAGGCAGGGTCTAAGCACCCCCAGGAGGGTGCGGGAACTGTTATCACCTGGTCCAACCTGCACATTTTACAGATAAAGAAACTGAGGCTCAGAGAAGGGAAGCAAAATCACCTATGATGGGGCTGATTCTCCAGAGAGGAGTAAACACCTGAATTCCTAAGGTGGAGGTTAGGGAAGACGAGTAGGCGGGACTGGGCTTTCACACCAGGGTGGGGAGCCCTGAGAAGGGGTGGTGCCTGCACCTTTGGCTCGGGGTGGAGGGTGGATCTTGCCACCCTTTGATCACCTCCCCTGTGTGTCTGGGCCTCTTGCTTTATATATACATATATTTTTAAATTTTATTTTTGGCTGCGTTGGGTCTTCGTTGCTGCACATGGGCTTTCTCTAGTTGCGGCGAGCAGGGGCTACTCTTCGTTGCCATGCGCGGGCTTCTCACGGCGATGGCTTCTCTTGTTGCGGAACATGGGCTCTAGAGCTCAGGCTCAGTAGTTGTGGCGCATGGGCTTAGTTGCTCCAAGGCATGTGGGATCTTCCCGGACCAGAGCTCAAACCCGTGTCCCCTGCATTGGCAGGCGGATTCTTAACCACAGCGCCACCAGGGAAGTCCTGTGCTTCCTCGAATATCTTTTTATCAGGGTTTTAACAACCATCCCGTCAACAGAAGACTTTAGAACATTGTTGAAACAGCAACATGCTTGAAGAAAGGGCTTCTCTGCTCCCCGCCCCTCCTGCCCCCAGCACTTTAATTAATGTCTTCTCTTCTGCCTGGGCTGCATCCCTCCAAAGGGATGCTTCTTTTTTTTTCATAGAAGGGACATTTCTACTGTGATTAACAGCAAACCTAGGATGTTTTATTTCTGCATTTCAGCATTTATGAGTCAAAATTGGCTTCTGTGGCCAGGACTCTCCTGAGTAAAGCCCTTTCTCCTAATTTTGAGCAGAAGATATTTTCCATGTAGAGGCCCCCAAAACCCCCTTGTTGCAATTTTCAAAGTGGACATCAAGGCCTGTGTTGTTATTGTACAGGAATAGATGAAAACTAGCATGAAATTGCCTCTGAGGTCCCATGGACTGTCATTTTACCATATTAGGTTATAATTATAAATGGTCAGGGTATTGTTCCCCTTATTTAGACAATGGTCACCAGACAAGTGACCCCTGGAGAAGCAATCCTTACATTCCAGATTACCTATAGTTGACATCCCAGATGGTTCTATCAAAGTCCAAATATTATGTCATCAGTTAATGGATGTGTAGAAGATATGACATTTAAAAGATTGTGGGGTGGAAACTTTACACCTGTGGAACAAGCACATATTTGTTTACCGGAGAGAATAACATCAGATTGGGCTAACTAGGGAGTCATAGCAGGAGGAATTAATTCTTTGGTTTTTTTGGCCACACCACGTGGCTTGCGGGATCTTAGTTCCCTGACCAGGGATTGAACCTGCACCCCTGGCAGTGAAAACACAGTCCTAACCACTGGACCTCCAGGGAAGGGAATTAATTCTTATGATCTGTGCTATAGAATTAGGAACCCTCCTACTGAAGCTTACCAACACCTGAGTGCCATGTCACTCTTGTATCTGCTAGAGTGACTTGGCTGAAAGGCTGGATTTTAAAATGGTCCTAAAGCCACAAACTTAGGAAAATCATTTGGAAAGAATTTTGAGGAAATGATCTTGCTTTGTCAAGTTTGGATGCATTATTTTTTAAAAAAAAACTTAAAAAATTATACAGCTAATTATTTTTGGTTAAAAATAGAGAAAAGAAACAAAAAAGGAAGGACAGATGAGAGAAAATTACCTGTGATCTCACCTTCCATAGATGACCGCTGTTAACATCATTTTGGTATCTATCTTTCCAGACATTTTCTATGTAGAACATATGTATGTATTTCTGTTTTACAAAAGTGGAATCCTATTATACATATTGTGAGTTAACTGCTTTATTCATCTGTTTCATTGTTAATATTCTTTCATACCATCATTGTTACCAGCTATCTACTATTATACTGTGTGGCTATCACATAATTCCACTTAACTGATCTTTTCGTGTAGGTTGTTTCTAATTTTTTTGCCAAACAGTGCTTTGATGAACATCCTCATGGATAAATCTTTGCACACATCCTTGATGACTTCTCTTCAGGTAAATTCCTAGGAGAGGCTAGATCGCAAGGGCTGCATATTTGTAAGTTTCTGGCTCATGCCACTAAACTGTCTGCCAGGAAAACTCACACGTGGGGCACCTCCTTCGCACTGTACACGAGAGTGCTGGTTTCTCTGTGTTCTTGTCTCCACTTTGTAGTTTGATGTTTTAAAAATCTCATATGTTTGTTGGATGAAACATAGAATCCCTTCTTTGCTGTGCTACTTTGAATGGTTTTGATTTGGAGCAAGGTGGAATGTGATATGTTTGTTAGCCCCCTGTGTTTTTCAATTTTGTCAATTCATTTTTTAATAGGGGAGTTTTTTAGTAGAGTTCTAAATGATAAAAGTGCTTTGATGAAAGAAAGAAAAAGGAGAAAGAGGGAGCAGCAGAAGAGAGCAACGAAAATAACTCAGAACTTAACATTCTCTGCAGGTTTTTTATTCACTCAACAAATGTTAAGGGCTTACCACACGCCAGGTGCTGCCTTAAATGCCACCCTAAGTATAAAATATTGGAAAGTCCTGGCTCCTTTTTTCCTCCTCAGTACTTATACCTGTCTGACATGCTAATGTTTCTTTATCTGTTTTCGGTTTCCATTCTTTCCCTTCTTTTCTGTAAGCTTGTTTTGTTGCCTGCCCTATCTCTGGGGCCTAGAACAGTGCCAGGCACTCAATTATATTTGTTTAATGGTTGAATTCATGATCTTTCATTCCTGCTAACTTTGACTCATTGGTTTACTGGTAATGGGAATTTGGCTGAAATTGCCTGATGACAATCAGCTCAGGTTGGTAAGAAACATTCCATTTCTTCTAAGCCCTGTCATTTCATTAGAATGGTTTGGGAGTAGGCAAAACTGGTGCCACCTTGTCTGTGTAAAGGTGAATGAGCAGATATCGCTTTTGTCTGGGGACAATCACACTGTTTATGTAGGTGTGATGTCAGCAGCCCTTGGGGTTGCCAGGTGTTAACCAAATTAGCAATTAACAGTGTTGTGCCATCCTATTCTGTGGATGTGGCTGTCACTCTGGGGTGTGGGTAGTGACCATGAAGGGGCTGGGGTGAGGGACAGGGCTGACAGTGAAGACCAAAGCTTGGGGGAGTGGAGGCTCTGAAGCCAGGAAGCCCACGAGGCTGCAGACAGCTCCAGAACAGGAGGAATTCCACAGTTCAGGTAGGCTTCTGGGGAAGAAATGGGGAAGCTCCAAGAGATTCATGGGGGCACGGCAGGATATCCGGGGCCGTCGATAGGGGAAAGAGACTCTGGCAACCTCAGTTTGCCCCCCAGATGAGGATGAGGGCCCTTTCTTTCCTGCTACCAGTAATCAGGGCAGGACTCTGGCAGGAAGGCCTGTTGTTGTAGGCTTTACCTAAATTGTCCTCATTTTTCTCACCTGCAAGAGCCACTTGTCAGCGAGCTACACCTGGAGGCCCTCAGAGGGCGAAGCATCTTGCGAGGGCCAGAAGCAGGTGGCATTTTCAGACACCACGGAAAGGGAAGGAAGAGCAAGGAGATTTGGAACCTAAAACCCCTCATAACAAAGTCATCGTACCCACTTCCTGCCTTTCTGTTGACTTACAGCCAAATGGAGTTTGAAGTTTAGGGGACAAATTCTATGGAAGAGCTGAGGTTTGGGAGCCTGAGTTGCTTTGGGTAGTTGGTGAGCACTGTTTGCTCAAGAAGCTACCGAAGATGCAATAAAGGCAACAAATGGAACTTCCTTTTCCCTTCGGTACAGGGGTACCCTAGGCTCAGCTCTTGATGGCTGGCTGGGTCAAGGGTTAGGGACCCACCAGAAGTGGGCATTTAAAAAAATTTTATTTTATTGAAGTATAGTTGATTTACAGTGTTGTGTTAATTTCTGCTGTACAGAAAAGTGATTCAGTTGTCTATATATACACACACATTCTTTTTCATATTCTTCATGAAACCATTATGGTTTATCACAGGATATTGAATACAGTTCCCTGTGCTATACAATAGGACCCTGTTGTTAATCCATTCTATGTGTAATAGTTTGCATCTGCTAATCCCAAACACGCAATCCTCCCTCCCCCACCTCCCCTCCCCCTTGGCAACCACAAGTCTCTTCTCTATGTCTGTGAGTCTGTTTCTGTTTCGTAGATAAGTTCATTTGTGTCATATTTTAGATTCCACATATAAGTGATATCATATGATATTTGTCTTTCCCTTTCTGACTTCACTTAGTATGACAACCTCTAGGTCCATCCATGTTGCTGCAAATGGCATTATTTCATTTTTTAAAAAAAAGATTATTTATTTATTTATTTATTTATTTTTGGCTGTGTTGGGTCTTCGTCTCTGCGCGAGGACTTTCTCTAGTTGCAGTGAGCGGGGGCCACTCTTCATCGTGGTGCGCGGGCCTCTCACTGTTGTGGCCTCTCCTGTTGCGGAGCACAGGCTCCGGACACGCAGGCTCAGCGGCCATGGCTCACGGGCCCAGCCGCTCCGTGGCATGTGGGATCTTCCCGGACTGGGGCACGAACCCGTGTCCTCTGCATCGGCAGGCGGACTCTCAACCACTGCGCCACCAGGGAAGCCCCTATTTCATGCTTTTTATGGCTGAGTAATATTCCATTGTATATGTATAGATATATATATACTTCATCTTCTTTATCCTTTCGTCTGCTGATGGACATTTAGGTTTCCATGTCTTGGCTATTGTGAGTAGTGCTGCTATGAACATAGGGGTGCACAGAAGTGGGCATTTTTGAATCAGCCATGAACTGGTTATCATTCCTTATCTTGAAAGGGGAAATTTACCATCTGGTTGAAGGCTCTGACATTCTGTAGACCACCTAGCAAGTCATTCATTCAACCAGTACTTACTGAGTGGCCACTCTCTGCCAGGCACTATGATGGAAAGTAAGATAAACTTATCTATTTAAGGCATCTGCACATATTTTTACATTCTTAATTTCACATCTCCATTGCCCTTTATTTTAAGGGCCTTGACAGTTTTACAGAGAAGAATCCCCTGAGCATTAAGTCCTATTTTCCCTCAGGCAGCAGCCCCTGCCACACCTTATCCTCTTATCCTGGTGTATTTCTTTTTTTTTTTTTTTTGCGGTACACGGGCCTCTCACTGCTGTGGCCTCTCCCGCACAGGCTCTGGATGCGCAGGCTCAGCGGCCATGGCTCACGGGCCCAGCCGCTCCGCGGCACGTGGGATCTTCCCAGACCGGGGCATGAACCCGTGTCCTCCGCATCGGCAGGCGGACTCTCAACCACTGCGCCACCAGGGAAGCCCTGGTGTATTTCTTTATAGTACTTGTCATGACCCGACAGAAATAAATTTGTCTACTTGCTTACTGTCTTCTCCATTAGAATATGAGCTCCATGGGGGTGGGGTGTGCTTTTTATAGTTATATGGTTGAAGCCCCAGGGCCTAGAACAGAACAAGCACTATAAACCCATAGCTGATGAGTGAAAGACTTTATCAAATCACTTCTCACCTCAAGGTCCAAGTGTATAGTTGTTTTAAATTAAAAAAACAACAACTAGTAATTATTGTAAATTACGAAAGCAAAAGATGTTGCTTTGGAGATTGTGGGTGCTATAGACTGAGATTTTTTCGTATTTATTTATTTATTTATGCCTGCATTGGGTTTTTGTTGCTGTGCACAGGCTTTCTCTAGTTGCGGCGAGCGGGGGCTACTCTTTGTTGCGGTGCGCGGGCTTCTCATTGCGGTGGCTTCTCTTGTTCCGAAGCACGGGCTCTAGGCACGTGGGCTTCAGTAGTTGTGGCATGTGAGCTCAGTAGTTGTGGCACAGGGATTTAGTAGTTGTGGCTCACGGGTTTAGTTGCTCCGCGGCCTGTGGGATCTTCCCGGACCAGGGCTCGAACCCATGTCCCCTGCAATGACAGGCGGATTCTTAACCACTTCGCCACCAGGGAAGTCCCTATAGACTGAGTTTTAAGTTTTGGGCAAGAGAAAAGTCATAGTTGCTCATGATCCAAAACCCAGTTCTTTTGTAAACTAGCATCACCTAAGTTCAGCCTTTCAGACCAGTGAAAATCTTCTATGTGGTAATTTTTCTCAGAATGTGGGGCATTTTCCAGAAAGTGCTATCAGTCTTGCATTTGGAATTATTGCCACCAAACCATTGATTCATTCTCTCACCTGCTGCACTGTGTGGCTTTCAGGATCTTAGTTCCCCAATCAGGGATCAAACCCAGGCTGTGGCAGTGAAAACGCCGAGTCCTAACCATTGGACTGCCAGGGAATTCCCTCTCTCACTTTCATTGAAGCATGTTAAATGAGTGTTTGCTAAGTGCCTGTTGCTGGCAGATATTAGGACAATCAACATTTTTCCTGTGCTCAGTGAGCTTTGGTTCCTTGGGGGAGGTCAGACACCTCCATGACCAAAAGGCCGTGTTCAGTAAGTCTCCTGTGAACTATGCAGGGTCTACATAGTTCCTTCCTCCCGAGAGGAAGGAGCACTCACTTTGGGGCTTTAGGTATCAGGGAAGGCTTCCTGGAAGAGGTAGCAATGAGTGAGACTTCAAAAGGCAGAGAAGAATGCAGGCTGGCCCTAGGGAGCAGCTGTAGCGCATCAGGCAGTGGAAGTCAATAAAAGGCCCAGAGGGCTTCCCTGGTGGCGCAGTGGTTGAGAGTGGCCATGGCCGCTGAGCCTACACGTCCGGAGCCTGTGCTCCGCGATGGGAGAGGCCACGGCGGTGAGAGGCCCGCGTAACACATACACACACACAAAAAAGGCCCAGAGAGGAAGGGAATTGTCCATTTGGGGTACACAGTGGAGGGTCTGATTAGACCCAGCTAGGTAGACTGCAGGACGGAGACAGGAGAAGTGGGTTGGAGCTGCTTTGGGAGGACCTTGTATTTTATCACAAAGGCAGTAGGACGCCAAAACAAGTTTTGTTGCCAGTGATGCTCTGTACACAGTGGGATTTTAGAAAGGTTATTCTGCTGGCGGTGTGCACTGCAGGGCTGGAACAAGAAATTTGAGGGAGAGAAGTTCGGGAAGGGATACTTTGGACTGGGGAGATACAGGGGCAGAAGACTGGAAATGTATTTGAGAGTTTATGAAGGGAAAGTCAGATTTCATTTCACGTGAGTGAAGTGAAAGCTGGGGAAAGGGATGATGAAGGGTGAGTTGGCGAGGCTTTTGTGCCTTTGTGACTAGGGGAGTAATGACACCATTGGCAGAAACGTGAAACCCTTTCTGGAAATTTCAGCTGTGGCAAATGGAGAATCTGTTTGAGGTTTAGACACGAAGAACTGGAGGTGGCGATGGGAATCTCGTGGACGTATCCAGCAGGCCATTAGTAACTAGCGGGCCTTTGGGTGTCCCTTGCCCAGCTTGATTGATGCCCCTATAGCTTAGCAGAAAACAGTTGGCCAAAGAGATAATGGAGATCAGACTGAATCAAACCTTTGAGTTTGAGGTGTCTGATCCCCTGATTCACTAGCTTCACATGCCCCATCTCCTCAGAGTTTTCATGGCAGGCCTGTGTGCACCGCATCACCTTTTGTGAGTGTGTGAAGTGGCTGGAGTCCACATTCTCATTGGCTGGAGTCTGTCAGTGTCCAGACCTCTCCTAAGGCAGCTGGCCAACCCCTCCTCTTCCAGCGTTGGAACCTGGCCTCTGTTTCCCGGGTCTCGGAGTTTGTGGTAGGGAAGATGGGATGCTCTCAGGGACTGTGATATTTGACCACCTTGGCTTGATCCAAGAAACACCTTGGATTGGGACCCATGCCTCAGCAAACCCCTTCCTAATGGTTTATGAAGGCAGAGGGTGGGGCAACCCTCACTCACCTTTCTACCTTCACAAAGCTGATTGTAACTTCTGTTCCCCTTAGAGGCCGCCTTCCGTCTTTACCTCTTTATTTTTCCGGGATGGACAAACTGGAAGCAGGGAGTGGGGCAAAGGCTGCTGTTACTTTGGAGAAAACTCAACCAACACAGAGGAGGGAGATCAGTACAGGGCTTTGATGCCTCTGAGAGCCCTGCCAAGCAAAGGCCATTCATTAAGATGGGGCCAACACACCAGTCCTGACAAATACCAGTTCTGGTCCAGGCTGGGTGGGAGGAGTGGTGGCCTGGAAGATGACACCCACATTTTCTGCAGGGCCTGGCCTGCCATTAGGTGACTCAGTGTGTTTCCCAGGACTTGGCAGGGACCAGAGCTGCAGCCTTTATTTGCTCTTGGGGTGGGACTGTTCATTCTTGGCACCAGATTCACAGGAAGGCCTCCCTGCTCATCACTTCTGGGGCTCTGCTTTCCTGGCTGAAGCTGTGCCCTGGTGGATGAGGTCACAGGCTTCCATGATGTCCCAGGTCACTGGGGTTGCACTAAGACCTGCTTGGGTTTAAACCTCAGCTCCCCGGGCCTCAATTTTCCAGTATATAAAATGCATGTAATAATTTTAGCCTCACAAGCTGCTTGTGAGGAGATGTATGTAAAGCTCTTAGCACAGGGCTCGAGCCCAATAAGTGGTCGTTATTAATAGTCCCCTTTCTTGAGTGGCAGTAGAGTAGTGGTTAATAATGTGGTTTCTCGAGTTAGATAATCCAGACTAGGTGGGTTTGAACCTTGAGTCCTCTTTTTTCTAGTTAAATGACCTTGGGCAACCTCATCTTACTGGGTCTTGGTCTCCTCTTTGGTAGACTGGGAATAATAACAGCAGCTATCTCATGGGGTCATAGTGATAATTAAATTATGCAAACCAAGCGTTTAGCACAATTGCCAGTACATACAAATGGCACAACAAAAGTGAACCACTCATTATTATTATCATATCTTTTCAGAGTCTAGTTCGAGGTGCCATCCTTCCCACAATCCCATTAATTACTTCTTTGATTTTCATTGATTTGGACACCTCTTAGAATCTATCTTGCACTGCTCCTGTTTATGTCCATGCCCTCAAAAATATAACTGGACCTCCCAGGCTCACCTTGTTCTCACCTTGAGACCTTACACATCACTGTGTCCAGCAACCTCACAAACCCATTCCCAAGAGCACTGACATCAGAGAGAATTATGTTATACATCACACAGCAGAAGTTCCTAAGATTGTTTTAAAAACAGCTCTATTTCTTCGTTTTCACTCCCTAAGCAGTTGCCCATCCTCCTCTATCTCAGCCAGTTCACCCCGCCCCCCCTTCTCCAAGTCTTCTGGGGGGGAATATGTATAAATAAAATGGATTCCATTAGTTGGGGGCCCAAGGGAATGAAAACACATACACACGCATATTTACATGAATAAATATACGCTTAGATATATAAAATATACAAGTGGAAATATTTATATTCCCTCGGTGCCCTCAACGAGTCCAATCATTCATTCAGCAAATATGTGAGCTCCCACTTTGTGCCTGGGACCAAGCTATCTGTTGGGATAAAAAAGGAATGAGGCTCCGGTTCTCATGGAACTTACATTTTACTAGAGGAAGACAAGAAGTAGTATAAAATTTCAGCTAGTGGGAATGCCGTAGAAACAACAGAGGTCTTTGTGAGAGGGAGTGACGAGGGGGCTAGAACACGCCTGCATTGGGTGGTCGAGGTGGACTCGGAGGTGAAATCTGAGCCGAGGTTCTTCTTACAAACGGGAACACTGAAACAGACACTTGGAGGACTTGATGGCTGAAAACCGGGAGGCAGGTTGTCATCCACGGTGATGCCACCTTCTCGAACATAGAGCCTTTTTGGGGAACCACGAAGGTCGCAAACGACACGCAGTGGGGCCCAGAACACCGGCGCAGAAGGCCGCCGCCAGCTTGACGTCAGCGCGCCGGGCTCGGCGCGATCCAGCCCCCTGTGACACCATTCTCGTCACAGCCCCGCCCAGGCCGCCCCCGCGCGCATGCTCAGAGCCCCGCCCCCGTGCGTCACAGAATGGCCTGTGACACCCAAGCAACCTCAGACGTGTCGGGGAGGAGCCGGGCGCGGAGGTTCGAGGAGTGGAGCTCAAGGCTGTGGAGGGGAGCGGAGCGGAGCGGCTGGGCGGGCCTGGCCAGGCCAGCGGAGAGGAGACGGCGGTCGAGCGGCGGCGAACATGAGCTTTTGACACATTGGAGGTGAGCCTGTGGTGCGGGGCCGCTCCCGAGGGCGCCGGGCCGAGCCGGCGGCGCCGAGGCCTGTCTCCGGGGAACCTGCCAGCCCGGGGGCTGTGTCCGAGGCCCCGCCGGGCCGGGCCCGGCCCGGGTTCCGGGGCGACCAGTCCGGCGGTAACTGTTCCAACCGCTTTAAATGCCCCCTCCCGCCCTGGTCCGAGGTGTGGCCCACCGGGGCGCCTGGAAGGGAGCGAGCCGGGCGGTCTCCCTAGGATGTGCCCGCGTCCGCGGGTTGGGTGAGGGATGGCGGGGACGAAGGCCGGGACGTGGCACCGTGGGCCCGGGCGCTGGTGGCGCAAGGAGCGGCTCCGTTGGAGGTGGTGGCGGCAGCTTAGCCATCCTCCTCCACCGCCCCTCCCCCATCCCTTCAGCTGGGAGGGTGGTTCGGAGCCGGGTTGGGTTTTGAACTCCCCTCGCTTCTCTCCCGCGGGGGGCCAGAGCGGAAGCAGCCCACCTTGGGCTCCGGTGGCATTCCCGTGACTGCCTGTCCCGAACTGCTCATCACCCCTCTTGGAGTTCAGAAAAGTGTCACCAAACGGGTTCGGGTTGCTTGTGCTGGCCTTTCTTTCTTTTTTATTTGTTGGTAAGCAACGAAGTAACCCGTTACGTTTTGCCAAGGAATTGAGGGTTCTTTCACTCCTGATAATTTCGTTACATTTCTGTAGCGCCTTTACTCGTTTCAGAACACTCTCGCTATCTCCTTTGAACCTCATCACCTGGTTAGTGGCTGTGCCTGATTCTCTTCTCGCCATTTGACGGATGGGGAAATTGAGACCAGATGGGGTGGGGGCTTAAGTGATTTCTACTGTGGATTCTACCAGCCAGTGAGTGGCTTCGCTTGGTCCAGGATTTACATCTCCCGGCTTGGAGTTCTGGTTTCTTTTTGTGGGATTTTTATACCCTTCTCAGCTAGAAAGCAAAGTAGAAAATTTGACATGCCAAAAATATACCAGAAGCTAATAGGAGATGTGTTCAAATGTTTTTGAGCAGACCTACCCAGGATAAGAACTGCTACTCAGTTGTGAGAGAAATCCTACGCTGGTACTTGGTCATGGTTGCTGGCTAATTATTTTGTCCGATAAATTGTGTTGCTTTTAATCCATTTATGAAACAGGGTAATGGCTTTGCTAAGTCATGAAGTTGGTGGGGGTAAAATGCAGCATTAAGTCATGTATTGAAGAGAATAAAGGGGAACTAAAATATCTCCTCTGAATCTTGATTAAAGTTATTATTTAAAATCAGAGATCAGAAGGAACGAAAAAAAAAACCTTTGGTTAGCCCTGGTTGAAGTTGACTGTGTCCAGGTAGAAATCTTATGAAGCAGTTGTTTTTTTGTTCTGTTTTGGCTTTTTAAATTAAATAAATTGAAATTGGATGAGGAACACTTAAGTAGAAACCTCAGTAAAAACTTAGATTGCTTTTGTGACATCTCCAAAACTTATTTTTATTCTCATTTTAAGTCATACTGGGATAAATTTGGTTACTAAAGCTTAAAATTACTTCTGACATACGTTTCTGAGCACTTCATAAGGTAGAAAAAGAAGTTTGATAGGACCAAAGGGAGACCATATTTACGATTGACTTTGAAAAGTTTAAAATTCTGTACGTGTCACATTTGGGAATAGAAGAATTTTGGTTAAAAGGTATCTATTATCTATTGTGAGTTCCGGAAGAACTCTTCCAGTCTCACTAGTCCATCCTACAACTGTTAACAAGGAGACAATATCATATAAAATGGATTTTCTTAGCATTGCACAAAGAATAGTTTCTTTGTAAATATAGCATTTGGGACAGGCAGTTTTATACCCAAATGAGTTGATTTGTCAGTTGCTAGATATCTGAAGGTCACATACAGTATGATAATGCCCCATGTAGAAATTGTCATACTTCTGGGGTTCACACTCCATCTGTATGGGACACGGTATTGAGGGAAGATTTGGGTGGTGGGGAAGAGTATATAATTATCTACTTTCATTTCAGCTTCAGAAGATTGTAGATGTGTCATTAAAGCTTTTTCTTTTTTTTGGTAGCAGTATAGTTTTCTGTATTGACTAACTTTCTGTAGTCTAATATCTCCAGTTACATAGTTTCAGATAACACAGTGAACACATCCTCCTGCTGTAACTTGAAGCAAACTGAACAGATTGTCTTTATAGCCCCTGAGTAGGTATTTTGAATATCTGCAGTAGTAGCAAATTTTTGTTATTTGTAAAAAAAAAAAAAAATCCAATTTCTGTAAAGGCTAAGTCTCGTGAATAAAATTAGAGTGATAAAGCTGGATAATACCAATTAGGCAGTAGAAATGAGGTATGACCACAAAGAAAGCTTTTTGTTTATTTTTTAATCTGGTTCTTCAAGGCTATTCCAGAAGAGGTTTTAGAAATGTTTTCAGTAATGGTGGTATCACTGAAATATGCACATAGCTTCCAGAAGTGATTAATTTTAAGGAATCATTTGTATGTTTTAAATTCTGAAGCACATTTATTTTGTGGTTATACTTCAAAGGTCTGCAACTGAACGACCAGTTTTTTAAAATAATTTAACCACGCAACGAAGACCCGGTGCAACCACATAAAAAAATGAAATTTACGCTGCGTTTACTGTGCCAGACTTCGTACTAAGTACTTTCAAATGTTAACACACTTAATCTTCAAAACAACCCTATCTTAATTATTATCCCCATTTTACAGGTGAGGAAGTGGGTCCCTGAGTGGTGAAGTAACTTGCCCAAGGTCCACTAGTGAGTAGAGGACTCTGATTCCAACCTGGGCCGTTTGGCTCCAGGGTCTGGGCGCTTAACTGCTGTGCTGTGCTGCTCCTACCGCTTGTTACCCTCTTCAGTGTTTTTAATTGGTTTGTTTGGAAAAGCTGATGGTCATTTTAGTAAAAGCCTTCTGGCATAGATTGCTGTTTGAGGGACCAATAAGTGAGTTGTAAAAGTAACCTGTTAGGGCTCCCCTGGTGGTGCAGTGGTTGAGAGTCCGCCTGCCGATGCAGGGGACACGGATTCGTGCCCCGGTCCGGGAAGAACCCAAGTGCCACGGAGCGGCTGGTCCCGTGAGCCATGGCCGCTGAGCCTGTGCGTCCGGAGCCTGTGCTCCGCAACGGGAGAGGCCACAGCAGTGGGAGGCCCGCATACCGAAAAAAAAAAAAAAAAAAAAAGTAACCTGTTAATTAGAAAAATTGTAGTCTATGCTCAATTCACATAAGATTCAGCAAGAAAACAGAAGCGAGTGTGAAATAAAAACACATATTAAAATAATTTGGCTAGAATTATTTGACACTGAGCTAAGTAGTTGGACAAGGAAAATACAAGAAATAGAACTAGATTCTCAAGAAGTTTCACACGAAAGGCTATTTAAAACCTGAGTCTCCAGGGGACACTGATGGAAAAATTGGTAGTTGTATTAAGAATACGGCCCTATTCAAGAACCAAAAAAACAGGGACAAATGGACACTTTATAGTATACCCAGAGGTGTAAACAGTGAGATTCCTCAGGGAACACTACTTAGCTAAGCACTCTTCAAAGTAATAACAGCTGTAGGTCCTCTGATACTGTATAAATGGGTCAACAACAGCAATGAAAAACAGCCTCACACAGAAAAGTTTCAAACTGGGCATGTGAACGATAACATTTGTAGATAAAAACAACCCTAACCCTATTTGTAGAAGGGTTGGCTCCACATTCAAATACATTCAAGTAAATGTTAGATGCCAAAGGAGGCATCTAGTAGTCATTATGAACTTCCATAAGGACATTGGCCCATGGACCAATCGCCAGAATCATCAAATACTGCATAGTAACAGAAGGAGTACTGGAAACTGTAAAAGTATCCTACCTGCGAATAAAATGTTGACATGCTGAAGTAGCATCAGTCACTGAACTCCAGAAAGGCATGTATGTAATCTAGAGAAGTTCCAAAGCAAGACAACAAAAATATTTTAAGGGATCCAGATGGCTGCCAAGTGAATACAAAGCTAAAAGGATAAGAAATATTCACTTTGAGAAGACCAAGGCTGAGAGGTATTATCATCAAAGTCTACAGAATTAGGGCCTAAAAAAGAATACAGACTTGTTTACCAAATCCTAGAATCTTTAAAGGGAGCAACACACTAAATATATGGTAAATTTAAGACCAAATATACTGTGTTTTGATCTCTCTGGAGTTTCCAACTTGCTTTTTTTTCTTGTTGACACAAGAGTGATGTCCTTTTATCATAACCTCAGATCTATCCAGCTTCCCGGTCATGGTGTCTGTTATGGGATTCCTCCGTTTTCCTGGAGCCATCCATCTGGACTGAGTGACTCTCGGGACGTGATGGACTAGGCTTCATCTTGGGATGTTTCTTCTTTGCATTCCTGGGTTGGAGCCACTATTTCCTATAGCCTGTGCCATCCAGGTCTTGTTGTTCTCTCTTTTGTAACTGTCTCAGGAGATGTGTGGGAGGTAACCCTCCTGAGTTCTTGTATGAGAAGAGTTCTCTCATTTCCTGAATTACCTGTTTCCTCTAGGTTCAGTAGGTCCTAGGATTTTCTTACTCATGCTGCTGGCTTTTCTCATTTGTCTGGTGGTTCTTGGTTGTCCATTTATATTTAAGAATTAAAGGCTGGACAGTGATTATTTTAGGTAGCTAGTGTGCAGCGGTTATTGCCAAGGCTCTCCCCAGTAAGTCCCAGCAGCTCCCTATTCTGTGATGTGGAGCCTATGCTGAGCTTTATAAGTGACTGTGAATGTGGCTTGGCCTGCCTCAGGCTGATAATTTTGTCTAGCCGGAGAATGATAGGTTTTATAATCCTGATTTAATACATGGTGGTGTGTTGTGAGGTAGAAATAAACTGCCCACACATCTTTTGGCTTACACCATTTCTGAAATAGGAATTTCTATATTAATAAAGGAAAGCAGTACTTTGAAAGCAAAGAGGGAATAATAGGGAAAAAAGATTATAAGTCAGATTCAAATATTAGACTTCTACAGTGTTGCATGTTCCTGGTGAGGCAGAAGGGATTTATAAGTAAGACACAGGTCCTGCTCTTGGAAACTACCTGGAGAGACACAACCTTTCATCGCTCTTCAAATATTTCTTGTTTAAAATAGAGTAAGTAGCAGCAGAACTTTGCTTCTTGTGTCCCTTAGATCTTCATAACATTTTGCAAAACCATAATTTATTGATTGAGTATGAGAAACTGAATATTTGAGGTGCACATTGATACATGTTGCCAGTGTTCCAGTGGCAAATGTGTCTCTCCAGATTTGAGGACCAGCACCCAGGAGCTTCTTTAAGGCTGGATTCATAGATTTCAAACGTAATTAACTTTTTTTTTTTTTTTTTGCATTTTGGGAAAAGACCTTATGTAGAGGATTCAAGGGACACAATGATTGTTGCCTCACCCTGAGGCGCTTCTCTCATGTGTCCTGTAATTATATCTTCAGCTGGGTTGTCAAGGAGACTTAGGCAATGAGTCTGAGGGTTTTTTTTTCTTTCTTTTTTTTTTTTTTTTGCGGTACGCGGGCCTCTTACTGTTGTGGCCCCTCCCGCTGCGGAGCACAGGCTCCGGACGCGCAGGCTCAGCGGCCATGGCTCACGGGCCCAGCCGCTCTGTGGCATGCGGGATCTTCCTGGACCGGGACACGAACCCATGTCCCCTGCATCGGCAAGCAGACTCTCAACCACTGCGCCACCAGGGAAGCCCCTGAGGGGTTTTTGATACCACGTGGTGATGCCCTTAACTGCTCTGGATACTCTTCTGAGATACAAATAAACCTCTTGCTACTGGATTAGCCTCATCTTCATTCACACCTTACTACAAATTAAATTACAGTTACAAATAAGATTATCCCTACATCTGGGGAAATTGAGTAGGAATTGGGAACTTTGATGAAGAGATAGGATTATAAAATTAATCAGTATTATTTACTAACCAGTATACATATTTGAAGAAACAAGTCAGCTAATATAGTCCAAACCCTTATTAGATGAAAAAACTGTGACTTTAAGAGATTAAGCAGATTGCTTAATTGCCATTAAGGAATTTAATGGCAGAGCGGGAACCCTAGAACCCAGTCTCAGCAGGACTCCTAACTCTGTGGGTTTTACATTTTAGTATGCTGTCATGCTATAACGGTATCTTCAAGAGTAGAAAAACAGACAAAAGTGTGCCAGTGTAGGGGTAATAAGATTAGAGGAGGGTGCATTAAGTGCTGAATGTTTCTCCAGCACTTAACGACGTCTGGCACATTGTAGGTGCTCAGTAAACGTCTGTAAGCGCTTTGTGCTTTCTCTGAGCAAAGTGCTGTGCTCAGTGCCAGCAAGAGATGCCAAGTATGTCAAGGACCATCTCTTTTCAGAGAACTCTTAGGCTGATTGGTAATTTAAGTTAATTAGAAGATTGACTAATATGCCAAAAGTAATAATAGACGATGTGGTCAGGAAAGACTTGACTAAAACCGGAAGAAGTCACAGCAGGCCGCAAAAGCGTTACACTAAATGTATATATTGATAGTTACATTTTAATTTTATTCAACTAGAAGCCATTCTTGTGTCTCTTTGGTATACCTACCCTCAAGTTGAAGTTCTGTATTTGTTCTTGTCCATGTCTTTTCTAAACATTCGTGAGTAGTGGGTCCTGCTGGATGAATTACGTATTCTCTACAACTTAAAGTTTTAATTTACTTTTTAAATTTATTTTTGGCTGCTTTGGGTCTTCATTGCTGTGTGCAGGCTTTCTCTAGTTGCGGCGAAAGGGGGCTACTCTTTGATGCGGTGAGATGGCTTCTCGTTGTGGAGCACGGGCTCTAGGCATGTGGGCTTCAGTAGTTATGGCACGCGGGCTCAGTAGTTGTGGCATGCGGGCTCAGTAGTTGTGGCACACGGGCTCTAGAGCGCAGGCTCAGTAGTTGTGGCACACGGGCTTCGTTGCTCCGTGGCATGTGGGATCAGACCAGGGCTCGAACCCGTGTCCCCTGCATTGGCAGGCGGATTCTTAACCATTGTGCCACCAGAGAAATCCCTATTAATTTACTTTTAAAGCTGGCCTTGAATTCTTGCTACCCAGTATGGATTAGGTTGAATCAATTTTGGTTTAATTTAATAAATATTATTGAATATCTGCTATTGTGCAGGCAATGTGCTGGGGTTGAAATCCGTAAGAATAATTCACAGCCTAATAGGGGGAGGTGTAAGCAAATGCATTATTATGTGGTAAATATATGCATGAAAGCATATTCATGGGGGCCAAGAGTTTGGGAGATTTTAGTGCTGTCTGGGTGAGGACAGGAAATGATTTCTGCAAAAGATGACAGCTAGGTTTTAAAGGATAAATAGGAGCTTTCTAAATGCACAAGGAAGGAGAGCCATTCCAGGTAGGGAAAATATCCAGACCTGAAGCAGAATGGTGCGTTAGGACAATTTTGAACAGTATTGCTGGAATATAAAGTAGGGTGCTTGGGGCAAGGGTTATAGGAGGTAAGACTGAAACACTTAGGTGTGAATCTAGGACAAGCCCAACGTCTTTGGTATTCCATTGGGCCTGACAGTCAGTTGGGAATTTTAGGTAGCCAGTCTAAATACAAGGTTAACTAAATAGATATTTTTTAACCCACTCTGAAAGCCTTGGGAGACGAACCAAGGTGAAAGAACATTGAAGTTGGAGAATTAGTGGGCTTATGGAGGAAGCTTGGGACTTAAAAGGTAATTAACAGGAGATTTTTAGAAGTGTAATGATAGTAAATTATTGGGAATGTGGTCCCTGATCTCCTCGAAAGGCTACCTGGCATAAAATGTTTCAAGCAGGTGTTTTGAAGCAATTGTACGACAGAGAAGGGCACGCAGCAGTAGCAACTCTGACAGTAAGCTTGTTTTCTGTCACCTGATTCCCGGAAGATCAGTTCGCTGTGAACCAGCTGCAGGATGATTCTGTGGGGTCAACTCCCCAGAACCTAGTGCTGCCACCAGAAGGGCTTCACGTGGCTTCCGTGACTTTGTTCATCTCCTCTCCTGACCCCGTCCACAATGCTGGTGGTCCCTGTGAGTGGGGCAGTGAAGAGATTTAGGTGCCTGAGCTTATTGTAATAAAGAGTTAACTGCTCTTAGAATCTTTCATGTTTGACTCCCTCCAAAATGCTGGAGATTTAGTGTCATCCCAGACTTTATACTTTTACTAAGATTCTTATGTTCTCTATTAATTTATTTTCGTCTTTAATATTTCACAGGCTTTCTTGATCATGGATGGTGAAGATATACCAGATTTTTCAAGTTTAAAGGAGGAAACTGCTTATTGGAAGGAACTTTCCTTGAAGTATAAACAAAGGTAATGTTGAAAAGCATTTCAAGCTTTGGAATACATAATCTGTAGTTTGTGCCTTTTTTTTTTTTTAAACAAAGCTAAATTTAGAGTTTCTGATATAGGATTAGGATTCTAGAAATAGTCATAGCATTGCTTGTATTTAAATAATATAAAAATGACATAAATCCTTATATTACTCAAATTATTAAAATAGTAAGAAAACTGTCATTTATGATTTCTCCTGGTAGTTTACCTCCTTTTATAAAGCTTATTACTGCTCTTGGCCATCTTTGGCCTGCTCGGTGTACAGATTCTGCCTCATCATTTTGGTCTTTTGGAGATTCTGATAAGCTCTCTAGGGCTTCATAGGGTAGACTTTGTTCAGGCAGGTGTTATCAGTGTCTGGAGCCAGCAAAGCTTTGAGGGAGGGACAAGAGCTTCAGGGGTATATGGAGCATTTTATAAAATCTCAGTCATTTCAATTAGTTGGGAAAACTTGTAGATAACCTTTTAAGTACCAAAACTTATCTTAAATTTCTTTTTAAAATGAAATCTTTCTAAAATATATATACATCTTCCAACTTTGGTTAACAGTTTAGTAAGACTTATCAAACCTTTTTTTTTGGGGGCTGCATTGGGTCTTCATTTCTGTGCGTGGGCTTCTCATTGCGGTGGCTTGTCTTGTTGCGGAGCACAGGCTCTAGGCTCGCTGTCTTCCATAGTTGTGGCTCGTGGGCTTCAGTAGTTGTGGCTCGTGGGCTCTAGAGCGCAGACTCAGTAGTTGTGGCGCATGGGCTTAGTTGCTCCGCGGCATGTGAGATCTTCCCAGACCAGGGCTTGAACCCTTGTCCCCTGCATTGGCAGGCGGATTCTTTTTTTTTTTTTTTTTTTTTTTTTTTTTTGTGGTATGCGGGCCTCTCACTGTTGTGGCCTGTCCCGTTGCGGAGCACAAGCTCCAGACGCGCAGGCTCAGTGGCCATGGCTCACAGGCCCAAACGCTCTGCAGCATGTGGGATCCTCCCGGACCGGGGCACGAACCCGTGTCCCCTGCTTCAGCAGGTGAACTCTCAACCACTGCACCACCAGGGAAGTCCTGCCAAACCTTTTATTGCTATTTCACTGTTATTGCTGAAGCCAGATACTGTACTGTGCTAGTGGATATGGAAAGTGTGCGTCTGTGGCAGGGGTTCTTAGTCTTTTTGTGCCATAGGTGCCTTCATAGGCTGGGGAAAGCCTATGGACCCCTTCTCAGAATAACATTTTTATTTTATTTTATTTTACTTTATTTTTTATTTACTATTTTTTTTGCGGTACGCGGGCCTCTCACTGTTGTGGCCTCTCCCGTTGCGGAGCACAGGCTCCGGACGTGCAGGCTCAGCGGCCATGGCTCACAGGCCCAGCCGCCCCGCGGCACGCGGGATCCTCCCGGACCGGGGCATGAACCCGCGCCCCCTGCATCGGCAGGCAGACTCTCAACCACTGCACCACCAGGGAAGCCCCAGAATAACATTTTTAAACGCATAAAATTAAATAGTAGAATTACAGAGGAAACCAATTATATTGAAAAAACAAATCTAAATGTTAAACTAATTTGTGGATAGTAATATGTGCTGCTTTATCAATATGTTAAATAAGAAAGAGGGGTGAGTGTATAAAAAATGAATCCTTTGAGGCTTATAACTTATTTTCATTGAACCCTGAATATAGCGTAAGAGATGCAAAATAGATGGCCTTTATTGTTTAGTATATTTTATGGTAGCATAACGTTCAGGCAAAAATTATTGAATTGATATATAATCATCTTCAGGATGATCCTTATGCTTCTACTATAACCGATCTTTCCCGCTTTGTTTTTGATTAGCTTCCAGGAAGCTCGGGATGAGCTAGTTGAATTCCAGGAAGGAAGCAGAGAATTAGAAGCAGAGTTGGAGGCACAGTTAGTACAGGCTGAACAAAGAAATAGAGACTTGCAAGCTGATAACCAAAGACTGAAGTATGAAGTGGAAGCATTAAAGGTAATTGTGGCAGTAAAAGCTGGTGTCTCATTTGCTGGGTTTTATTAAAATGAGAAATACATTCTTTTAGGTGGAGCTTAAGAGCAGCAGGCAACATAAAAATGTAAAAAGACCTAGAATTTTTCACAAAAACTGTTTGCTTTCATGGAACCAAGGGAAAGGTGGTTTAGAGTTCAGGAGTTCACTTGGAAACTGTAGCTGTCAGTTTTTTAGCTGTAATGTTCCTAGCTATGATATTATGTTGTAGTTTCTATAATTTTCAAAAGCTGCCTGATTATTTGTTTTGACAGAGTACCTCATTGTGTGGCACTTTAAAATTATATTTGTATGAAATACACATTTATTTCATTATGGTGCGTAGTCCCTTTAGTTTTGGAGTTTAGTTTTTAAAAATTCCCTTCTAACAAGGAATTTTCAGGAGTGAAAGATTAACCCCTTTTTGCTGCTCTTCCTCACATGCCTAAGCCAGATGCTTGGGGTGTTCCTGTGTCTGGGCAGTGGGGTAGATTTGGGGAAGGTGAGGTATAGGGAATTTGAACTCTTGTCAGTCAACTTCTTTGTACTTACCCTGGGCTGCATTCAGCCTAAGAACCTGGAGGTTCCCCCACCAAGATTGAGGTTTTTAAGGCAACGGTTTCACTATTTTACCTCTTTTCAGAGAGATCATTATTAGATTTCTTTGAGAGGAGAATGATTGACTAATTTTATATGAGTTAAGGCACTTGGAATGAATGTGTCATTGTTTTTTTTTGTTTTTTTTGTTTTTTGCGGTACGCGGGCCTCTCACTGCTGTGGCCTCTCCCGTTGCGGAGCACAGGCTCCGGACGCGCAGGCTCAGCGGCCACGGTCCACGGGCCCCGCCGCTTCACGGCATGTGGGATCCTCCCGGACCGGGGCACGAACCCGCGTCCCCTGCATTGGCAGGCGGACTCTCAACCACTGCGCCACCAGGGAAGCCCTATTGTTTTTAAATAGTGTAAAAAGGAGAGAGGGGTACCATCAACTCAGATTGTGGGTGAATCTCTTGGATCCCACCCGCTCCCGTCCCACCCCTTACTTGGGTTACATCCTTTATTAAAGAAAACTATATGTTAATGACACATGCTTTCCTTCCTATACCCACACCTTCAGGAGAAACTGGAGCATCAGTATGCACAGAGCTACAAGCAGGTCTCAGTATTAGAAGATGATCTAAGTCAGACCCGGGCCATTAAGGAGCAGCTACATAAGTACGTGAGGGAGCTGGAGCAGGCCAACGACGACCTGGAGCGGGCGAAGCGGTACGTGAGCGGTGTGCCTTCTGTTGCAGTGACCGAAGGTGGCAGTCAGTGATTAGAATTTGGTTTTAGGCTAACCCTATCACCTAGATCTAAGTTCTAGAACATTTCCTTTTGGTATTTCATGTCACCTGTAACTTGTCACATTGAAACTTACCAAAATCCTGATCTCCCCAGATAATGCCCTTCCAGGCTTTTCTTTCTGTTTTTCCTTTTTCCTTCTTCTTTCAGGTACCATTGTTGATCCTGTTGGTTTTTCTTTAAAACATGTCTCATTCATTCCTCCATCTTCCCTGTATGTTCTCAGTACTACCACACTTCTTGAAGGTCCTCACATCTTATACCTGAATCCTGCAGTTAATTCCTAGCTGATCTGTCTTTAAATTTTCACTGCTTTTTATTCTCTTCTGTTTTAATACTGACCAATGAATTATCTCAAAATAATGCTTTTATTATGATTTTGCTGAACAGCCTATAGTGGCTTGCCATTACTTTGCCAAGATTGCATATATCTATAATTAGTTGTTTCTTAACCATTCCAAACTTAATTGCTATTACTTTACAATTATTGTCTGATATTCCTTTCCTTAGTATCTGAGTGACACTTAAATGCTTGGCATGATGCTAGAGTTGAGGATACATAGATAAGCTAGCCACTGCCCTTGGGCGTGACAGAGACAATCCACGTGGTAAACACTGGTACGAGGAATGTACAGACTGCTCCAGGGCATAGAGAAGGGCACAGGTAAAGTACTCTGTGGTAACTGGGGAAGCTGAGTCTGCAAGGAGGAGTAGATGTTAACCGGTGAAGAGAGAGATGCGAAGGCAGAGAGGCAGGAAAGTGCATGAGGTATTAATACTTCACTTTGACTGAAGTGTGTAAAGACAGTATGGCTGAACAAGATGAGACTGGAAGATGTTTGGGGCCAGGTTGTGGAGAACCTTGTGCTCGGCTATGTTTGAAAGTCATTCTGTAGGCAAAGAGGTGCTCCTTAAGAATTTTTAAACAAAGGAGTATTATCAGATTGTGATTTGGGAAGATAATACTGAGGAATTGAAAGTAGGGAGGAGGAGATGTGAAGGCCACTGAGGAGTAATCCAGGTGATGGATGAAGAATTAAGCCAAGGGCAGAAGGTTGGAGGAGAGCAAATGGAATCGAGAGGCATTTGGACAGTTGACAGGAGGTGGTAAAATTGGACACGGCATTGAGCAGCGGTCCCCAACCTTGTTGGCACCAGGGACCGGTTTCGTGGAAGACAGTTGTTCCACAGACAGGGACGGGGGGTGGGTGGGTGGGGGTGGAGTGGGGGTGGTGTTCAGGCGGTAATGCGAGCGATGGGGAGCGGCAGATGGAGCTTCGCTCACTCACGTCGCTCACCTCCTGCTGGGGACCCCTGGCACTGAGAGTTCTAACTTGAGGTTAGGAAAATTGATTTCTGTAGCACATAGTGGGTAGAGGGCATGTAGCAGGTACCTGTCAATGTTTGCTTAATAAATAAGATGAGAAACGCAGGAAGAAGAAAAGCTTGGTAGGAAGAAAGTAAATAGAGTGGGACCTGGGACCGCATTTTAAACTAATTCTTAGTTAATTCTTAACATACTCTAAAACTATTGAAAAGTTTTCTTCCTGAAAATATGTAAACTTCATTGACTCATGTTTAAAGTCCAATGGGGAGATATAAATTGTATGATAAGTAGGCTTCCTTTAAGAAACTTGAAGGAATTTAGATGGGAATTTAAGACAAAAGAATACATCGAATGGCCCCAAATGATAGTAGAGACACTAAATGCACCAGAGGTCAGAAGGGGGCGAGGTCATTCTCTTTTAACTGGGCCAGGCTTTCTAGGTCAGGAAATGGCATGAGATAAACTGAGTTTCCTTTTGTAGTAGCTATTTGCACGTTATTTATTTAATTCATGGACTCTAATTTTTTTTTTTTTTTTAGGGCAACAATAGTTTCGCTGGAGGACTTTGAACAAAGGCTAAATCAAGCCATTGAGCGAAATGCATTTTTAGAAAGTGAACTTGATGAAAAGGAATCTTTGCTGGTCTCTGTACAGAGGTTAAAGGATGAAGCAAGAGGTAAAATTTATACTTAAAGAATATTTATTACCTTACTGTCCCGGAGCCAGAGTGCTAAGCTAGCTTCAGGATCAACTTTTTAAAGCTACACATTTATATGCTTTTGTCAAACACTATGCTAAGTACTTTTAATCTGTTTATTCAGTATCTACATCATCAACTCTAGGAGGTAGGAATTATTATCCCCATTTTATAGGTCAGAAAACTGAGGCACAGAGTTTGTGTTGTCAGTAGGGATTCAAACCCTGGTCTGTTTCCCAAAGCCTTAACCATTACCACTGCATATATACTGCTTGGTTTGTTTGGATTTTTTCCTTTTTGCTTGTCCTAAGTAATTTTGTCATGCACATATTAGCATTACATATGTGTACATATTGCTGTATACATATTATACATATAGAGAATATATACTTTCTTTTAAAATTCTCCTTCCTTCCCTCTTTTTTTCTTTCATGTTAGAATGCAGAATACTGTAAAGAAGAAACTAAAAGTCTCTGTCAATCCCTTTATCTTGAGAGAACGCACTAAGAGTTTGGTGTGTTTCTTTCCACTCTTCCCTGTGACTATACATAAACATACCTGTATATTTTTTCCTTTATATAATTGGAACCACGTTATATATACAAATATATTTTTTTCTATCCTCCTTTAATATAGTGAATGTAATCCATTCCATTAAAAAAAATCTTGTGAAACAGGTTTTTAAAAATATATAATCTATTATATATGATTTTTTTGATGGGTCCTTTATTATTGGTGGTTAATTTTTTGCTGTAATAGTGCTGTGAATAGTGTCCTTGTACATAATATTGGGGAGTATCTTTGATTTTCTTAGATTCTTAGGAGTGGCAAAGGATATAAGTATCTTTAATGGTTGTAACGATGCTGCTAAATTACTTTTTAGAAAGTTGGTAACTTTACACTCTGGCAGTGACTGAGTGTCCTTCTCACAATGTTTACTAGTATTGTGAATAATAAAAACAGATTTTAAAATTATTTAAAAATCTATTTGAAAGTTGAAAATTGATATCACATTGTTTTTAATTTGTAGTTCTTTGGTTACTACTTGTGAAAACTTTTTGCTAATGTTTATTGGCTCTTCTAAAAATAGGTTTTTCATGACTTTTCCTTTTTTGGGGGAGGGTTTATTCATCTGAAGAACTCCTCATAATTTATATAATGTATAAAATATTAACTCTATCCTATTTATTTTTAAGTTTACAATTCTGGTTAAAACACGTAACATAAAATTTACCATCTTACCCATTTCTAAGGGTACAGTTCAGTAATGTTAAACTATGTTCACATTGTTTTTTAGCTCTCTAGAACTTTTTCATGTTGCAGAATTGAAGCTCTTTGCCTATCGAACAACAAATTCCCATCTCTCCCTTCCCCAGCCCCTGGCAACTGCAGTTTTACTTTCTCTCTCTCTTTAAAAAAAAAAAAAAAATTATTTATTTATTTTTATTTTTGCCTGCCTTGGATCTTCGTTGCTGTGCACGGGCTTTCTCTAGTTGCGGCGAGCGGTGGCTACTCTTCCATGTGGTGCACGGGCTTCTTATTGCGGTGGCTTCTCGTTGTGGAGCACGGGCTCTAGGTGCGCGGGCTTCAGTAGTTGTGTCATGCAGGCTGAATAGTTGTGGCTCATGGGCTCTAGAGCGCAGGCTCAGTAGTTGTGGCGCACGGGCTTAGTTGCTCCGGGGCATGTGAGATCTTCCTGGGCCAGGGCTTGAACCTGTGTCCCCTGCATTGGCAGGCAGATTCTTAACCACTGTGCCACCAGGGAAGCCCTGCAGTTCTACTTACTGTTGTTAGGTATGACTACAGTAGTCAGCCCTTATCCGAGGTTTAGGTTTCCATGGTTTCAGTAACCCATGGTCAGCTGCAGTCTGAAAATATTAAGTGGAGAATTCCAGAAATCAACAATTCATAAGTTTTAAATTGTGTGCTGTTCTGAGTAGCAGGATGAAATTTTGCACCATCACGCTCAGTGGACGTAAATCATCCACTGAGGGTCTTAGAACATATGTTCCTCAGATAAGGGAGGGACTACTACACTCTAGATACCTCATATAAGTGAAATCATACAGTATTTATCTTTTTGTGACTGGCTTATTTCACTTATCATGTGTCCATCATGAACATGGATGTGCAAATATCTCAGTGTCTTACTTTGAATTCTTTTTGATATATACCCAGGAGTATGGTAACTTTGTATCTTTTTTTTTTTAATATAAGCAAGTATTCTGTAGGTCAGTTGCATAACTGGAAAAGAAAACATTAATTTTGGGTTAAAAATTTAATATTTCAAAACAAGAAAACAATTTGCAACTATTTTGACTACTTCCTTTCTAAAACAAAGTATTTCATAGGATAGTTAGTAAAAAAAAAAAAAAAAAAGCCAACCCATTTAAAATGACAAAAATGCACTTCATTGATTTTGTAATAATCCCCAAACTACATCATCATTTCAAAATAAATGCAAATGAGTTGGTAAAGAATATTTATTTTTGTGTCATATGTTCACTGTGAATTCTACTTTGGACTCTGCCCTATTTCTTTTTTCATATAGGCATAAATAATTGTTCTGTTAAGTTTATAGCATTTTTAAAGTCTAAATGATCATGTAGACAGTAGGGTTGTTGTCATTTTTATTCCCCTGGAAATAAAAATTGTTAAATAGGAAATTCATTTTTGAGAAGTAGTAATTTAGGAAGAGTGTCTTTATGCCATTTCAGATGCGACTTTGCTTGATGTATTTGCTTCCTCTAGTGAATATTACTACTTTTGCAACATTTTACAGATTTAAGACAAGAACTAGCTGTTCGGGAGAGACAACAGGAAGTAACTAGGAAGTCGGCTCCCAGTTCTCCAACTCTAGACTGTGAAAAGATGGATTCTGCTGTCCAAGCATCACTTTCTTTGCCAGCTACTCCTGTTGGCAAAGGAACGGAGAACAGTTTTCCTTCACCAAAAGGTTTGTACTGTCTTTTCTTTTTTTTCCTTTTTTTTTTTTTTTTGCGGTACGCGGGCCTCTCACTGTTGTGGCCTCTCCCGTTGCAGAGCACAGGCTCCGGACGCGCAGGCTCAGTGGCCATGGCTCACCGGCCTAGCCGCTCTGCGGGATCTTCCCGGACCGGGGCACGAACCCGTGTCCCCTGCATTGGCAGGCGGACTCTCAACCACTGCGCCACCAGGGAAGCCCGTGTCTTTTCTTTTTGAACCTGTGGTGGATTATCCACTTACGAGGCTTTGCTGGTGAAGCAGGGGTTGCTAAGGTTTAAGCAATCATTTTAATTTTTTTTTTTTTTTGGCCATGCTCTGTGGCATGTTGGATCTTAGTTCCTCAACCAGGGATCGAACCCATGCTGCCTGCACTGGAAGCACGGAGTCTTAACCACTGGACCACCGGGGAACTCCCTAAACAATCATTTTAGTTTAAAAGTTGGTTAAATCTAGCACTGTGTGAAGCAGAAGGCATTGTTCTCCTAGACCAACTCATTAGTAGGAAACAGTGAGATGAGGGCTACATTTAAGACAAGAGCAGCTTAATAAGTTGAAATTTTAATAAAGATTTTTAAGGGAAGTTTATTTTTTGACTGTAGTAGTAATACATGTTCATGTAGAAAAATTTAAAAACGAGAAATAAAATCCATCTGCAATCTTAGGGCTCAAAGTCAACTCTTATTAACACTTGGAATTTTTTTCTATTGTGTGTGGTTTTTTGTGTTTGTGCCACCTTGTTACACACAAGTTTTGGGATCGTATTTTTTTTTTTAATTAATCTTTATTTGAGTATAGTTGCTTTACGGTGTTGTGTTTGGGATTGTATTTAAATGCAGTTTTATTTCTTTTGCCACTTGACATATCATGGGAGACTAGAAGGCTTTATACACAGAAAGTACAGAGACTCACTGAGTTACCATTCAGACTTGTCTAAGATTGGCTTGGGTGGACATGTCCATTCTATAACATGCCTCAGTAGCTGCCATTTTCATAGGTGATGTTCAGAGTAACTGATGAATAGTACAGAAAGAATATGCCTTTTGCCATCAGTCAGGGTGTTTTTTTAAATCCAGGTAAGCTGAAAAACGATTTAGTAGCCACTAGATAGAACGTTAAGAATGGAACCCTGAAGCTCTCAATTGAGATTAATTTAGTTTTTGCAGCTTGGAGATCATAGTTCAGCTACTTCCACACCCACCCTGTACTTCTCCCCCAATGGAAGCTTTCTTCACACTTTTTAAAAAAAATATAGGACTTTATCTTTCAGAGTGATACGAGAAGGTTTCTGTCTGGGTGGTTAGTGCACTCCACATTTGTGCTGCCCAATACAGTAGCTATTCCAATGTGACTATTTAAATTTTAAATTTTTATTGATTTAAATGAATTAAAATTTAAAATTGAGTTTCTAATTGCATTGGCCACATTTCAAGTGCTCAGTAGCCCTTGAATAGATAATTCACCCTATTTTTGTCTTTTTATGAGGTGAGGTAAGGTATGTGAAAATTCTATATAGTTACGTTATTGATTGTACTGGTATGTGCTGACTCTGCTGCTGAGAATACAGAGCAGGCAGTATATAGATTACAGCAATCATCAGAAGCTCTCGTTTTTTCGGAATGGCTGCTTGTGTATTTGAGGACCTTAGAATTACTAGCATTTGAGATTTAACAAAGCTTTGCTTTTATGTTACTAATTAGAATTATGCAGATAAATTCTGAAAATTCTTTAGTTGAGCATTAATCAGAATAGTCTGGAGCCTCAAGGGGGTGTTAGTAGGACATAGAGCTGGCTCTGGCACAGTTAAGATAATGTCAACCCTAAGGCAGTGATATTTGTCCAGACAGACACGTTTTTGATTGGAACTGATAGCATGAGCTTTCACTGACCTAAAAGCTGCCGTTTCATGACAAAGTCTGCACAGACACAGTGAGAAGCCAGAGGTTAGAGAAATTCGTGGCAAGATTGAAGAGCTGATCTCTACGAAGTGGTCTAGCTCTAATTGTGTTTTATTGATAAAATGCCTGTTTCCAAAAAGCATTCAAGACAACTTACCATAAAAGTACAGATTTAATGATACCTAAAATATAAAATTCGAGGGGAATAGGGAAAAACAAGATCCAGAAATTCCTGCCAAGAGAAGTATAGCAGTTTATTTGTATCACATTGAGCACCTGTTATATGTCATGTATTACTCAGGATGCGGGGAGGATAGTGGTCTAATAAGACTAAGTTGCTACCTTCAATGCGATTATATTCTAGAGGACAAGGATAGTCGCAGCAGCAGCAACAAAAGCATTTTACCTGCTGATTACAACTCTGTAGAAAGCAGATCAAAATAATAGTAACATTTATTGAGCACTTACTATGTGCTCTGCATTTAAAAAATTTATTAATGAATTTTGGGACTTCCCTGGCAGTCCAGTGGTTAGGACTCTGCACTTCCACTGCAGGGGGTGTGGGTTCAATCCCTGGTCAGGGAACTAAGACCCTGCCTGCTGCGAGGCACGGCCAAAAAACAAAATTTATTAATGAATTTAAACTTAACAACTTTATGATTTAAGTGCTATTATTAGCCCCCTTTCACATTTGGTTACTTAAGGTCACACAGTTAATGGCAGAGATGGATGTGTATCTAGCAGTTTAGCTCCAGAGCTCTTAACTGCCATGCTTTAATATCTCAAAAATAAATTGAAGAAATGTGCATGACTGAAAACCTTTGCTGAGGGGCATGAAAGAAGATGTGAATAAATATCATGTTAAATACCATGATTCAGAATAGGAAGACTTAATTTAGTTGCAATATCCATTTTCCCCAAATCAATCAATAGTTTAAATTTCTAATAAAAATCCTAATAGGATTTTTAAAGTTGTGAAGTTGATTTTAAAGTTACTCTGGGGCTTCCCTGGTGGTGCATTGGTTAAGAATCTGCCTGCCAATGCAGGGGACACGGGTTCAAGCCCTGGTCCGGGAAGATCCCACATGCCACGGAGCAACTAAGCCTGTGTGCCACAACTACTGAGCCTGCGCTCTAGAGCCCGCGAGCCACAACTACTGAGCCTGCACGGCTAGGGCCCGTGCTCCGCAACAAGAGAAGCCACCGCAATGAGAAGCCTGTGCATTGCAACGAATAGTAGCTCCCGCTCACTGCACTAGAGAAAAGCCCACGTGCAGCAACGAAGATCCAGTGCAGCCAAACATAAAATAAAAATTAAAAAGAAAACTTTGTTTTTAATAAAGTTACTCTGGAAGAGTAAATGTGCAAGAATAGTCAATAAGAGTTTGAAATAGGTTAGTAACAAGAAGAGGCTTTGCCTTTTAGGAAATATATTTTAACACTATAATAACTAAAGCAGCATATTTGTGGTAGAATAGACAAATAATTTAATGGAACTTGAAATGTATAGAGAATTCAGTGTGTGGTTTTAGTGCCGTTTCAGATGAGATAAGTCTTTTTCACTAAATGGTATTACGACAATTAGATATCCATTTGGAAGGGAAAAATTTAGATATTTGATGAGTTTACTAATCTAAGTGGTAAAAAGTTTTTTAGAAAAACATTAGGAGAAAATGTGGGGAACAGTTTTATTATGTTGCAGTGAGGAAGCCCAAGGCTCCCCCCGCAAACCACAAAGTTTAAGAGATAAATGTCACACTGGGAAGTACAACATACATAGGAGAAAAGGTGAATATCTATAGTGTGTAGTGCCCTTGCAAGTTGATTAAAGACAACCCAGTAGAAAAAAGTGCAGAGATTAAACAGATGACTTCCAGAAAAAAAGATTCAAATGACTCTTTGATTAGGGAAACAAAAATTAAAACAAAGTGACTCTCAAATTGGCAGGAAAAAAAGATGTCTAATACTATTGAGGGCATTACCATTCAGACTGCTGATATTGGCACAGCCTAGAGAACATTTTGGCAGGATATTAAGGTGAAAATGTGGGCATATCCTCTGACTCAGCAGTTCTACTTTTAGGAAGCTCTTCTCCAGAAATACTTGTCTAGATGTTTTAAGGGTATATGTCCTTTTAGCATTGTTTATAATGATGAAAAATTGGATATAATCTAAACATCCAATGGAGATATTTGTGGTATCTCCACTTTATACTTTATCCACAGTTTGGAATACTATATTGATTTTTCATTGAGCGTATACTGCTTTGTAACATCAAAACCCAAATGTAAAGGGAACTGCAAGAGTAATCACTCACCTTTTATCTTTCTCTAGCTATACCAAACGGCTTTGGTACCAGTCCACTGACTCCTTCAGCTAGGATATCGGCACTAAACATCGTGGGGGACCTCTTACGGAAAGTAGGGGTAAGCCTTTAATTATTTATCACTAGGTGTTTCAGCTGCCAAGGTAATGAATTATTTCTTAATTTGCAGTGAGGGAAGAAAAAAGGATACCTTCCTGTGGTAAAGTCTGTAATTAAGCTGAGAAGCAAGAGCATCCAGTGACCAGCTGAGACTGTGAACACCTCCAGGGCTCAGCCTTGCCAGTGCCTCTGTAGAGGGTCCCTGCGCTTAGCTCCCAGGTTCCCACTGGGCCTTCTTCATGTTCCCCGTGGCTGTTACTAATCACTAAAACATCGTGATTCCTCCTGCTTCCTCTAAGGCTGTGTGTCTTATACCACCCTCTGATCCTTTTCTTTGCTCTGCCTGCTGTTCTCCTGGTCATCCCCGGGCTTTTTCTTCATAAGACCTCCGCATTGGCTCGTGACATGAATTTCTGCTCTTAGTCATACACGTCTTACTGCTGCTTGGCCCCCTCAACCCCAGTGCTGTCTCCTTGGCTCTAACCTTGTATTCCAGAACATTTCGGCTTTTGGAATATTAAACTTGGTTTTGTGCTTATTCAGTTTTTTACTCTGTGTAATACCTACTCTTTGACTTTATCGAGAGCAGTACTCTTGTTTTGATTTTTCGGTTATCTCTTGCTTTCACTTTGCTCCTACTCATCTGTGATCCACGGATCGCTTACTCTGCCACTGTTGACTCATGGGCTCTTTGGCCATGGAGGAGACCTGCAGCCTGGATCAGTCAAGGAACTGGATTTCTTTCCTGCATCCAGATCACAGGAAACAGTTATATGACCTTGTGGATTTTTAAACCACTATAAAGTTAGCATTTCTAGCATTAGTCAGTTTTCTTTCCTGTTTCCCTCAGTGACTTTTATTTCTCTTTTCAATAATCTACCCCTGGGCTTCCCTGGTGGCGCAGTGGTTGAGAGTCCGCCTGCCGATGCAGGGGACACGGGTTCGTGCCCCGATCCCGGAAGATCCCACATGCCGCGGAGCGGCTGGGCCCGCGAGCCATGGCCGCGGAGCCTGTGTGTCCGGAGCCTGTGCTCCGCAACGGGAGAGGCCACAGCAGTGAGAGGCCCGCGTACAGCTAAAAAAAAAAAAAAAAAAAAAAAAAAAAAAAAAAAAAAAAAAAAAAAAAAAAAATAATCTACCCCTGAAACTTCCCACTATCCACTGCCCATTCACTTATTTATGTTTTGTGTGTGACTCTTTCTGAAAAAAGCAGAAATTGCATTATACTTTACATAAAGAAGAAATGGGAGGCCAAGATAGAAGGTCTTCTTGTTACTTTTTCTGGCTTATAAAATTATTGTCTGACCATCAGATTAACTCTAAATCTGCATTTTAAAGTTACTATAAAAAGTAATGTGGGGCTTCCCTGGTGGCGCAGTGGTTGAGAGTCCGCCTGCCGATGCAGGCACGGGTTCGTGCCCTGGTCCGGGAAGATCCCACATGCCGCAGACCGGCTGGGCCCGTGAGCCATGGCCGCTGAGCCTGCGCGTCCGGAGCCTGTGCTCCGCAACGGGAGAGGCCACAACAGTGAGAGGCCCGCGTACCGAAAAAAAAAAAAAAAAAAAAGTAATGTGCACAAATCATTTATACAGTACATAGAGTAATCTTCCCTTACTCCTAACATAATTTCTTTAACCTAGCTGTCGTAAGAGTTACGTTGTAATAGTTTAACCTATTTGTTGTAACCTATAACTTGAAGTAATGTGCTTGCTTTTCAGTATCTTAACTTTAAGCAAAAAGATGAGGAATTTAACTTACATCCTCCTAATTTTTTATTTTTTGTTCTTCTGTTGGTTATTTTTATAACTTTAAATAACATGCTTAAACCTATGTTTCTGAATTTATTAGACTGTATCTCACCTCCCTGTTGTGTGTGTGTGTCTCTGTCCCTTCTTGAGCTCTCCATTGGTTGGTTCTGAAAATTAGCCTACAGCACCTAAAATATTATGCCTACATGTGTATTATTTACTGAATAATCATAGAGGAGGAGCTGGGCTCTAGGGCTGTTTTACTTGTGCTGCTCAACAGGTGTTTCAAACATTTTGTTCTTTACCTATTATTTACTCAAAACCATATTAGGTTTTTTCATATTTGTATCACAGTTGAAATGTATGTCTTTTTCTTAACATTTTTTTTAATTGGCCATCTTTTAAAAATTTTCACTGCAAAACAATTTTTACAAGATTACAATAAAATAAATAAAAAGAAAAAAGCTAAAATCCTGTCATTTCAACAAATTCAACCATTTTTATTTTTTAAAATTACATTCAGGGCTTCCCTGGTGGTGCAGTGGTTGAGAGTCCGCCTGCTGATGCAGGGAACACGGTTTCATGCCCCAGTCCGGGAAGATCCCACATGCCGCAGAGCGGCTGGGCCCGTGAGCCACGGCCACTGGGCCTGCACGTCCGGAGCCTGCAAGTCCAGAGCCTGTGCTCCGCAACGGGAGAGGCCACAACAGTGAGAGGCCCGCGTACCGCAAAAAAAAAAAAAAAAAAAATTACATTCAGCCTTTGTATGCATATATAATTTGTGTATCATTGGATATTTTTGTTATCATGAGTCTTAGCATTTCTGATTACCATTGTTTTCTTGTGGAGGGAAGAAACATACACTTTCTTTCTATATCTTGTACCTTCCGGCTTCTTATTTACTGAGTGCTCTGATATGCTTCTAGGGCTGCTGCACTGCTGTCAGCCTTGAATTTCTCTTCATTATACTCTTGGGTTAGTTCTGCCTGTTCTTGGACCCCATGTTGTCATCTTTGTTCCCTGTTTTGCTTTAGTACCTTAAGTAATTTATTTAGAAATGGTGCACGAAAGTTGAACTTAGAGTCCTTGCATTGTTTGCACGTTCAGCTGACAGTTTGTCCTTTAAGGTGTCGTTAGAGTTTTTGATCTGCTGTTATCCTCCAGCCCCTGCATACTTTTATGAATATTTCATTTTCTACTTTTTCACACTACTTTGTCCACTGACTTCACCTGGAAGCCCCATTCCCACTTTGCATCCTCTTCCACTGAGAAATCAAGGCCATCTATTTAAACTTTGTTTTCCTCTCTTAACCTTCTTTGAGTACTCTCCTATTATTACCTCTGTGGCTGCTCTTCCTTTTTATCTCAGTGGTAAAAGTATCACATTCCTCCCATGGTTAATTTTGTCCCTCTGTGCTTTGGATCTCATTCCTTCCAGCCTTCTCATCTTTATGTCTCCTGTATCTTCAGACTTTTACTATATGTTTTGATATTTATATGCAATATTTATGTATAATGTATTACATATATATACTTTATATCTACTATTTATACTTTATATCTAATATTTATATATTACATATTATACACTTTTTAAACCTTAAAAGCAAACATAAAAGCAGCTATTCTTTCCTTTTACCCTTCGTCTCTCTTTAGCTGTCATTCTGTTTCTCTTTTCCCTTCCCAGCCAAGTTTTTGAAAGCATGTCTCCATTTATTGTTAGCATTTTTGATGGCATACACACTCCCCAGATAGCCTAGCCTGGGCTCTGTTTCCTGCTCACTCCACTCAAATTGCTCACTGATGATCTCAGTGCTGTCAAATCCAAGGGATGCTGTTCTGTCCTAATTTTACTTGAAACATTCAACACTGACTTATTTTTTTGCAATGGCCTTCTTTCCTCTGCTTTTCTGATGCTGTGTCACTGTGTCACGTCTGCTTGCCTTCCTGCCCATTCCTGTTTGTCATCTTGTTGGGTCTTCATCTGCCCACCCTTTCGGTGTTGATGTTGCTCAGAGTTCTGTCTTTACCTTTCTGATCTTCTTCACAACCACAGTTTCATCTCCTACTTGGTGTGGATATGGTCTAAATCTTGATTTCTAGGCCACTGTTTTTGAGTGCCAGACCCAGTGCTTGCATTAGGCTGTCTCACCGACACCTCAAACACACGTTGTACCTGTTATATGATAGATTCTCAGCAAATATCAGAACAAATAAATGAGTGTCTTGAGTATAGGAAATTAGTGGCTCTCAATTTTTATTGTGTCTGTGTCTATTTAATAAGATGCCGAAAAAAATGCTTATTCAGAGCTTGTCCTACAAGGTCACTACCTCTCTTCCTTCTTTCGTTGTTATTTTACTAGGTCATGGTACTTTTGTTTTAAGAAAGGAGAAGAGAAGTTTCAGTCTGTTTTTGTTTCTCTGTCTTAATAGCTGTTGTTGAAATTATGGGGGGTGGATTCTCAGAGTGGGATATGTTATCTGTGGATTTAATTTTTTAAAATTTATTTTATGTATTTATTTTTGGCTGTGTTGGGTCTTCGTTGCTGCGTGTGGGCTTTCTCTAGTTGCGGTGACGGGGGCTACTCTTCATTGCAGTGCGCAGGCTTCTCATTGTGGTGTATGGGCTTCTCATTGCAGTGGCTTCTCTTTTTGTGGAGCACGGACTCTAGGCACATGGGCTTCAGTAGTTGTGGCACGTGGGCTCAGTAGTTGTGGTGCACGGGCTCAGTTGCTCCACGGCATGTGGGATCTTCCCTGACTGGGGCTCAAACCCACGTCCCCTGCATTGGCAGGCGGATTCTTAACCACTGTGCCACCAGGGAAGTCCCTGTGGGTTTAATTTATCTATGTATTCCACATTCCTTAGTGTCATGGATAATAGGATTGGACTATTTTTTGTCTTTTTTTTTTTTCGGGGAGAGGGGTATGATTTGGTAAAGTGTTTGCGGGAAAGGGGGAGTTGGTGATATTTGTGAGCGATGGAAATTGATGAGAAACTTCTGTTCTCTTCATGTCATCTGTTGGTTTGTAGAGCCTGGCACTGACCAGGTGTTGTGGTGACAGGTGCTAAGCAGGCACTCAGTTTAGAGGTAAATGCTAATGGGCTGGTGTCATTTTCAGGTGAATTATTTAATTATAGACGAAGGGTATTAGACGAAGGGTATTAGACGTTTTACAGTGTGCTCTCAGAAGTAGAATAACATTTAACTTCATGTGAGGTGTTGTAAATGAACTTATCCAGTCTGATACAGTAGAAACGACTAACCTGAAGCCCTAAAGAAAGGATTGGCTGCTTTAAAAAATTTTCAAGTGATGTTTTTGCATTCTTTAAAATGCTTGCTCCCAAAACACACACACGCACACACCCAACTAGCAAACTAACAGTCCACAACTTAGAAAGAAACAGTGGATAGGGCCAAGAGACCTGGGATCCATCTCTGTATACTGTGCCACATTTTTCTTAGTTGTAAGGTGAGGATTATATCTGTATCCCTCAGTAACACTGAGAGAAGTATATATTCTGAGTTCATTAGAAAGGGAGTCAGCATAAATATTCCCTCTTTCTATTAGGTGATTGATATGGCTTAAACAGCCAGCATTATCAACTGAGAGAAGATTTGAGTCTTGAAATAGAAATGGTTTGAAATGCAAATTTTTATGTGCAGCTACTGTTTTGACAACCAAATCATTCCTTCTTCCTTTTGTAGGCTTTAGAATCCAAATTAGCAGCTTGCAGGAATTTTGCAAAGGACCAAGCATCACGAAAATCCTATACTTCAGGTAATGTTAACTGTGGGGTGATGAATAGCAACGGCACGAAGTTCTCTCGATCAGGGCACACGTCTTTCTTCGACAAAGGGTAAGTCTTGGAAATTCTAAACGTTAATTTTTTGGGTAGTGAAGTTGCCCATTATTAAGTGAGCATGTTGAACTTTGAAAAGATGAACTCAGTTTGATAAACCTACCTGAAGCGTTATCATTGAGATCTTAGGGGACATGAAGTCTGTCGTCTTCTAGTCCCCATGGAGTCTGTTGCCCTGGGAACCCTGACTCTGAAGCTTCTGTCCTGGGAAGCAGACTCTTGAAAGGCAGCTGTGTTAGGCTCTGGGGATTAAAGATGACTATGAT
This sequence comes from Mesoplodon mirus, assembly GCF_964341445.2. Taxonomy (NCBI): domain Eukaryota; kingdom Metazoa; phylum Chordata; class Mammalia; order Artiodactyla; family Ziphiidae; genus Mesoplodon; species Mesoplodon mirus. Next base: position 46,101,346 of record NC_138994.1, on the reverse strand, counting down.
ACGGTCCTTGTGCTCAAGGTGCTTGCAGGCTAGTAGACTTTCTTGGCAAATATTTGTTATGAGTAGAAGAGAACATGATGATGATCATGTATGTGTGAACTCTTCAACAAACCTTCCGTCTGAAGATTTTAGAAAAATATAAAACCACTGGATCAAGTACAGTTTAGGAGATACAAGTTTTGTATGATGTGAAGATGTTTTTTGGGGAATTGAGAATTAAAAAAAATTGTTGTAAGATTAAAGCAGTGGTACATCCTTAATACAAAAAATATGTCAGTTGGTACAGAATATATAAAGTAAAAAGTGTTTTCCATTTTCACACTGTTTTTGCATCCTTATAGTTATTCCTAGGCATGTAAAATCATATTTTTATGCATCTGCTATACACTTTTAAAAACTTAAGGGCTACTTTATTTTATTTAATTAATTAATTAATTTATTTTTGGCTGTGTTGGGTCTTCATTGCTGCGTGCGGGCTTCCTCTAGTTGCGGCGAGCGGGGGCTACTCTTTGTTGTGGTGCGCGGGCTTCTCACTGCGGTGGCTTCTCTTGTTGAAGAGCATGGGCTCTAGGTGTGTGGGCTTCAGTAGTTGTGGCATGCAGGCTCAGTAGTTGTGGCTCGCGGGCTCTAGAGCGCAGGCTCAGTAGTTGTGGCGCATGGGCTTAGTTGCCCGCAGCACGTGGGATCTTCCCGGACCAGGTCTCGAACCCATGTCCCCTGCATTGGCAGGCGGATTCTTAACCACTGCGCCACCAGCGAAGCCCAGCAGACGGATTCTTAACCACTGTGCCACCAGGGAAGTCCCTGGGATACTTTAAATACTGCTCTGCGATATGCCTGTGGTGACTTACATTGCCAGTATCTTTCCGTGTCAGTGCATATTGTTCTACTCAATTAAAAAAAAAAAAAACCCAACAAAATGCTGCATGGGTGTACTCTTATACGGGTGTGCCTTAGTCTAGGTAACTGGTTAGGACCTATGGTCTGAGATGCTGACTGTGTGACTTAAGGTAGCTGGTAGTGGAGCAACAACTGAGGCACCAGTGGTCCCTTGCCACTGTCTCTGCTTTGAGTCATAGAGGCAGCTTGTCCTTGTTCTGTGAAAGCAATATAGAAATCTTCACAACTTCTTAAAGGAACTTGTATTTTCTGCTTTCCTCAGTGACGGTGGCACATTTGTGGAGGCCCTGATTTGATACATAGTCCACTCTAAAAAGCTTTTTGTTCATCCTTGTGGAGTGGAGTGTTCTGGTTTTTCTCTCTCCCTTAAGAGAATTCTACCTTGAAGTATATGTATTTCATTAAGGAGCACATTCTAAAATAATATATAAATCAGGGCTTTCTTTATACACATTTCATTAAAAGCACATTCTAAAGTATCAACATATAAATCAGAACTTTATTCCAACCGTTGGGGCTCCTCAGTGGTGGTAAGAATAAAATTAATATTCCTCATGTTTAGGAGTTCCAGGCAACCTTGAGGAGTGTCATTTTTATACTATAATGATAAGTGGAATAAGTAGGTAGATATTTTTACATTAGAGATGGCGTTTCCCCAAAACAGTACAGGGGAGGTTATGGGGGAGTCTTCATGAGTGTTGGAAGTCATGCCTAATTGTTTTTCCTGCAACTTATAATTCCCTCCAATAGAGTAGTTATTTGTCTATCTGGAATCATATTTCTCATGGGCCTTGGGAATCTTTTTTTTTTTTTTTTTTTTGCGGTACGCGGGCCTCTCACTGTTGTGGCCTCTCCCATTGCGGAGCACAGGCCCTGGAAGCGCAGGCTCAGCGGCCATGGCTCACAGGCCCAGCCGCTCCGCGGCACGTGGGATCTTCCCGGACCGGGGCTCGAACCCGTGTCCCCTGCATTGGCAGGCGGACTCTCAACCACTGCGCCACCAGGGAAGCCCCCTTGGGAATCTTATGATGTGAGAACAGGCAAACCATAAATGGATTGGTTGGGCAGATGCCTTTGCGATAAAAAATCCTTAGAACAGTCACGATGAAGGAGGGATAACATTATCAGTTCCGCCTCACTGCTCTGTCTTCCTTAGAGTCTGGCTTCTACTTGACCCCTGATGCAGAGCAACAGGGCAGTGATTTCCCAGAGAGGAACCCAGTCTTAGGTAGATGGCGGAGGATTCAGTGTAACCTGGAATGAGGAGGGCGCCCTGGGCACTGTGACGGAGACCCTGTCCCTTGAGGAGCATCCTAGGTGTAGGTATAGGCTTTATGTCCTGAACTGAATCTGGAAATATGCTTCTCAGTAGAACTAGTTACAGATAATGTTTAGTTTTGGTTTAAATAGAACAAATTTTTAATTGTATTCTTTCTGTTAAGAATGAAATATGGTTTTGTGGATTGGCTTTTTCTCAAGTGTTTAGTTTATATGGTAAATGGATTGTATATGCACACTCAAATATTAACCTATTATTGCTCGAGTTACGTTTGTATTTGCCATCTTCCTGAGGATAACTCTTGTGTGGGTTTTGCTATGTTCTTACTTCCTTGCTGCTTTGCTTTGATTCTGGCTTCCTTTTGGCCTGCCTGGCTTTTTACCTCTGGCCTTCCTTCCTGCTCACCTGGTGACTAGATAAAAACCATGATGGCATATACCTGCTGCAAAAGGAAGGGGTAAATAGCCCCACTCCCAGCTCCATTAGTAGACCTGGCTGGTTAAAAGCATAAATGACAGTTCTTGTAGAAGTGTGGCTTGTAGTTTCAGCATGAGAAGAAGCTTTCTCCATTGAAAACAAGCCTTTGGCTCTAAAACTTGCCTGCTGCCCCTCACTCCTAAGGAGTCTGTCTGTATCACTGTTACTGTTTGGGAGAGTTTGCCAAAGTTGTTTGCATGTGCGTGCACGTATTGAATGTACGTGTATACACTGTGTGCTCCTGCTTCCCTCAGAATCTTTTTTTTTTTTTAATTTTTTTATTAGTTTCTGCTTTATAACAAAGTGAATCAGTCATACATATACATCTGTTCCCACATCCCTTCCCTCATGCATCTCCCTCCCTCCCACCCTCCCCATCCCACCCCTCCAGGCGGTCACAAAGCACCGAGCTGATCTCCCTGTGCTCTGCGGCTGCTTCCCACTATCTATCTACCTTACGTTTGGTAGCGTATATATGTCCATGCCTCTCTTTCCCTCAGAATCTTGAGATGAAGCAGCGCCTTACCACGTAAACATAAAGCCTTATTGTTATGTATTGCTTTATGGGATTTGAAAATATTTTGTAAGTTCTGGTTAGTTGAGGGCTTCTTGGAGTCAGGATTTTATCTAGTCTGTGATCACTTCAGTCCCTAAAATGCGGGTTGCTGGGCCTACTTCCCTGTTGTTGCTGTTTCCTCCAACCACTACCAGCCGTTCATATCACTCATCCAAAAGGACACCAGTTCACGTGCAGTGCAGTCACTTGAGTTCTCTCAAAAATGTTCTTTTTTTATCCATAGCTTTTATTTAGCTTCTTACGTATCACTTGTCCTAATTTTGTAAGCCAGTCTGATTTCTTTTGGGTTGGGTGTAGGTGAACGTAGACTAATTTTAGGGCATGGTGTGAAAATAGTATTTGTATTACTGTTTAATATTTTTTCCTTTCTTTTACTAGGCAAGAAAAAGTCATATTTCCCACGTTGTTCATGGGTAACTGAACTTGTTTGCTGTGCTCTTTCATTCTTAATCATGGTGTGTGGTGGAAGACAAGTTAACATTAACAAACTGGTTTTACTAACTGCATGGGGCTGACTGCTTTAACCAACTTCCAGCCCATGAGTGAGCTTTCAAGTTCCTGTTTGATTTGACTGTGCACCATTATTATTGGTTCAGCTGTGCAAAACAAAAACAAGTTAGCTGTAGTGGTCCTGGGGTGGTTGTGAAGTGCTCTGATGGTACTCCTGTTACAGGTGGGAGTGTGGTAGAGATGACGCCAGCCGTCTGGGGGGCGGGGATTGGGGGCCACTGCCAGGCCCTGGGACCCGCATTTGACTGCCTCCACGGGCCTGGGGTGCTTCCTGTTACCCAGTGTCTTCTGTTTTCTCAAAGCAGCACTAATGATATTGGATCCTTGCTGTGTGGGGACTCTTCTCTGTGCTCACGCTTGTGTTCCCTCAGGACACTGGAATGGTAGATGGGGACATGTATAAGGGCTGCCTTCCTTTTGAGGAATGTAAATTTCAGTTTGCAGAGCCTGGGCCAAGGACTGGTGCTGTGCTGAGCTTCCATTTATCCATATAACTGGAAGACTGGGGTCTGGAGTGTGTCTGCCTGCTCTCCTGAATTAGCTCTAGCCCAGTCTCTTCCTTTTCTTTCCTGCCCTCTCAGGTGTACCTGTCCTTGCTTTGACAGATTTAGTCCCCATGCTTTATCTATATTGTGTTAAATTTATTATCCTCCTCACCAGCTTCTAAACATGCGTTGGTTCTTTTCCCTCTTTCACTTCTTCTGTTGCCATTTACAGCCGACCTTAGTTCTTTGTCTTAGCTGGATTCTCTATTTTTCAGACTCTTAAACTAGATTTTTGTGGTATGATCAGGAAATTTTATAGCTTCTGGAACCTTTTTTACATAGATGATTCCCAGATCTGTATCTCCATCCCTGCCCATTCTTTCTCCATTCAGTCCTGTGTTGTCCACTGGGACATTGCCCTTCGGCTCTTTTGCTGCTCCCTAAAACCAAATGTGGTGAGTATGGAGGTGTTTCTTTTCCTGGAAACCTTTCCTCATTGCACAGTTTACGGTTCCCTCAAGGGACCTCACCAGACTGATAATTCTGCCTCTAGGTTCAGCTTTCTCCTTTCTCCTGGTCTTTTAGCTACTAATTCTTGACTCAAAGAGAGGTGGTAGGTAAGACCCTGGTGGATTGTTATTCTCTCTCTCTCCCATCGAACTTTCAAATCCAGAATTCCCTTTTCTGTCCACACAGAGAAGCTACTTTATCTAGTTTCTTGTTTTCCCTTTATATTTTGGATTGCACTGCTTATTTTTCCCATTAGAGCAACCTGCAGTGGGAGCATCAACGTGCTTGCTCACTGGAGCCTGTCAGGTGTCCCTGGGCCAGGAGGAAACTGAGGAAGAATAATGGCCTGGGCATCTGGAGGCAGGTTGTGGGCCCAGCTCCCCATTGACAAGCTCACAGGGTGCACTCAGGTGAATGGCTGGACCTTCTCCTGCTTTTGTTTCCTTGGCAGTATAACAATGGGGATGAACTTAACATTCCTTAAAGGTCCATTCCTGAAAATGCAGGAATCTCAGTCCTGACCCTGCATGTGGAGCCATCCTCACGTTTGCTGCTTTTGCACGCCCTGTGGAACAGGTGCCAGGTTCTTCTCGGCACCCAGCAGTGCTCCCTTTCTGCCGAGTTTTGGGGACTGTCTGTAGCCCTGCCTGCTGCCATGCTCTGTGCAGCTGGGAATCTGATGTTCACACGTGTAAAGCTGAAGCTGTTTGTGAGGGTTGCCTAGTTAGTTCTCCTTGAGGTTCTAGGAGAGGCAGGCATCAGGGCTCTGGGACCAGGCAGACAAATGACAGACAAATGGCTTATTATGTGAGGGCTGCAATGGCATATAGGATGGCATACAGGCCAAGAGCAACAGAAGGGGCTCTGTCCCCAGAAGAGGCAAAGGCATACAGCCTTGGAGGATGGAGAGGGATGATTTAAAGTTTTCAAATGTGATGAAGCTCAAATATCAGACCTCCCCAGCCCAAAGAGAAAAGAGAAAATCTTGATTGTGCATCACTGAGGTGGAAAAATGGACAACAGGGAGAGATTGCACTGGTCAGAGCCTCTTCTGTTGCTCCTGGCCTGTGTGGGTAGCCTGATTTCCAACTCAAAATCTATATGCAGGTTAGTTTCTTCAGATGTTAACTGTTTTTCAAAGTAGTCAAGGGTCATTAGTCAAGTCTCTTTTCATGCCTGTTTCTCCAGGAGGTTGCCCTCACCTCTTCAGTGTATGAAACCATCATCTTGCTCTTGGTGGGGAATATGTGTCTGTGTTTTGTTTTTTTAAGAGAACCTCTGTCCATGAGTCTGTATTCAACTCCCTGGGCCCCTCTGATGAGTAGGCCAGTGGGGACAGTGGTGGGCACGTGTGGGGCAGTCCGGCCCCTTGCGCTTGGCGGCATCTCCCAAGTTGTGAGTGGGACACATTTTCCTAGGAAGTTTGTCAGTATGGAAGGGCTGCAGTGGTGTCCTGAGAGGTGCTGCAGGCCTTGCACTCACTCCCTCATTGCTTCCTGAGGCTGTGCTGCTGGGCGCTGGGGCTGGGGCGGGGCTGGGTCCTGGCTGCAGGCGCTTGTACTGGGCGGGGCTGGTGTCTCACAAGGTGGCAGAGAAGCCAGCCCATCTGGCTTTGCTTGCTGAACAATTTAAAAGAGTTATTTTTCTACCCCTTATTTAAGATGTTCCTGTACATTGTAGGAGATCTGGAAAACAACAGAAAAGTATAAAGTAGTAAATAAAATTTACCCACAACTCAGAGGGAAGAAGAGTAACTATTGTTACATTTTCCTTCTGTAGTATATGTGGGAGTGTGTGTGTGTGTCCACACATTCTAGATTTAGCTCTGGATGGTAATGTCTAGCTGTATAAGGGGCTGTAGTCCAGAATATATACTACTCACTTTTTTGCCTTCATATTATGGAGCATATCCAGTTTGGTAACCTGATGCTTTTTCCACCTAGCGTTAATTACATTCGGAATATTTTCCGTGCTGTTAAGAACTCTGGAATGTGTTTTTAATGGCTGTATGATATTTCATTGTTGGTTTGTACCCTTATTTATTTAGGTAGTTTCCTACTGGTAGACGTTTAACCTGCTCTGTTGGGCAATCAGTCAGGGCTGTGGCTGCCACAGCCAGTGTGATGAAGTTGCCGAGAAGGGAGCAGTAGTCTCATCACCCCCAGGACCACGGGCTTCTCAAGTCTCTCACCAGCTCATGCTCTCTAGGCAGCTCTCTCCCCTGGGCCATCAGGATTCTGCTCTAGGCCGGGAAGAGGAATCGTTGTAGAGAGCAAATGAATTTCGCTGTGTGTCAAGTGATTTTAAATGACAGTCTCTTTTTCTCTTCCCTTCTCTGCTCTGGCCACCCCCACAGGGCAGTAAACGGCTTTGACCCAGCTTCTCCTCCTCCCGGTCTGGGTTCCTCGCGCCCGTCGTCGGCACCGGGTATGCTGCCTCTCAGTGTGTGAGAGCCCGGCCTCCAGGTCGGGGCTCCCGCCCTCCGGCAACAACCCAGGACACCCACGCCTCACCCCTCGGTGCCCGGGCCCAGCTCGTGCCCCTCCGTCTGCCTCCCCACGGCCGGCAGAGGGCAGGCTGCATGCAGTGGCGGCTGCTGGGCCCTGCCCAGCCCCAGGACTCTGCGCGACATCAATACTGGCTGTTTTCTCTTCTCGCCGTAGTGCCGTTGGTTTCACATGATTGCACTTTTGTGGGTCACAAGGTGATACATACACGTATTACTTGGTCACTGGATGCGGAAGTACCCATTCATCACACCTGCCTCATAGCCCCCTCCCTGCTGTACTGATAGGATTTAGTTATGTTTAGGACATTGCAGATCTTCTAGAGGTTCTCCCCCAAATCAGGTCGACGTGCGCTCTCCTCCTGAGCTCCCACCCAGGCATCTCCAGTGCTCATGGATCATGTGTCCCCCACCTCCACCCCCCACGGTTTGGGCCTGTTGCTGGCAAAGAGTCAGGAAGGTCACTGAATTAGGGAACATTTTCTGCACCTTCTGGTTTTACTTTAGCAGTTATCATTCCATAGACTACCCTCCCAGAGCAGCAAAATGCCTGTCTGAGCCCAGGTGGCAGGAGCTTCTGGGACCTGGGCACGCGCAGGGCTGTGCCCCTGCCGTCTCCTCCTCCTCCGTGTGCCTGAGACTCGGGGCAGGGGGTGGTGGCAACCTCCTCGCCAGCTCTCTGGTCCTTCAGTTAAGTGACACCTTCAGAGTGTTTTTGTTTTGTTTTCAGAGGGCCTGTCCAGTTGTGTTAGGAAGGGTTGAGTGGCCTGATTCCAGGGGCCGGCTGGTGCCAGCTCCTGGGGGCAGACTGACCATAAGTGGTTGTCCCTGTGCATCCTTTGATTACTCTCATGCTGCATTTACTGTTTACATTTGTTTTATTGTACATAGGTTTGTAAACATTATTGCCTAAGATATTTGTATATAACTTGGGCTTTGTAGCTTTTATTTATTCAGAACTCATATGGCATGTTAAAGACTTATGATGGTGTCCTACCCTGGGCAGCTGTGTAGGATCATCATGTGGTTAAAAAAAATACTCCCCCTCAAAAAAATCTTTTAATGTGGAAACAATAAATTTCACAGAAAAAAAAGAAAAAGGATTGAGGTTGCTTTATTGGGTTTCTGCTATCCTGGGAGAGAGGAGCTGGAGTTGCAAAGCCAGGTTCAAATGTCACTTCTGTGACATGGGACATGGGGATGGACAGCAGCTGTGGAATAAGGCAAAGAAAATTCAGGCGGCCTCAGGATGTGTGAACAGGCATTCTCATGCTGATTGTTTTTTACTTATTTTTTAAAAAATTGAAGTATAGTTGATGTCCAATTTTACACAAGTTACAGGTATACAATATAGCGATTCACAGTTTTTAAAGGTTATATCCCATTAATAGTTACTACAGAGTACCGGCTGTGTTCCCTGTGTTGTACAATACATCCTTGTGGCTTATGTATTCCTCGTGCTGATTCTTGGTGCTGGTTTCTGCTCTTAGCTGTGATTTCCAGGAGCAGCCTGAGAATAGCCCTGGCCCCATGTGGAAATCTGGGAGGAAGGACCTGCACTTTGAGGGAGGCAGCTTGCTAAGTCTTGGAGTAACCGCGATGGATCCAGGAGCTGGTCCTCCTGCTGGGCTGCCGTTCGTGACACGTGCTGGTGTTCTGGGATTAGAGGTTACTTGGATCCGGGCTTCTCTCCTCATCCCTTGAGAGAAGGTGCCAGATGTTTAGTAGCAAGAGACAGGGTCACTAGACTTGAGGAACAAGTTAACTGGGGCATCTGTACAAATGTGTCCGATTCTGAGCACTGCTTATAACAAAGAGCATAAATGGAGTAGTTTGTAGTTTTAAGACTATATGTAAATGAAAAGTAAGTGAATCCAGTTCCTAAGTGAATAAGAAACATTAAGGTAGGATACATGAAACGTTTTTTCTTCTGTCTGTCAGTATGCAGGCAGGAATAGCTTCTGTTAGTTGTTCCTGGAGATTTCGTCATAAGTTGACTCACGAGAGACGCTTGTCCTGGTGTGTGTGTGCTGTGCCCAGCTCTGCTGGCCAAACAGTTGAAAAGAAAACTCCAGGTCTCTTACTGATGGGCAGACTCCCAGCTTCTTTCCCAGCCATCATTGGAAGGGTTGGATTAGATCAGAGGTTTCAACGTTTAGCAGACCTCTTTGTTTATGCAGGAACCCCAAATCTAAAACATAACAAACAGAGCTACTCTGGTTAAAGTAAGGATGAGTTCTGGAGCTTCAATCCTTTTCCTTGGCTCCCCAGCGATTTCTCACTTCCTCTCCAGCTGCACACCCCTGGGATCATCTCACCAGTTGTTATTCAGGCAGTGGCTGGGAGTAGGGCCCTGGCTGCAGGGGCCCATGTGTTATTCACTGATGTCACCACTGCTTTGGGTCCAGGAGAGCGCAGGCCAGGCCCGTGAAAGTACAGAGTATGCTGCTGGGCTTCTTGCCCCTTCAGGAGGGGACTCCCACATAGTTTTGGTTTTTGATAGCTGCAGCAGCCCTTGGCATATGACCCCCTGAGGAAGCTGGTTGATTCCCCAAGCCTCTTTCAGCTTTCTCTGTAGATTCCAGATCTTCCTCCACTTACAGAGGGATTACGTCCCTGTAAACCCACTCATTGTAAACTGAAAATGCGTTTAATACACTTAGCCTACTGCACATCGTAACTTAGCCTCGCCCACCTTAAACATGTTCAGAACGCTTAGACATTAACCAACAGTTGGGCAAAATCATCTAACACAAAGCCTATTTGATAATTAAGTGTTGACTATCTCATCTAATTGATTGAATAGTGTACTGAAAGTGAAAAACCAAACGGTCGTCTGGGTGCAGAATGGTTGTAATTGTATCTGTTGTTGACTCTCGTGATTGTGTGCCTGACCGGGCACTGCCCTGTCCAGCATTGTGAGAGAGGATCGGGCTGCATATTGTTAGCCTGGGAGAAGATTAAAATCTAAAATTCAAAGCATGGTTTCTATTGAGTGTATCGCTTTTGCATCATGGTAGAATCAAAAAAAATCTTAAACCATTGTAAGTCAGTGACCCTCTGTATCTGGTTCAAGATGCTGCTTTGTACTTGCTCAAGTAGAGCATTTGCTTCCTGGTATGAAAGTTCTACTAACTGCTTGCCTGTGTAGCTAAAGATCCTCTGAGTGGGTTCTCTTCCTAGGGCTGCTTGATTGCCAGGTTTGCGTGGCTCACACTGAAACCTTCAGGAATGAGCTGCCCCTGAGCTGGGTCCACATGTTCTCCCCTGTGTGGAGGGGGCTGATTTTCCAGGTGGCAAAGGACAGCTTCTTGTCTCCAGATACTTTCATCTCACCACCCATTCCCATCCCCTTGCTCCTGAAACGTCTTCCTACATAAAATAGGAGCCAGCTGAGTGGCCAGAAGCGATACCCCACCAACTCAGTGAGGAGCCAGAAGCCACAGCTGGGGTGTTGAGTCACAAGTAGGCAAGTGGCAACTAGATACAGTGACCTGGGTGCAGGATGAGCTGGTTTTGCCTCGGTCTCCAGACGGGAAGGCGGGCCCAGGGTTTAGGTGACTGGCCTAAGCTCACACAGCTGGTTCACGGAAGAGCCAGGTTTGGAAAGGAGCCCAGTGTTTTTCTGCTGTCTTCACCATCTTGTCAGACTCGAGGCCTCACTGGCCTTGACTCTGTCTCATGCCTCAGGAGGTGAGGTGATTTTGAATGCTTGGAAGTGATGTGCACGAAGGCGGCACAGCCTTTGCAGCAGGAGGAATGCGGCTCATCCACCCTCCTCTCCCAATCCTGTCTGTTGTGTGTAGACTGTTTCTCTCAGAAGCTGTCTTGGAGACGCCATTAGCATCTCCTGAGAGCCAAGGTGGAAGCTGGCACCTCTGGGGAAGGGGACATGACCTGGGGTGCGGCAGTGGCTTTGGGCAGCCTGTAGCCAGGTCTCTCCTGCCTGGCCGACACCGAGAATAGCTAGCCTGGCCGCTGTTGGGAACAGGGCCTGAGGGGGGTTGGGTCCAGGCTGTCAGTTGTCCGCACTGTTTGCCTAGAGGATGCTAAGATAAGCCTTTTCTACATTCTGACTTTTACTTCATGGGTTGTTTTTCTCTCTATATTTGCCTCAAAGTTTGAAACAAATTGAGAGCACTAGCTTGGCCTTTAAAATTTGAATGTGTTACTGAATTCTTTTCTAAAAATGGGAGCGGGGGCAGGAGGCATCTTTGCAAATCATCTTCCTGTGACTTAGAGCATCTTATCTAACAACTGGTCCCATGACTTAAAAATATGATATATGGGAATACAGTAGCCCTTTTTAAATTTTAAGGAAAAACAATCTCTAGTAAATATTAATGTAACAGACTTCTTTTATAAGATAGTGCATGTGAAGAGGCAAATTTGAAAACAGAGCGACGCTTATGGTGCTGGTGTTTTTATGCCACATGGGGTTATGATTTGGAGTCATGCTTTATCCTGCTGCCTGCCTGCACCCACAGGAGTTATATTAGTGTTTGGAAACTGAACAGATGTTTCACTTGTCTACCTGTGGGGTGTTTTCTAATCCGGTATCAAGTTTGCTGCCCCCATTGAAATATGGACCTCCTGCCTGGGTCATGATATGCAGGTGGAGGCCTGGGAATGAGGGTGCTGGGCTGGCAGGACTGGGCAAGTTTTCTGTGTGTGGATCAACAGCGACGTCTGTGTGAGGCTCAGAGCCTTGTCAGTAGATGGAGCTATGAAGCACTGTTTTTTGGTTCCAAAAAAGGTGAGTGCTTTAACTGCCTACCCTCCCCAGCAAATCCTGCTGTCACCTAGAATTTAGGGGACTAGGTACACTTTTATATATTGGTGTCACTAAATTACCCTCTGTAAGTCTTGACTCAACCTAACAATGTGATAAGCTGTAACAGCTCTTCATCTATGGTAGTAAGAACAAACAAAATCAGTCTCAACAGTACTAATAGAAATGTCTGATGGCAGGGGAATGGAATGGTTGGGATGACTTATTAGCTGAACAAAAGACCACAGAGCCACTGAAATGTAAGTGTGCAGTCGTGCTAATCCATGGGAATGGAAATGATCAGTGAGAAGAGGACACAAAATAGATGAACATGCAATTGCAGCTTTATAAAAAAAAATCAGAAGTGAAATGAAAAGATGAAAATAGTTTACTGTTTGTGGGTTCTAAATTTTCCTGTAAAGTTGCTCAAATTTTTTTTTTTTTTTTTTGCGGTATGTGGGCCTCTCACTGTTGTGGCCTCTCCCGCTGCGGAGCACAGGCTCCGGACACGCAGGCTCAACGGCCGTGGCTCATGGGCCAAGCCGCTCCGCGGCATGCGGGATCCTCCCAGACCAGGGCACGAACCCATGTCCCCTGCATCGGCAGGCGGACTCCCAACCACTGCGCCACCAGGGAAGCCCAGTTGCTCAAATTTTTTAAAAATTGAAGTAACAAGACTGATTTTCTTTCACTGCCCCAGTTGGCCTAAAGACTTGTGCTGAGTAGTTCTGAGAGTTGACCAAGTAGCACAAAGCAGGGGGCTCCCTGACCTGCCAGGTGACTGGGCTGAGTCATACTTGGGGAAATTTTAAAATGCAGATTTCCCCAGGTTCCACCCCAGCACCGGCCTAGTGAGGAGAGTTCTATATTTCATGGACTCTCAAACGCCAGCAATTATAAGACACACCTTTATTTTGTAAACCAGTAAGAAAAATGTGCCAGCTGGAACTATGAAAACGCCTATCGTTTAGACTTTGTATTTATTGAAAGTCTAAAAGACTTCTTTATGCAGACTTTCATCATATCACACTTAATTCATACACAAAAAGGAAAATGTGAGAGGTACTCCTAAAACTTCATTGTGATTCCAGTGTCCTGAACTGCACTTTGACCCAGAGTTGTCCTTGTCCATTTTCCCAAGCCGTGTCTTCCTCTACTCTGTGGTGAGCACTGGTGCTACGGAACTTCTGAAAAGCATATTCTACTGCTGACTCCGGAATTTTACTCAAAACTGCTGATACTTATTCTACAAGATCTGCCGCTGGGCTTTATTGACCGTACCAGCAGTCACACAACCACATGACAGCTGCCACCTCCTGAAAGTGATTATGAGATGCATGAGCTTACACATGTGAGAAGAGGAGCATCTTAGCTTCCTTTGAAGGAGCCAGCGCTCTGCTTGGATGTCTCAGACCCAGTGTTTAATAGTCTGATTATGTCACGTTACATCTTGAATAAGGCTTCATGACATCCAGTTAGCGGGGACGGATTCCATTATTGGTGACTTTGAAAAAAATAAACAGACCTCACTGCTGTCATTCATCAAACACGAATTTGTAGTCTTGGTGTTAGGGGTGAAGGATGTGTTCATACTTCGTGCATATGGTATGTAGGCACTTTTTTTTTTTTTTTTTTTTGCGGTATGCGGGCCTCTCACTGTTGTGGCCTCTCCTGCTGTGGAGCACAGGCTCCGGACGTGCAGGCTCAGCGGCCATGGCTCACGGGCCCAGCCGCTCCGCGGCATGTGGGATCTTCCCGGACCGGGGCACGAACCTGTGTCCCCTGCATCGGCAGGCGGACGATCAACCACTGTGCCACCAGGGAAGCCCTAATTGCTGCTCTTTTTAATACAGACATTCTAGGAAATTCTTTTAAATTACTTTGGTATGGATAACACATCTGTTCCTAGCCTGACTGTCCTGGGTATTCTGATATCAGAAAGACGAGTGCCCTATCACATTTCCTTCTGTCACCAATCTTCCCCATCCCTGGAAACCTCAATGAAGATGAAATGAGCTGGAAGACTGATTTCTTACAACCGGCCCTCCCTATGGCTCTGGGTATCACTGACCCATGGCCGGCCCCTTCCTCCTGATGCCAACGTTGCTATGACAATAGACATGTCTGTCAAGACTGTGGAAAAAGAGCTCACAGTTGTCTGACGCTAGGAACCACCATTTCCTGCCCTGCCCCTAAAAACAAACAAACAAAAAATCAAGTCACAGCAGGCCATAGGCTGGAATCTTTAGAAAGTGGAGACATGGCTCCGCTCCCCCTAGAGTGGTGGGTGAAGCCCGTGGCTGAGACCCGAGGCGAGTCCCCATCCACAAAAGCTTCCCAGTCGCTCTGGGAGGGACAAGATCTTCACCAAGAGCTTTCCCAAAGTCTGAGCATTTGCAAGAATGCTACGTCCTGTGCACGGTCAGGACCAGCCAGGCAGTCTACTTCCTCGTGTTAGCCACCTATCATTTGGGAATCTAGCAAATCATACAATTCTTTTCAGAAATCTAATATGAAACACTATAAAGGTATAATGACATGATGCCAGTTTCCAAAGACAACATTAACTGTAATTAAAGTGCCTACGGTCGGGCTTCCCTGGTGGCGCAGTGGTTGAGAGTTTGCCTGCCGATGCAGGGGACACGGGTTCGTGCCCCGGTCCAGGAAGATCCCACGTGCCACGGAGCGGCTCTGAAACGTGAGAGGCCACAACAGTGAGAGGCCCGCGTACTGGAGAAAAAAAAAAAAAAAAAAAAAAAAAAAAGCAGCAACTATGGTGTGGCAAGGGCAGACAGAACATTTAAAATGTATGTGACAGAGTTAAAACCCCAGCAGAGCGCATCTAAACTTCATTTCCACAAAAGGCTAAGGCTTTCCCACGTCTTGCCTGAGCCCTTCCTCACGATGGACCATACACCTGTGGGATGGGAGCTGGCCTGTTACTTTGTCTTTGACACGCAGAGCCTGGCTCCCATCAGCTATCTTCCTTGTGCTTTAAATGCCCCGCGAATGCTTCACGAACTACCTTAGGCTATGATGGTGGTG
Source organism: Mesoplodon mirus (assembly GCF_964341445.2). Taxonomy (NCBI): domain Eukaryota; kingdom Metazoa; phylum Chordata; class Mammalia; order Artiodactyla; family Ziphiidae; genus Mesoplodon; species Mesoplodon mirus. The sequence goes on along the minus strand of NC_138994.1, from coordinate 46,086,286 downwards.
GTCTGTTTAGTGAAGAAAGGTCCTTGCTAGTTAGCATCTTTTTGGAATCATGGATTGGAAATCTGTTCATGTAGATTATATGTTTCTCCTGATGGGCTGAGTAGTTGGGAAACAGTGTGACATTAACACCGCTTAAACCATCCAGCAGGGAAGGATTCTTTTTGAGAAAAACAAGCCTCTGAATTCCACAAACCCCTGGACTGAGATATTGAATGCAGGGGTGAGAACACACCTGAGACACGGTAAGTGCAACTCACCTTTTTTTCCCTATGGTAGTGACACAGGAGAAAGGGAGCACTTTTGCCCATTTTTCACATCCCCACAACTGCCAAGCAGCCTAGGTATATAGTTCAGACTACCAGAACCAGCCTAAGCTGAGCATATCATGGAAAACCCCCCAGCATTCTCTACATGCTTGTGTTCCCCTAGTATTTCTCTCTGGCCTGTCCTAACTGGCTCACAGGTGCCCTTGGAGCTCGTTGCTGAATCCTCCCAAAAGCATGTTTAATGTGCATCCTGCCTGGAAATGTAGTCTGAAATGTCTCGGACCTCTTAATCCAGTAATGAGCTTCACTGGTTGGTGACCGGAAACCCTCCTCAAGGCTTCATCCTGCAGCCCTGGATTGCTCCCTTCTCCATTAACAGCTGGGGCTCCAGCAGCCCTTTCCTTCCTGATGCAGCTACACACGGAGGCCGTCGGTGAGAACAGGATCTGTCGCCAAGATTGCCCAGAGAATTAGCCCGTTGTCCGACAGTTTCTGCGAGTGCAGTGCCCTCAGATAAAAGCAGCCTGGCTGTCAGCATTTAAACTCTCTGTAGCTTCCAACCTCCAATCAGACCACAGGTGGGAAATCGCGAACAGAAAAGGTAAGAAAACAGATTTCACATTCACATGATTATTGTTTATTGAGGTCTGTTTATTCTCAACGGGTGCTTTTTCCTCCAAGTAAATAGAGCAGGCGTAAATATCTATAATGAATAAATTTATTGTCTTACAAAAATCATTGTCTAGAAATATGGGAATACAAGAAAAGATATTTGCAGTCAGGTGTCTGGTGGTCAACAGCCAGTACAATTCATAAAGGGGAAAAATCAAAGATTCCAAACCCACATGACAAATTCTTCCTAACAGATGTTAAAGCTTTTAACCCAAAAGGTTTGTGTTTTCAAGCATGTTGCAGAGGATCAAGGATTTATAATTAACACTGATTCATTGTCACTGAATGTTTATAATACCACTTTGACTAGAGAGGTACATGATATATGAAGCACAGTCAAAACTTAATACATTAGATTGTTACAGAGGCAAATAATATATTTAACATTGTCTTAGTACTGTAGTGTCTAAGGCACTTTCTGTAATGTCAGTTTGATTAACTATCAACCAAAAACAGAATGCTAAATGTTCACTGTAACACTGTCCCAAGGGGGAGGGGAAAGGAGAAATCAAAAAGGAGTCACATCCACTGGCATGTCAACATTCAGGCAGGTGGCATCTCTTCTCGAGGTTCTGTCAACCTCACCAACAAACTTGGAACAAGTCTCGGACACAAAACCAATATTCCCATTTTGGGCTCAAAGCAGCGACTGAATTTGCAAGGTCAGCATGAGAGCCTGGCTGGCGAGGGAGGGTATCCCCCGAGCTTCTGCTCCGGGGCCTCAGGAGGCCCTCCTGAAGTCACTGTGATGGCTGCCCCCGGGGCCTCAGCTGGGTGGTGTTCGCTGTTCTTCCTATGCACAGACCGGGCCGAGGACAGTTCACGTGAAGAGATGGGGGCACACCACGACTCGAGGGAGGTGGGCATGGCCACCCCCCCACGGATGCCGCTTCCCCCCTTCCAACCCACCCCTCCTAATCTCTCCAAAGCCCCTTTCACAGTTTGCTCACTGAAATAGTGTTGATCATTATTTGAAGGAAATGAGAGTTACAAGTGCAGTTTAGGTTCCACAACGTTCTAAGAGACTTGACGTGGCGGAGGAGGCAGGGGCCACATGAACACAGAACTAAGGTTAAGGTAGCTGTCCGTACGACAGAGCATGCAGAGCGACTGGGCAGCAACCCCGGGGCTGCCCCAGCGACCGGCAACGGGGTCTAGAGTTCGTTTGAAAAAGGGTTCTCTTCTTAACATGTATTATAAAATGGTCTCTTGATGGATATATGGAAAATAGATGCAATGGTGAGACGATCTGTTTAATATGTGTAGGTTTTGTGTATATATATAAAAAGGGGAGCAACTGTATCTAAATCTGAAGCAGGAGACAGTTGTGCAGGCTGCAAGTCCTTAAGACACAGTTGATCTCTCAGGAAGGAGTCATGCGGTTCGCCAGTCCCCCAGATCTGCCGGGGCGCTGGGTGACTTCCTGCGTGTCCCTCGGTATCGCCTCCCCCGGCTTCCTCGGATCTACTCAGACTGGGGTGGCTGTGTCTCATTGACGTCACTGGTCTTACTTTCTGTGTCGTCATCCGACAGCTCCAGGGAAGCGCCCTCGATGTGCAGCTGGCGCCGGCCAGATCGGCTGGCAGAGAAGCTGATCGGGCCTCCTCGCCTGGAGAGCAAAGAAAGCGTGTGGGCACGACCGCAACAGCACGTGGCTGGCAAGTCGTTCAACCACCTGATGACTCAGCCTCCTTGTGGGCAGATCAGGAACGGCTCCGGCTCCGTGCTTTCCCACCTCTCCCACACCCGCCTGCAGAACATCGTCCTGGGAGGGCCCCGGAGCCCTGGGGGTGGCTGGACTCAATCCCCTGCTCTGTGATGGACACACTGAGGAGAGCGCCACCTGCTCACCATGGGCCAGCCTCTCCCCAAAGGGTGGAGAATAAATGCTCTATTTTAGGCTTTGTGGGCCACCTAAGGTCTCTGTTGCACACTCTTGTCTTTTTACAGCCTTTATAAATGTAAACACCATTCTTAGCTCCCTGGCTGTACAGGAGAGCGGGGCACAGACAGGATCTGGCCCATAGGCCACGGTTTGCCAACACCTGTGCTAAGCTGTCCTTCGGGGGGAGAGAAGGTGTAGCCTTGGCTCCCCGTGTCCCGCCCTCACCCGGGACGCGGACAGACACCTGGGCTGGCTCTCAAGCCTCGAGCCGTGTATTCACACAGCCCACTAGGAAACGCGGAGCAAATGAGTGCGCCTGTTGCTCCTCCATCCTCAAGGACTACTGACGGTCAGGGATCCTGAACGGGTAAACAGGCAAGAACGAAGAGCTGGATAGGAGCCTGAGAAACCACTGCACCCGGAGCCCATGGACGCAGCTGTTTGCAGGCTCTGGGTGCGACCTCACGGAGGCCCGGGGCGCTCACCTCAGCCGGTTCTTCAGCGTGCTGACCTCGCGGCTCAGGCCCTCGTTGGCCTCGGTGGCGTCATCCAGTTCCCGCTGGAGTTTGCGCCGAGACGCGTTGGCACGTGTGGCTTCTTCCTCTGCCTCCTCCAGCTGCCGTTTGAGCTGCTTCATCCTGGCGTTGGCCTTCTCCATCTCGGGGAAGTTACAAGAACCAAGTCACACCAAACCGGTGAATCCAAATTCGGCATCGCTGCATCCTGAGTGTGTCAGCATAGGCCTCTGCCCTGCCAGCCACGCGAGTGCACACACGAGTGTACCCACACACACGACAGGCATATACATGTGCGAGTGTGCTGACACAAATGAGACTGGGGCCTGGCCCAAGGCCTTTTGACCAGCCTGCCGTTCTCAGTAAAACCATGTCTGTGCAGCAAATTATGCTAAAGGAAACTTAAAAAAACCCCGCTTTTCATCCCTGAGTTTTCTGCAGGAAAATGACGGTCTAATAGTCTAGTATCTTCACACGAGTGCCCTATGGGACTGTGAAAGGGAAGGGCTAGTCCTGCAAGACGCAGAAGAGCCAATGGTGTGGACAGTCTCCAACCCCAGGAGATGCTCCATTCATTTTACACCTCTTTTCAACACGTGTGTGTTGACATTCCATTTGATTCAAGTACAAAGCCACTCTGGAAGACCTGACAGGAGAACTCAGCCTGCCCACTGGATCCCTCACTCCTGAACCACAGAGACTGGCCAGTGCCCTGCGGGTCCAGCTCACACCCACCCAGAACTGCCCTCGGTGTTGCTAGGCCCTGAGCCTGGGGCTGGGCTGGGTGCCCAACTGGAGCAGGGGAGGAGGAGAGGAGGATCTGGGCCAGAGGCAGTGGATCCTCAGCTCCAGCCACGGCGACAGGTCTCAGAGAGGACCGAGAGCCAGAGGAGAACACAGCCCCCACCCAGGTTTTAGCCAGTGCAGACCTGACCACAGTCCAAAGCCCTATCAGCACATGCCCTTGGCACTGAGAAAAGATGCCTGGACGCAGGCAAGGAGGACCACTCGGGTTCCATAGGCGGTACATTTGCTTTCTCTTCCCTTTCCATTCAACACCTCCTGTATCCACCCCTCCATCCAGCATATTCACTGACGGCCAGCTGTGCCCAGAACTATTCTAGGCATTCAAGAGATGACAGTGGGTGAAACAGGCAGAAATCTCTGCACTCATGTAGCGTCCATTCTAGCGATAACTTTAAGGTCAGTCCAGGCCTCACACTTCAAGCCTTCCTGACGCGCTCTCGCCCACCCCTTGCCTGTATCTGGGGCACTTGGGACTCACGGGGCAGGGCCAGGTCCTAATCACCTCTGTATTCCCAGCACCCTGGGAGTGAGTGGCAGGAACGAGGAACAGCACATGTTTGTTGAAACGTTAGAATTAAGAGTTTCAAATAGCTCTTCCTCATTCAGCTAGTCAAATGGTAACATGGCTGGTTTTGCATCCATCTCCTTGCTACAGCATTTAGAGTGGAAGATGTGTTCCTCCTACCCTGCCTTCTGCCCTTACCTGTTCTTTATACTGATCGGCATGGCGGCGTTCATCCTCAACCTGCATGAAGATTTCCTTCAGCTTCTTCTCGGTACGACGGACTAGTTTGTTGGCGGCTGCTCTTTCCCTACGAAAATGAAAATGATCAACACGTTAGTCTTCGCAATTCTTGAAATGAAGATTTTTTTTAAGTCCTTTTCTCTGGAAGATGGCATTTGTTAGAGTGCTTTCCGGGCCTCTGTATCGTCGTGATCAATGTGGCCCAGAAACTTTTCCTTTCTCCTCAAACTATGGATTGCCTTTAATGTATTCTAACGCTTGACAGGTAGAAAAACTGCATTATTCCTTCACACAGATGTTAATCACTTTATTTAGTGATCTACCAAAGATCAAATGTTACATACAAGCTACCTGTCACTTATTTGAGTGTAGAGTTTTTGAAGACAAAAACCTTAGTTGGTTACTCTAATCCCCTAACTAACTTTTCAGCCTGGAAAACAAAACAAAGACTCAATTTATTAGGCGATGGTTTCAATTTAAAAGTTACTGACTACGTACGAAGATGCTAGAGCAGCTGACACTGAAACAACGCCCCCATCCCTCCACGCTTCACGTAGGAGTCAAAGCACCATGTTTCTAGACAGGCCTCCACTGTCCCACATGAAGCAGAGGTAGCTTATTTGGAGGACTCCACTGAAAACAGAACAAGTTCTTTTGTTCCTCCACAAATGTTATGCAAAAAGGATAGTGATGGAGTCAGCTGAAAGGGCGAGTCATGTTAATTACAGCCAACAGCAAACAAACCCTTAACTGTTAGAGTTGAGTGCAGGGGCAAGTCTGGGATGCCGGTTGCAGAGGATGTCAGGCTCTGAGCACAGACCCTGCATTTCTGGGCCCCAAGCTCCCCGACAGGAGGGTGAGCTGAAGGGCTGCTCCAGCCCTGGCAGTCTGGGATTTCTCTTCTAACAGATTTGTAAATGCCTCCCAAAAGCTGTATTGTGCAACTCCTCAGGAGTTGCAGAACGGTTTACGACAACAGAATGGAAACCATTGAGCAGTCCCTTCCTCAGGGAGAAAAAAGCTTGTATTTTTGTCATACTGCATTTCTTCTCTGCCAACAAATAGTAGCATTTCACGGGATGCCACCAACTCGGGCAATCAACTTCGGGTAGAGATGTAAACTATGGCACCAGGAGGTCACGGGGCACAGTGTGATGAGCCCTCAGCTGAGTCCGGGAAGAGCTGACAGGGGAGCCCAGCACACCCTGAGGGCTCACACCACCTTCTCTCTGGTTACACGTGTTCTTGTCATTCTTCCCCTGCCAAGGGAGCTCCCATGGGACAAGGGACATGTCTGTGTCATCTCTGACTCACAGGCTAAACCTGGACCTGGTCTGTAGCAGAGACACTGTAAAAACCTTTCTTTGGTTTACAGCAGCAAAAACCTCTTACTTGGCCTCCTGCTCAAGCTGCTCCTCCAACTGCCCGATCTTGGCTTCCAGGGCTGAGATGGTGGCCTTGAACTTGGACTTGACAGCACCCTCCAGCTCCTGCAGCTTGGCCTTCAGCTCCTTGTTCTGCCGCTCCAGCTGCTGGCGCGCGTTGTCGCTCTTCTGGGCGGCGCTGCGCTCGGCCGCCAGCTCTGCGTTCAGCGTGTCCACCTGGAGAGGAGGTGGGTGAGTCGTGTGGGGGTGGCGCGGCCCTCCCAGGGCGGCCGCCGCGCGCCCACCTGCAGCGTGGCCTTGCGGAAGCGGTCGTTGAGCAGCTCCAGGTTGCTCTGCTCCTCTTCCAGCTCCTCCTCCAGCTGCGCTATCCGCGCCTCCAGACGCCGCTTCTCATCCAGCAGCGCAGACCTGCCAGGCGGGGAGGCGACAGCTCGCACGGGAAACTCCCAGAGGGCTCCTCCACCCACCCTGCTGCTGGAAGCCGAGCAGCATTGTTGACTTTTCTCTTTCCTCTGTTCCCACCCCAATCCGCCATGCCTAGCTGGTTACGCTTCCAAACACACCACCCACTTCTCTCCATCCCCAGGCCTACCACCCAGGCCAGGCCCCATCATCTCTCGTCTGGACCGGTGTGTAGCCTTCCAGCTGACCGCCCTGCTGCCTTCTCCAGCTCTTCTCGGCAGCCAATGTCAGCTTTAAAAGTGTAAAAACATCCTGGCATTCCCTAGCTTTTCTAGTGCACCGAGATCAAATGCCAGGTCCAAATGATGGTGTGCTAGAAAATGACCATGATGAATACTCAGTACAGTAATTAAATGGAGAAAGCAACCTCTTAATTGGAAAAAAAAAAAAAAAAAAAAGGACTTTTAATGAAAAATGCATCCAGGGTAAGGTAAGTCTAAGGAATGTGCTTGTCAAACCTCATGAATCTGAAAGTGAGAACTTGCATTGCAAGGCTGTGCACCCTATGGAAACCAGGTTGGTTCTGAATGTCTTTCCTGCACACCTATGTGGGCATGGCTGGCACAGGGAGGTGCGACCTGCCAGGGTTGTGCAGGCAGCCAGGGGCCGAGGCAGCCCGGAGGCTCAGCATCTCGTGCTCATCTTTCCAGACTTTGAACAGATGAGCAAACCAACTACTGACTCCTAGATGCCAGACGACCCCCATGGCTGTCTCAGTGCCACGGGCACGCCCCAGGGGAATGGGCCCAGTGCCCATGAAGACGGGGGGGCCACCACTGATCGTGAGATGCCCGCCCCTTCCCACCTGCTGCCAGGAGACTCACTTGCCAGAGGCGCTGTTGGCGATCTCATCCGCCAGCTCATCTCTCTCCTGCTCGGCGTGTCGGCGGGCTCGCTCAGATGAGGCAAGTTCCTGAATAAGTTCAGACCGTGATTGAAGCTCTGGCTGTTAACAGTTTCCTCAAGTGTGAAACCCGACAGTGCCTGTAGCTGCTGCCACCTTGCCCAAGGCACTAAGTGCGCCTCAAATTGCAGTCAGATTTGAGAAATTACCCATCAACTTCTCTGGCGTTAGCCACGTGGAACAGTGTCAAGGTATGACCACTTAGTTTGCCCAACTGAAGCAGTAAGATGGCCCAGTACCATATTAAACATGAATAGTGAAATTACACTAGGCTACAAAGGCACTAAAATATATTTGCCTGGTCTTAGAGAAATTTCAAGGGCAGGTATTTTTTTTTAAACAAATGGGTGAATAAGTAAACAAACAAACCTCCTGCAGTTGAAGGATTTCTGCTTCCAGACTCTTCAGTTTCTTTTCACTCTCTTTGGACTGAGCAAAAATCTCATCCCGGGACGCACGAGCTTCTTCTAATTCACGTTGGTAGTCCTTCATCTGAGCCTAAGATTCAATAGGAAGAAAGTTTTGGGGTAGTGTCCATTCTTAGTTTTTAAACATGATATTTTCCTCCAGATTATAATATATATGCATTTATTATAAATATAAAAGTATGTGGAAGTGACAGAATAAGAAAACATTCAGGCCAATATCCCTTATGAATACAGATGTAAACATCCTCAACAAAATAGTAACCAATTGAATCCATCAACATATTAAAAGAATTATACATTGTGTATATTTATATACCATTATATCCCACCATCCAAGTGGGATTTATCTGAGGAATGCAATGTTGATTTGATATCCAAAAAATGAATTAACTATATGATCATCTCAATAAATGCAGAAGAAGCATTTGACAAAATCTAACACCTTTTCAATATAAAAACGCTCAATAAACTAAAGGAAACTCTGATAAAGGGCATCAGTGAAAAACTAACAGCTAATATACTTCATGGTCAAAGACTGAATGCCTTCCTCTAAGATAAGCAACGAGACAGGGATGCCTGACCTCGCCCCTTCTGTATAGCACTGTAATGGAGATTCTAGTCAAAGCAGTTAGGCCAAGTCAAAGAAAGAAAAGACATTCAGATTGGAAAAGAAGAAGTAAAACTAGCTCAATGTGCAGACGATATAACCTTATCTATTGAAAATCTTAAGGAATCCACTAAAACACGGTTAGAACTAATACACGAGTTCAGTGAGGCCGCAGCGTACAGGACCGACACGGTCAGCTCTCCCTACCTGTGAGGTCCACAGCCGTGGACCAACCCGCAGTGGATCAGAAGTACTCAGGGGAAAAATTCTCAGAAAGTTCCTAAAAGCAAAACTTGAATTTGCCACATGGGCAGCTATTTATATATCGTTCACCTTGTATTAGGTAGGATTATAAGTAATCGAGACGATTTAAAGTATACAAGAGGATATGCATAGGTTATATGCAAATAATACACCGTTTTAGCAGGGTACTTAGGGAGGGAAGGAGAGACCTTTTTTTCTTGCCCCCCCCCCCCTTTTTGGCTGTGCTGCACGGCATGTGGGATCTTAGTTCCCTGACCAGGGATCGAACCTGTGCCCCCTGCAGTGGAAGCGCGGATGCCAGGGAAATCCCAATACACCATTTTACATCAGGGACTTGAGCATCTGAGGATTTTGGTATCCATGGAGTAGGGGGGTCCTGGAACCAATCCCCCTTGGATACCAAAGGACAACTGTACAAAAATCAATTATATTTCTATATACTAACTATAAACATTCTAAATATTAACAAAGCAATGACACTTAGCATCAAAAAGGATAAATTTAGCTGAAGTATAAGACTTGTACACCAGAAACTATAAAGTAAAGCATCGTTGAAAAAAAATTAAAGAATAGCAAAATGAGTGGAATGATAGCAATGTACTGTTAAGATGGCAATACTCTCCAAGTTGATCTTCCAAGTCAACACAATATAAGAATCCAAGTGGGGGGCTTTGGGGGTTGGGGGGGAGGCAGAAATTGACAAGTTGATCCTAAATGGAATTGCAAGGAACCCAGAATACAGTCATGAAAAGGAAGAACAAAGTTGGAGAAGTCACACTTTCCAACCACAAAACCTGCAGAGCTACAGTAATCAAGACTGTGTAGTACTGGTGGGAGGACAGACATAGAGATCAGTGGAATAAGGACTGAGAGTCCAGAAATAAACACAAGTCTATGGTCAGCTGATTTTTGACAAGCGTGTGCCAAGGCAAGTCAAGGGGGGAAAGACTAGTCTTTTTAACAAGTGGTTCTGGGACAACTGGATATTCATATCCGAAAGAATGAAATCGGGTTCATGTAGGAAACCATATAACAAAAATCAACTCAAAATGGATTTAGAAAAGGAGCTAAAAATATAAAACTCTTAGGAGAAAACACAGGACTAAATCTTCAGGACCTTGGATTAGGCAGTGGTTTCACAGACATAACAAAAACAGAAGAAACAAGAGAAAAGATAAATTGGATTCCATCAAAATTAAAAACTTTTGTGCTGTAAACAATACCATTGAGGGAGTGAATAGATAATCTAGACAATGAAAGAAAATATTTGGAAACTGTATATCTCCTACGAAACATCCAGAATATATACAGAAATGTTACAACTCAATTACTGAAGACAACTCAAAAGCTTAGCAGAGGACTGAAAGACATTTTTTCCCACATATGATATTGGCCAATAAGCACATGTAAAAGCTTTTCAGCATCATTTGTCATTAGGGAAATGCAAATCAAAACCACAGTGAGGGACTTCGCTTGTGGTGCAGTGGTTAAGAATCCGCCTGCCACTGCAGGGGACACGGGTTCGAGCCCTGGTCCGGGAAGACCCCACATGCTGCAAAGCAACTAAGCCCGTGTGCCCCAACTACTGAGCCTGCGCTCTAGAGCCCACGAGCCACAACTACTGAGCCTGTGTGCCACAACTACTGAAGCCCACGTGCCTAGAGCCTGTGCTCCACAACAGAGAAGGCACCGCAATGAGAAGCCTGTGCACCGCAACGAAGAGTAGCCCCCGCTCGCCGCAACTAGAGAAAGCCCGTGTGCAGCAACGAGGACCCAACCCAGCCAAATGTAAATAAATAAATTTATATTAAAAAAAAAACCCACAATGAGATACCACTTCATACCCACTGGGATGGCTATAATTAAAAGATGGACACTAGCAACTGTTGGTGAGGATGTAGAGAAACTGGAATCCTCATACATAGCTGGTAGGAATGTAAAATGTCGCTGTGGAAAGACCGGGCAGTTCCTCAAAGTTAAACAGAATTACCGTATAACCTAGCAATTCCATTCCTAGGTATATACCCAAGAAAATTGAAAACACACATCCACACAAAATATATGTGAATGTTCATAGCAGCAGTATTCATAGTAGCTAAAAAGTCAAAATAACTCAATTGCCAACTAATGAATGGATTAATAAAAAAAATATGGTATGTCCAAACAATGGAATATTATTTGGTAATAAAAAGGAATGAAGTACTTATTTATGCTACAACATGGTGAACCTTGAAAACATGCTAAGTGAAAGAAGCTGGTCACAAAAAGCCATATTGTAGGATTCCATTTATATGACATGTCCAGCATAGGCAAATCTATAGAGACAGAAAGTAGATTAGTGGTTGATCAATGTTGGATGTGGCAGAGATAGTGTGGAGTCACAGCTAATGGGCACAGGGTCTCTTTTAGAGGGAACCAAAATGTCCAAAATGAGATAGTGGGTGATGCTTGCACAGCCCCTATGAATATTCTAAAAAACAGCAAAAACACTTTAAATGGGTAAATTGAATGTTGGGTGAATTATATCTCCATAAAGCTGTTAAAGTCACAGTAATATAATTTATATTCTTTGTAATTAGCTGGTCAAAGTAAAAACCTTTGTATTTAGCTTTTTAAAAAAGTGTAAGGAAGCAAATAAGTTACTCATAAATCTATTATCCAGAGATGATTTTTCCTTCTAAACTTTGTTTCTAAGTGTGTGTATCTACATGTCTATATATAGAAGTTTACACACATGTGTGCTGAGTTACAAACTAAACTGCCCTCCCTACACTGTATCTTCCTGTGTCACTGCGCACATATCCCCATCATTTGAATGGCTGGCAGTCCACCTACATTTAGGTTATTTCCATTTTTGCCATCATAGATAACACTTCAGCTACGATCTTTGTAGGTAAGTACTTCTCCTCGTATTTATATTTTGTTAGAATAAATTTTCAAGATGCGGAATCACCAAGGTCAAAGGAATGGAAACTTTCTAAAGCTTCTGTCCTAACAAACTTCCCTCCAGGGATGTTGTGCCTACTTATATGAAAGGGCCCATCACATCCTGCCAATACTGTGAGTTACTACAGAAATCACTTTTTGTCACTGTGATAGTGAAAACCGGCACACCATCTGGGTAGCAAAAGTGATGATTCAATGAGACGGAAAGGCTCACTAAAGCTCACGGCGCTAGCGCAGGGAAGTCGACACTACTCTCCTCTCGGTGGCTCTGTGGCTGCATGTTCAGTTGAGCATCAGAGGCTGTTCAGAGCCCCAAAAGCTTGTCCCCGGTGGTTGCCCCCGCCCCCCCCCCGCTGGTGACTCCACCCCGATCAGTCCAAGTGGGGCAAACTCTGGCCCACTGTAGACACTGGAGCTACACACGGGCCATCTTTATGGCCTGTGGCCCCAACCCACAGCCGAGGCTGACGGCTGCACTGTGCTCTCTGCAGGGGTGACCTGGCAACCCTAAGCCTGCGGGCAAGATGGCAGGCTGGGTGCTGCCCAGAGCCCTTCTCCCCAGCTTCACGGGCCATGTTGTGCTTGATCTAAGTAGGGCCAGATGGCACCTACCACCACCAAAGACGGACGGCTGGCCGCACTTACCTGAAGTTTGCGGAGCTGCTTGATCACTTCATCCCTAGCTTTGTTTGCAGCCTCGATTTGAGCTTCCAGGTCCTTCAGGTCTATTTCCATTTTCTTCTTTGAAGCGACAGCAAGGGCCCGCTGTTTCCGCTCATCCTCCAGCTCAGCCTCCAGCTCCCGCACCTAATGGACCGCATTGGGTTACGTCTGCTCAGACCCAGGTGCCCGCACAGAGAACCGGCACAGGAGGGCTCGGGTTACTCTGGAAAGGTGCTGCCTGCCACTGGGCAGTTATTACTATTATTAGCAGTTAATTTGTACAGAGAGGTCTTTAACCACCACCACTGGTACAAACCGTTTCCACTGACCACAGCAAAGGCGCGTAAGGAGGCAGAGCTCATGGTCTTGGTGATGCAACGAGACTGGCCCACGTGCCCAGAGCAGAGGTCTCGGGCCAGCACCCCATGGGCAAGCCAGCCAGGATGCAGACCCTCCAGCCCCCGTCGGGCCTTCAGGTGACACACCCTGCTAAGTCCATTCTGAATTCCTGACCCACAGAAACTCAGTTAATGCATGTCGTTTTAAGTCACTAAGTTTGAGGTAATTTGTTATCTAGCAGTAAATGACTAATAAAATAAGTATTAGTGGACTGCAACTAACAAAGGAAAATTAAATATATCTCAGATCCAAGACTTGATACCATGAACTGCAAGGGACTGAGAAAATATCCACAATTAATTTTTAAAGTAAACTTTTAAATTAGAAGTTTAATAGGCACTCAGGAAAGTATATAAATCATAAGTGCCCAGGCAACTTCTTAAAATTAAAAAAATGTAAATACCTAGAGGTTTCCCTTTAAAGAGTGGCTTAATGAGGACGTGTGATCTGACCTTCGGAATACTCTGAATCACCTTGTCAGGTACATACTGATTCTTCCCTTTATCGATACTCATGAGACTCACAGAACTTGAACCTGACTACATATCCCTGGGGATTCCACTAAGAGCTTTTCAATGGATATCCTGGCTTGTAAGTAGCAGTGGTATTATCTGAGAAATAGGAAATCAAAACCAGTTGTATTACATTTTAAAGAATAAAATTATCAAATGGCCAAATAAATTTCCTCCAGCTGATATGTTCCAATGTGAATGAATAAGATATTGACCCAAAACTGGGCTTTGAGGACAAATCAGTTCCTGTTCCGGGGGCCACTCTTCCAGGACCTACCTGTTTAATGAGTAGCCGCTTCTTTTCCTCGTTCTGCTCATCTCTGGTCTGCAAGTCCCTCTCGAACTGGGCCTTCATGGCCTGCATGTTGACCTCCAGGCGAAGCTTGGCGTCTTCTGTAGCCTGAAGCTCATCTTCCAGCTCTTCCAGCTGGGTCCTCATTTCCTCCACCTGCTGCTCTAGGGCCCGTTTGGATTTTTCAAGTTCATGAACCTAGACCACAGGAAGCACAGGGAGGGGATGACCCTTGGTGGAGGGACAAGCAAGGACAGCAGTTCCTGTTTTATAGGCACCCCACCCCCATATACATCCTCCCCTCCCACTGCAGCTACACTAGTTAGTCCTCGTTTCAGAGCGCACCATCTGAATGACAGGCCTGATTTCTTTATTCACGTGTGCTCTAGAGTCGATCATTACTCTCCCATGACCTTGAAGCCGAGAGATCTTTAAAAGCCACGAACAATAAAAAGAGCATGGTGTCGGGAATCGCCTGTTGACTGGCCATTGGCCTGAGGTCTGTGTCTAACATAGTACATCCCTCTTGCTGTGGAAAAGGTCATTTGTATTGAAAATGCACATGTGGAGACTTACATACTAGGTGTGTGAGGCCTGCAAAGCAGGGTACAGTGAAAAAGAGGTTTGACCTTTCTCTGCACAAAGAGCCCCACCACACGCGTTTACTAAGTTCTCGGTGCCAAGCGCTGTGCTGGGTGCTCCCCGCTTCACGTCCCCTCTGATCCTGGAGACAGTCCTCAGGCAGGCGTGCGCAGGTGCTATTATTATGTGTGCCTTTGGGGTTCACTGCCATGTTGTCAGTTCTCACGCGGGCAGGAGAAGCCTTACAGCGTGAGGAGGGCCTGTGTCTCTTAGTGTCCGGCACTTCACGGGCACACAGGAAACGCTTGTGGAATGAATGTGGGACTGTCGTTTGTTCTAAAGAAAACTAATATGGAACAAGAAAATGGAATCAGTGGTGGAATTCTCTCTCTACATTTTACTATGTAATCCTGGCCATTTCTACTCTAGGAGGCCTCTTCTTGTCCACGGGGCCGGTCCCCAGGCTGTAGGAGACTCAGCAGGAAGGTAGGACAGTCCTTCCTCCCTTATGATGTGGCCAGAGAGTCCGTGTCCCAGGAAAATGAGCTTTTATCTTTAGAGAGGACTTTATGCATTTCAGAGCACGGCTGCAGCAGCTTCATGAAATAGGCAAGTATCACGTCCATTTGACAGAAGAGGAAACTTAGGCTTAGACAGGTTAAATGGGAGCTTGGGGGAGACTCAAGCCCCGAACCTGTTCTGACCCCCAGGCCTGGGTCCCCATCACTATCCTCAACACCTCGTACACTAGGGGAGGGGGGTAGGGTAAATAAAAATCACAGCAGCTCTTGGGGAAGGCGTGTGCAGTGGGAGGACAAGGGCGTCCCACCTGGCTCCCCTCCAGCTTCCCCACTCGGTGCAGGAGACAGATCCCGCTACCCTCAATCTGAGGGGACTTCAGGTACTTGCGTTTGATAACCACCTGAGACTCAGGAACAGAGAAACCCTTCATTTAAAGGACCCCTGCCAGGATGCAGCTTAGGGCGGGGAGGGCCCGTGAAAGCGACAAGAACTCCCCGCCTGGCTTTGGCACAGGTAACCGAGAACAGACTGCAGAAAACCTGATGGCTTATCCTGGAGTCTTTAACCCCCTAATTATATACAGGCCAAGACACTCCTAGTCCGCTTCACTGTAGGGCTGGGCCTTCCCAGAGTCGCCTGCCTGCCCCGAAGGCACCGGTCCCCAGGACACTCACGTTCTTGCCCACGTCGTCCTTGGAGCTCATCAGGTCCTCCATATCTGCCCGCAGCTGCTTATTCTGCCGCTCAGACTCTTCCTTGGCTTCCAGGGCCTCCTCAAGGGCGCGGGCCAGGGACAGGGCTTTGGTTTCCTTCTCTCTGGCCTCTGCTTCGGCCCGGTCTCGCTCTTCCGCGTAGCGGGCAGAGATGTTCTTCTCTTCTGCTAACAGCTACACGGGATGGCGTTGGGAAACAGTAAAAATCGATTTCAAAAGCAACAGAGACTCCTCTCATTTGCTACGTGCCTGAATTATTGCTAAGAATATCAGGGGTGTTCTCCTGTTTCCTTCTTTATGCTGGTCTGCTTTTTCCAATTTTGCTATAAATATATATTGCTCTTAAATAAGAAAGGATTATTTTAAGCCGAAATGACAAAGGCGAGGGCTTTGCCAGGAGGAAACACGTGTGGCGCTGGCCCTGGAGCCCAGGGGTGGGGAGCACTGGGCACCCACCTGATCGAACTTCTTCTGCTTCTTCTCCAAGTTGGAGACGATCTGGCGCTGGTGGTCCAGGTCCACCAGCAGGTCATCGAGCTCCTGCTGCAGGCGGTTCTTGGTCTTCTCCAGCTTGTCGTAGGCCAGGGCCTTCTCCTCCAGGCGCTGGCTCAGTGCTTCCACGTCTTTAAGGAGCTTCTTCTTGGCTTCTTCCAAACTTTCAATTGTCCCCAGGTCATCATCTACTTTCTTCTTGGTATCTGTCAACTGAAGGAAAAAAGATCACTATTAAAGAACTCAACTGGATTTCACACTTGAGGAATAAAGCTAAAACTTCTTTTCCATATTTTGTCAGAAGAAATAATATAAAGCACTACTGTGTGTTTCTGAGCAAATGAATCTTAGACCATAAATTTCTGCGCTAATCATCTATAAAAGGATGACTGGATTGGAATTTACATAGTTGACACAGTCCGAGGGTCTTTACCTTGCTTCCAACAAGACCCAATTAACTGTCCCAAATGGAGCAGAAACCACCCAGCAGGGCAGGGACGTCAGCTGCTAAACACACACGCTGAGGCCACAGCGCCCCGAGTGGATGCACGCACCTGGGCCTGCAGGGCCAGCACCTGCTTTTCCAGGTTCTTCCTGGCCTCTTCCTCCTCCTCCTGCTGCTCCTGGAGGCTGTTCTTCTCCTCCTCCAGCTGCCGGATCCGACTGCTCAGGTTCAGTTTTTGGCGCGTCTCTTCCTGAAGAAGCTCCTGTTTATTTTTATAAACGGTCAGTATTTAGATTATGGTAATCACCCAAACCACAATGCCTCTGTTAAAAAAACAGAGTCTCAGTGTGTGAGAAATACCCAGTGATATTAACAAACAAGTGATTTTAAAACACACCTGATCATTTAACAAGTGCCCTTAATACAATATTGCTTTAAAGTTGTTCACGAGGGAATTCCCTGGCAGTCCAATGGTTAGGACTCCGCGCTTTCACTGCCGAGGGCACGGGTTCAATCCCTGGTCGGGGAACCAAGATTCCCGTAAGCCGTGCAGTGTAGCCAAAAAACCAAAAACAACCTTGTTCACAAGCAATGGCAGCGTCACCCCCCCCAGGGTCCCAGGCCAGGGACCTGCGAGCTTCCCTTTCCCACATCTTTTATCACTCCTGGAATCCTTTCCTGTTTCTCTCAGGTCAGCGTTAATGAACGAAAGCCATGAGAAAATGTTTAAAATGGCCAGCAGTGCACGAATGTGTAACAGGACCGCCGCCTGGTGAACCGCACCCCAGGCAGTGCCCGGCCAGACAGCAAGAGCCGCCTCCCAGGCACCCACATGCCTGCCAGACACAGGAACCACAGGCTCTAGATATGAACTCAAAGGTGAGTTCCTGAGCATCAGGGCTGGTTTTGGTGCAAGATGGTTGAAAATAAACGTAGAGCAGAATGGCTTCCCTGGTGGCGCAGTGGTTAAGAATCTGCCTGCCCATGCAGGGGACACGGGTTCGTTCGAGCCCTGGTCCGGGAAGATCCCACATGCAGCGGAGCAACAAAGCCCGTGCGCCACAACTACTGAGCCTGCACTCTAGAGCCTGCAAGCCACAACTACTGAGCCTGTGCTCTAGAGCCCGGGAGACAACTACTGAGGCCCGTGCGCCTAGAGCCCGTGCTCCGCAACAAGGGAAGCCACCGCAATGAGAAGCCCGCGCACCGCAACGAAGAGAAGCCCCCGCTCACCGCAACTAGAGAAAGCCCGCATGCAGCAACGAGGACCCAACTCGGCCAAAAATAAATAAACAAAATAAATAAATTTATATAAAGAAAAAAAAAGTAGAGCAGAAAATCAGAAAGAGGTGGTAAGAGGGCAGTTCTGGGAATAGCATGTTTCACCAACTTACAGATCACAGAAACAGCAGAGTTACCATTAACACTCCACCCCCGGGGGAATACCTGTGTGTCCTGGAGTTGAGACTCAAGACCAGCTGCGTCCTTGGCAAACTTAATACCCTTTTTCTCTGCTTCTTCTAGAAGAGTTGAGACATTATCCAATTCATTCTGCAAGGAGGAGTGAAAGGTTATGACTCACTTCAGCAGTAGGCAGAGGGAAAAGAGTGGTGGTTCTGGGCCCTAAATGCACACAAAGCGAGCATATCGCGGGGAGGAGGGGTCAGTCTCAGCTAAGGAGGGCTCACCACCGAGAGTCTCCCGTCCCCGTGAGCCGGCCCTGAGCCAGCCACCACAGACAGCCTCCACCTACCGCCCGGACAGGGAGGCTTAGGACGGCAGAGCCCACACGTGGAGGGCGTTCTCCTAACTGGCTTGCTATCTTGTTTTTCAGCGTCAAGAGACAAAACTTATACCAAATCCTCTGAACGAATGGCTGCTGTCCTATGTGAGGAGGCTCAAGGTCAGCAGGTGTTTTATTTTAACCCTTTTCCACACGAAGATGCACTATCCATGTGCTGGGGGGAGGTGGGTAGGGGGCGCAAGTATAATTCATTTTCTTAGAGAACTTGAAAACTTTATCACACAGATTCAAAGAAGTTTAAATTCTAAGAGTCACAGCCCACCCTTCTTTTTAAGCTGAAAGAAAATCTGGCATGATATATTTATCATGAATATGTAGCTATTTCTTATGGTCAGATTTTATGAATAATGTGGTATAAACATTTTTTTCTTTTTCGTGTTTAATTAACGATAGCTCTAAAATACCTCCCCCCCCAGAAACCCCCATGGCGTAAGACCGTCTGTGTTTTTTTGTGGGGACAGTGGGTGGTAGACAAAAGGGACAGGAGTCGCCCTTCGTTCTAGCTGTCCTCTAGTCACGTGAGCAAAGGGAAGGCACACGGAGGACGTTTCTACACTTGAAACTCAAGCTGATGACGTTTGTCCTTCCTCATGTTAGCCCTTCAGAGATCCCCCCACTCCATCAGTCTCGGCAGCAGTGGGGCGGGGAGGGCTGTGGACTGAGCAGAGCCCAGAGGCAGGCGAGCTTCTCACGTCCTCGTCCACCAGACTCACCCGGGGGGCGCTGTGAGCTTCAAGTGGGAGAACAACACAAGGAGCCTTATGTGGACCTGGGGCAGCCCGGGCGCCCCCCATGTCAGGCCCCTCCCCTCCCCACCCCGCCAGACGCTGGGGGCGACGTCCAGGAAAGGCTTTCCAGGCCTACCTGTAACTTATTCGCTTTCTCGGCCAGTTCCACCCTGAGTCTGTCTCCTTCCGAGACCTTGGCGTGGAGCTCCTGGACCTGGGCGTCCAGCTTCTTCCTCTTGTGCTCAGACTCGGCCTTGACCTGCTGCAGCACCTTCACCTCGCACGCCAGCTCCTTGTTGTCTGTCTCCAGGCCCTGCTTGTTCTTCTCCAGATTTGCCTTGAACTAGGAGAGAGAAGGGGAGAACCGTCCACTAGCAGTTTTACAACAGAGGACGCAAAGGGCACGGCTTTGGTGCCCGGAGAACCGTGCCGACACGGGGGGAGGCTGCGGTCAACATCTGTTGCATGAATGAAGGAAGACACCTGCTGCTCTCAGAGTGTGAAGACTTCTGTGGGCGGAGCACCCCTGTACACACCGCTCAGGGCAGCAGATGTAGTGTGGGGGGCGCTGGCAGCAGTGCGGGGAGCCAGCACGTGAGAGGTGGAGGCGGGAACGATGAAGCAAGGGCAACGACGTGTGCGGTGCCTGAGACAGACTGGAGGCGGGAGGGACGGGGGGCGGGAGTGGCAGGGCACCGGGAACACCTGGGGGGCCTGGCGGCTTCCGGGCAGCAGGTGAGCGAGACCAGGACTTCCAGCTGCTGAAGCTCTAGAGCTCAGTCATCAGGAGAAAGAGGGCTATCAGCGAGAGGAATATGCGATTTGAAAATAAAATCAAGGGCGCCTGGCTCTCCCAGGCCAGCACTGTGCTCTCAGCAAGCGGCCGCTGCGGGGGCATCTGGCCCCCGGCACTGCCCACCGACGCGCCCCTACCCTCTTCGCCTGCTCCAGCTGCTCCGAAAGCTCCTCCAGGGCGGTCGCGTGTCTCTGCCTCATGTCCTGGATCTGAGCCTCGTGGTTCTTCGTTTCCTCCTCAAGAGCCTTCTTCAGCTCTGCCACTTCTTGTTCACGTTTGGTACTAGAGAAACATAATTTGAGAGGAAGAAGCTCAGAATTAGTTGAATGACTAAATTAAATGCACATTTTTAAAGTTCTGCTTTTGTTTGAAACATGACATGGATTCCAGGAGGCTGGCGTGTCTGTTACTATGGCAGCGGGAAACCTTCCAGAACCAGCATGACCCCCATTCCACATGCGACTTACAGTCGAGACGTGGTGTAACGTCCCTAAGGGTCTTTGGATGTTCGGGGCAGCCTGGGTGTATCACAGGCCAGGCACTGCTTAACACAAGATGCCAAAATGCCTGCCACGGCACCGGCAGGCGTTTCAATAAAACCGGAAGAGGGTAAATCCCCAAAAGGGCTGGTAAAGGCTCATCAGGCAGGACACTGCACCCCGACAAAAGTGGGCCTGAGCACCACCTTTAATTTAAGCACACAGCTTAGTACTGAAACCAGTTAAGGTAAATACCACCCCTGCTGAGAGCCGCCGTAACACCGAGAGCTTACAGAGCAGTCACTTTCCAATCTCCTGAAGCACAGCTCTGGCAAACTTGCTCTAAAACCCGTAGCCAGTTAGAACAGTGACATATGTGCCGACTGCTGTGTGGGCGCACTTTCCTCTCTTTACAAGGAAGCGAAATCTAGGGGCTGCGACCAGCTGCGGCAAAGAGAAAAGGCACCCAGGTGGCTGCTAGCTGCGTGGTGGCAGGTCACCAAAGGGAGCCACCAGAGTCGCGGTGGTGCAGCCTGGCTCGGCCACACGTTCACCGGAGGTGAAAGGCGTGCGGGGGTCTGGCCTTGTCCTCTGCAAGCTTCCGTGCAGAGGAAGGGATGGATGCTGGAGGTGGAGGAGGGGCACGAGCATCCAAGCATCAGCCCAACAAGACAGACTCCATCGAGGTTACTTCAGTTCACCCCCCATCTACCAGACGGCAACACCATTTCCCCTGACACATCGGAACTGCAGGCCATCCGACCCCTTCACCAGCAGAAGCAGGGAGTGCTGTGTTGGAGCACATCCACGGTTTTAACAAATATGCACATACTGGACTTCCCTGGCGGTCCAATGGTTAAGACTCCGTGCTTCCAATGCAAGGAGGGTGGGTCTGATCCCTGGTTGGGGAACTAAGATCCTGAAAGCCATGCAGTGTGGCAAAAAAACAAACAAACAAACAAAAAACATGTATCATTGGTACTTTTTTGTTTTTTTTAAACAGGAGTTGAAGGGAAGAAGTGAGCAGAACCTTTTTTTCTATCCTGGTTGAAAGCCCAGCTGAGAAAGGCTATTTCAACCAAGTCTAATCATTAGACTGTGGGTTCCAACCCACAGTTGCGTGGTTTCCAGATATTTAAAAAGCAGGTATTTTAAAGACAAGGCCAGGACTTAAAACTGCTAAAAGCAGAGCTGCTCTGTGGAGGCGGGTAGGAGCCTCTAGCCCCACCGGCTCAGGTGGCTCTGCGGGGACACACCCTCCCGTTGCTGTGAGGCCCTGCGTGTTCGCGGGCAAAGTCCCTGGCACGTTGTCAGGCTCACCTCCTCCGCTTCTTCAGCACTGAGCACTCCGGACACCCACCGTCTGACCTCAGCCTGACGGCTCGGCACGGCTTCTCTCCAGGCCCAGCACCTGACGGGCACACGCCCCTACCCAGCTGCCTCTGTAAATGACCCCTACTGCCCTCGCCTTACTGCAGGCTTTCCCGTAGCCCCCTTCTCGGGGGCAGGCTCCCCCTCCCACCACTCACAGCCTGGGACAGGTGGCAGGGGTGTGGGGGTGTGTGCGTGTGCAAGCATGTGTACAGCCAGGTCTACCCGCCAAGGCAGCCTGGGGATTCCTGGGCTGGCCTCACGTGCCCGGCAGCTTGGGTCTTGAGGAGGAAGGAGCCGGTCAGGAGGAGGCCAGCAAGGGCCTCAGGCAGCCCACCTGATCACCGCTAGTTGCGCGCGCTCTCCCGGGACTTCCCGTGAGTCGTGGCTGGCTGCGCTCGTTACTTTCCTCTTGCCTACGCTCGGCGGCTGGCCCATCTGTTACGTGGGTACCTGCACTCACCTGTCCTTTTGTCTTTGTGGACACAGGCCTCCTCCTCGTCTGTTTCCTCACCACTGTTCATCAGACCAATTGCTGCAGCCAGCAGATGCCCAAACACCCCCATCTCCTCCTGTTTCTGTGTCTGTCCCCTCTATAGCCCTCTGGTCCCTGTGCCCCCCTTACTTGGTTCAGGTGTAACTCTCCCTCCAGCCCTGTGTGCGTACCTGGGGCTTTTCTGATCACACCTCCCTCTGCGCACCTGGCTGTGGTGCATCCACCCACCCTGTGCTTTCTACCTACAGGCCGGTTGGTTTCTAACCACCGAGATTTTGTTACTGTTCCACGTGCCACTGTTTCCAGGAGGGAGAGAGGATGCTCGAAGTGACATCATACAGGGAAACACCCCACTCCCCGAGGACGAGCAGCTCTGCCCTGCGCCCACTCACCGCAGTTCCTGCTGAGCTGCCGTGGTGTCCAGCGTGTCCTCAAGCTCTGTCTTCAGAGCTTCCAGCTCCTCACTCAAGTCCCTCTTCTGCTTCTCCGCCTTGTTCCGCGAAGCCTTCTCGGATTCAAAGTCTTCCTGCAGCTCAGCAAGCTGGGCTTGCAGCTCTCGCACGACTTTAAGCGCGTTGTTCTTGTGCAGTGTCTCGTCGTCACCCCTGCGGAGACACCCGGGCACGGGAAGCGCTCAGAGCCGGCGCCCGGGGACTCTTCCCACAAGGAGACCCTGAGACACCACCCCCCGCCCACGGCCCACGGCTTGGAGGCCCAGAGCTGGTATCAGGACGGAGTCTGGGTCCTGTCCAAAGGGCTAATAAAGTTCTCCGTGAAAAGGTAGGACCATCTCACTTTAATGATTATAATATTTAAAAATTCCCTCTCAAGCAAATGTTCTTCTAGTTAAAACACCGCTCAAGGTAGCGGTCTTGTCCGTCAGAGTGGTTCCAGCCCACAGCGAATCTGCAAATTCAGAGAAGTTCTTGGAACAAAGTGGAAGCAGACCCGCCACCTTCACACCCTCCACCCTACGCTTCCTCTACCCTCTGGTGCATCTTTCTGCTCACGTGTGGTTTAATGTGGGTGGATGTTCTGACTGGGGATGGGTGGGAAGTTTGCGGTGAAGGAGGGGAAGTTGACACATGGGAGCAGGTGGAGAATTTTAGTTCTGGGTCCCAGCCCTCACCTCTGTAAGTGGCCGAAGAAAGACTAACAGTGACAGAGGCAGAGAAGAATTTCTGTTATAAGATTTTCTTGATTGTAATAAATTATAAATTAAACTGAGTCCTATGACCATGTAGCCAAATAGTTATTCTTTATAAAGAAATGAAATATTAGTATAAATGTATTCACTATACATGACTTGCATTCTGTAACTGAATGGTTTAGGACTGAATAGCAAATCATGCTAGAAGAGGGGGGAATATTTCTGAAAAGTGATTTCCTCTAAACTTCTAAATCATATTGAAATTAATCTGTAACGTACAGAAACCAGAGCATTTGATATGGTTAAAACTGTTGGTTCAGGTGTGAATTTCCAAGGATTTCATGATATGACTCGTGATTTTTAAGTGTAAATACCAAGAAGGATTGATGAGATTTTCTGGCTGCCCCAACACACACGCTCCCAGGTCTCCCAGGCCCGTGTCACACACAATGACGAGGAAGCCATAAGTTGGTGTCCCGGGGTCTCTCTGCCGGGACCCCCTGCAGCCGCATGCCTAGCGCAGACCTGGCCAGGGCGCCCTGCAGCTCCTCCTCCTTCTTGGCCACCTGGATCTTGAGCTCGTCAATCTGCGCCTGGAGCTCGGCGATCTGGTCCTGCAGGTCCGTGGTCTCGCCGTCCAGTTTCCTTTTGGCCTTTTCCAGTTCCTGGCGGGTCTTCTCCTCCTTCTTTAAGCGCTCTTTAGGGCAAGAAACAAGAAGCCCTTCAACACACTGAATGTCACTCCATATGGACAAATTCAAAATGTAAACTGATTAAAGTTGAAAATTAGCCATTGTATCTAAAGCACGTCGCTGCCTTAATATCATCCTGCCAACCACTCCATCACCTGAAACCCCTTAAGATCAAACCGAAGGCGAGATATATTAGCAGGAGGGTGGAATTTTCAGGAAGAAACTGGGAGGATTCCAAGGATGTCCTTCCATAGGGAGCGGGCCCCCACTCTCAGAGCCTAAGTGACCTGGACCCCGTGCTGTGCCCAGGATCGCAGAGGGCTTGGCAGAGGCCGGGTGGCATGTGACTCCTGTCCCCCCGCTCCCCTTTCACCGGGAATCCCTGGTTTGAACCCAGACTGCAGTTCCTGAGCCCTG
Source organism: Mesoplodon mirus (assembly GCF_964341445.2). NCBI lineage: Eukaryota > Metazoa > Chordata > Mammalia > Artiodactyla > Ziphiidae > Mesoplodon > Mesoplodon mirus. The sequence goes on along the minus strand of NC_138994.1, from coordinate 46,061,847 downwards.
AGGGTGAGAGGGCAGAGTGTGGGCATCTCTCCCGCCTGCCCTCTGAATCCTGCAGTGATTCCTTAATTAGGGCCGGGGATGCCTCTCTTCACACACTGTCCTCACCCGCCCATCAGTCAGGTGAGAGAAGGACAGGCCTACCTACCCTTCCCAGAAGAATTGACTACAGGTAGCAATGGTTTATGGAAAGAATTTCAGGCTGACAACAAAATCCTAAATATTGTTTTAGAAACCACTCATTTTCTCCCCGTTATAAACGACCACGCGACAGCAGGGTGTTAAGAGGCATGTTCTTCCTCCTCTGTCGGTGCCAGTCTCCAGCTGCGGGTCAAAGGGAAGGTTTTCTGGGCTCTTTCCAACTTCTACCCTCTTTTCTTATTTCTTTTGCAGAAGGTAGTGATCCATTTTGCAAAAATCCTAGCATTTGCTGACATGACTTGGGCCATCAGAGTGAGACACTGCTACCGTGCACAGAGTCTCCTGTCCCTGCCAGGTTTTGTGTCAGCAGCTGTCCCTTTGTGAAGGGAAACCTAGGCCCTCGATGCAGCATTTAGATTAAACACGTACAAATTTAACGGCCCGTACAGCTGAAACTTAATTTAGGTCCCAACTGTGTCCACCAAAGGGCAATCTATTTTACTACAGGACCTAACTTTAAAAAGTAAAAGTTTAAAGATAATTTAGTGCCGTTTGATGGCACTAAATACTTGGTGACTAGGCAAATGACAACACCATATAAGAGGGCTATTTTAATAGTTGAACCCAAACTGATGAGCGATCCCCATGTACATTTTCTGTTACAGCATGTTCTGATTTAAGTAAAAGCTAAAGGCTCACATGTCCTAGCCCTAAATTTCTCTAACCTCCAACACTCACCTTCTAAATCTGAGATCATCACTTCTTGCTTATTCCTGATCTTGGCCAGGTTTTTTGCCTTTTCTTCCTCTTCAGCCAGCTGAGAGGAACACTCAGCAATGCGATCTTCCATGAGTTTCTTTTCCTGAATAGGAAAAACGGCTTCAGAAAAGGCATTCAGAATGACAACTGGGTTTGGTTATTACTTAGAAAACAAGTAACGTTGGCACTGTCTCCCCCAGCAGACCGTATATTCCAAAAAAGCAGGAAAGGGAGGCTCATGACCTTCCAGAGCTTCGCCCGCCCACCTGGCCTGCAGTCCTGCAGCCGGTGCTGAATGTATTACCGCCCAGGTGGGAACAAGTCGTTGGTGAGTGTCCAAAGGGCACAAAATGTGCACGTTCAGTCATCTCAGGGATTAAAAGGATGTTTGGTGGATTAAAACAATTAAATAGTTTCTGTCTTTAGAAATCTATACCGACTATAAATCTGTAGAGACTTAGAAAACTGAATAAATGAACTTGAAATCTTGAGAATTCCCTGTTTGAAGCCACTTTCAGTGAGAGCATTGACACAAGTATTTTCCATATTCTAAAAGCAGCTCTTGGACTCCCGTGGTGGCACAGTGGTTAAGAATCTGCCTGCCAATGCAGGGCACATGGGTTCAAGCCCCGGTCCGGGAGGATCCCACATGCCTCAGAGCAACTAAGGCCATGCACCACAACTACTGAGCCTGTGCTCTAGAGCCTGCGAGCCACAACTACTGAGCCCACGTGCCACAACTACTGAAGCCCGTGCGCCTAGAGCCCGTGCTCCGCAACAAGGGAAGCCACCGCAATGAGTAGCCCACGCACCGCAACGAAGAGTAGCCCCCACTTGCCACAACTAGAGAAAGCCCGTGCGCAGCAACGAAGACCCAACACAGCCAAAAATAAATAAAATAAATTTATTAAAAAAATAAAAATAAAATCAGCTCTTAAATAGAAATAGTCTCTTACTTTGATAAATTTGGAATTTTGGTCCTCGAGAAGCAGAATCTCCTCTTCCATCTTCTTGATCTTGGCCTCTGCCGTCACCTTCTCCAGCTGCAGTTTCTGGCGAGCCCCCTCCTCCTCGTCCAGCTGCTCCTCCAGGTCCTTGGGGAGAAGTACATGCGGTCAGTCTCCACACTTTCTCTACGAGATACTACACATGCTAACAAGCAAGGTCAAAATGAAAGGCCAGTGTTTGATTGTCAAAATGGCAGGGTTATTTTAAAAAATATAAAATGTAATTATGTGAAACAGACACTTGTGTCCACTATAGGTTAACTACAAAGTGGGTCAGTCCTTCTAGAAGCCAACATGGGAAAATGCAGCAGCTTTGAAAAAGAGCATTTCTTTTAAACCAGCAATTTCAGGAAAAGGCACAGATGTGATTTATATTTAAAAGACCTGTAGCAAAGTGTTATTTATCATACTGAGGAACTATGAACATACTTCAAAAAAGTCTTGGTGATTAAAAGTGGGTATATTTTTAAAATGGGATAACGTGTAGTTATTAAAATCCATACTTTAGAAGAGTAGTAACACAGGGAAATTGAATAATATAGTCCAACTACATCAAACACATACTTCATTCATTCTACTATGTATGTTTAGCCAAAAGAGAAGACAACTCAGAAACAACCATGGAAATAGTACAGGTCGGTGAGAATGGGCTGTCTCAGGTCAGGCGTGCCGTGCCGTTCACAACATGAGCGCATCACCAAACTGGGTGGGATTCTAGAGTTTACACATGGTTTTCCCATAACACGCTTCTCTTTATTTCATACCCTACATTATTGTAGCTAATAAACATGCATTACAGAACAGAGTTGTACATACAAATCAATATATGGCCAGTTTAAGAAACTTTCAAGGGACTTCCCTGATGGTGCAGTGGTTAAGAATCCGCCTGCCAATGCAGGGGACATGGGTTCAAGCCCTGGTCTAGGAAGATCCCATGTGCCGCGGAGCAACCAAGCCCGTGCGCCACAACTACTGAGCCTGCGAGCCTAGAGCCCATGCTCCGCAACAAGAGAAGCCACTGCAATGAGAAGCCCGCGCACCACAATGAAGAGTAGCCCCCACTCGCCGCAACTAGAGAAACCCGTGCACAGCAACAAAGGCCCAACACAGCCAAAAATAAAGAAATAAATTTATTAAAAAAATAATAATAATAAATAAAAGCTCATAAACACAGAGGTTAAAAAAAAACTTTCAAGGGTAACTTTGGCTAAATAATTTATCATGGTTGATTCTGTAATGAAACCTCTGCACAAGATTAACTTTTTTTGTGAAAAACTTCAAACACACATATAAGTACAGAGTAGTATGGTGATCCTGACACAAATGCATCAGCCCAAGCTTAACAAGCATCAGCTCATGGTCAGTGGTCACTTCTAAATCCCCAGCTTCTCCCTCCTCCACTGCATTATTTTGAAGCAAATCCCAGACATCATATTTCACCTGTAAACCTTCAGGCTCTACCTCTAAAACATGAAGACCATTTAAAAATACACTTGTTTGAACTGGAATCCAAATAAGGTTCACACGTTGTGATTGACTGATAAGACCCTTAAGACTGCTTTAATCTCTAGGTTCCCTTAAATTTCTTTCTCCTCCCTTTTTCTCACATTTGTTTAAAAAAGAACCCCAGGGCCTCCCTGGTGGCGCAGTGGTTGAGAGTCCGCCTGCCGATGCAGGGGATACGGGTTCGTGCCCCGGTCTGGGAGGATCCCATATGCCGCGGAGCGGCTGGGCCCGTGAGCCATGGCCGCTGGGCCTGCGCATCCGGAGCCTGTGCTCCGCAACGGGAGAGGCCACAACAGTGAGAGGCCCGCATACCGCAAAAAAAAAAAAAAAGAACCCCAAAAAACCCCACAGGTCATTTGTCCTACAGTTTCCCACAGTCTGGATTTTGTCCACTGCATCCCTGCACTGCACACTCCTAAGGTGACAAAAGCAGTGAACAGAACAGTGGGTCCAGTGTAATTCAATTAATAAATGAATCCACATATATCTGTTCAGAAATATATGCAAAAAAATAATAGGGATTAATGGGATGATGGGTGGGAGGAGACTTCTAAGTGCTATTTTGTATTCTCTGGGTATTCTACAATATAGTGTTATAATCAGGAAATTAATATTGAAAACAAAGCAAAAACCAAAAACAGGTCTAGTAGTTTTTGGTTGAAAAGGAGACAGATCAGAAATCCCTGAAAGCCTCACATGCGGGGGGGTGGGGGGGAGAAAAAAAAAAGGACAAGAGACCAACAAGGTTGGGTTTTCCCAAGAGCCATGCAGTTAATGTAGAATCTCAGATATTCCATTAAGAGGGGGAAAATATTTAATAATAACATTACCATAAATATAATGTGTTTGAATTTACAATGGAGACATTAAGATAACAGTGCAAAAACCCAGTGAAAGAGTCTAGAGTAAAGGTTATGAAGATGAAAAGTATTGAAAAACAAAACAAGCAAAAAACAACAAAAAACCCTTGTTCTTACAAGGAAATGCTTGTTTTCTAAAGAGAGTAATGCAAGCATTTCATGTGAAGTTGTTAAACGTGGAGCATAAAACAGTAGGCTGGGGAGACTGGAGATGGCTTCGGGTGTCCTTACCCTGTGTGAGTAAAATATTATCACTGAAATGAGCACATGCTCTGAAACAAAGAGAAAATCAAAATGGAAAAAGAATTTGAAAAAGGATACATGTATATGTATAAATGAATTCCTTTGCTGTACACCTGGAACTATCACAACATTGTTAATCAGCTATATTCCAGTATAAAATAAAAAGTTAAAAAAAAAAGAGAAAATCAAAACTGTTGATAATACCACCAAAACTCACTACTATTGGTGACTATTATTCTAGATCTTCTGTATGTTCCCTTATAAAAATCATATAGTTTGTAAGTTATATACTTTTAGTTAGAGCTTATTGTGTATACTCTTTTGCAACTCTTTACTAATGTATAATAAATACCCATAAAAATAAACATCTTTTAAATTTATTAACTGTATATTATTACCGTAGTTTAAGAATCCCCTATTGTTAGATAATTAGTAGGCTTCCACTGATTTATGCTTAAAGTCCTAGAACTAGAATTGCTGGATTAATGTGTACTTTTTACAGCTTTTGTGATATTTTGCCAACCTATTATGGGATACTGGAAAGCTGTTTGTGCTGAAGAATGGAGAGGGCCTGGACAATTTACTGTATGGGGTATTTGCTAAGGAATAATATGATATCTTTTGCGGTTTTGAGAAATGTCTGAAATGTCTGTGCTTTGCAAAGATAAGCTAAGTGGTGGGGATAAAATTAAGGGAGAGGTCTGGAAGAAAGAAAGTTTGGTACTGGACCCATGAAGCAGTGGTGGCAGATACAGACACCCTGACACTCAAGGCCATACTGGAGAGGTTGGGGAAGGATTCAAGGAGAACGTGTCTCAGGGCACAGGCACAATCACTGCTGTCGGGATCACTCATCTGGGTATTCAATCACAGAGAGAACTGTGCTTCATGTGAGGACAGCTGGATCTCAATAAGAAAGTAGCTACTAGCAGGAAGGGCTAAGTGTTTTATTCTGATTCCTGGCCACCTCCTGCGTCAGTGCTGAGCATTTATTATGAACCCCACTGCCTCGTAGGTGTCTCTCTAATGAATAGAGTGAGCAGTGGAATTATTAATGATAACACAACGAACAAACTCCGTCCCCACAGACCCTGGGATGCTTCTACTCTGAATCACTTTGCATCCTCTAAGATGCCACATCAGAACATAAAAAAGATTCCTGTTCAACATAACAAATCTACGTTTGAAGGAATCTATTACATGTGTGCTTCAAATGATCTTTTAAAGGGGTGGGGTGGGGGAGAGAAACGACTTGTGCTCCTTCTGCTCTTCAATGGACACAAGAATCCAAACCCAAGGCATCTATTCACTCAACAGATCCATTTGGAAAACCCAAACTATAATCCTAAATGAAACTTATCACAGATACCTGAATATGTGCTTGCATTTTCTTCTTTTCATTTTGGAGGATTTGGTTTCTTTCTTCTTCTTCTTCAACCCTAGACTCCAAGTCATGGAGAATCTCTTCTAATTCCTGCTTTTTAGCAGCCAGTCTTGCCCTCATCTCTTCTGCTTCAGCAAAGAGCTCAGTCTCTGCTTGTAGCTGCTCTGCCAGGATATTCTTCTCTTCTAGCAGCTGCAATCACAATAAAGCGTCCGGTGCTATGACTGGCCGGTTATGTACAAGAGACGGTGACTGGGACTCCAGTGGTCAGTGCAAGTCACCCAAGAAACCCGGAGTTAAAAATATATAACATCACTCGCAAAACTTTCAAATATATCTTCGGCTCTAGCAAAATAAGCTGGGTGAAAACTTGAGACAACAGAAACAACGAAAAATGTTATCCTGAATAATATATATTAAATTCATGCTATTTTAAAGAATTTCCTTTCTTACTATTAAGGTAATTCACAAAGGGACCAAAGAATAGGAGGGGAAATATTATGCAAATGCTATGAAGTTCATGGTGACTGAAGCCGTCTGGCATCAAATGATATTCTGGCCACTACTGTTAAAACTTTTTGGCCCTGAACACATCAGCCCTATCAATGTCAACTACAAACATTTCCTGAGTCTCTGCTTTGTCTATGAAGCATAGCTTCCTGAGAACAGGATGTGGACTCAAGACCACTGTGGCTGGAGAACAGGCAGGGGGGTGCCTTGTACTGTCTCATCCTTTTACTTTTTTCTAGGTCCATTGTGAGCAGTCACAGGAAGGTGCTAATACCAGGAGAAGTCTCACTGGTGTTCAACGCACACCCGATAGCAAACGTGATCATCTGGGTGTCCAAAGGGTGACAAACGCAAAAATGCAAGAGGTCAAGCTGATTTCAGTTTATATATACCCCAATGCTTGGCCTAATACACCTGCTACCTCTATGCTCAAACGTCTATGCTTTGGAAAGGAGTGAAAAATACACACAAAATAAGATGCTGTTTATTTGGAATTCACTGGGCGGGTCCCTATCGGCGGGATCGTGCGTCTTTTTCAGGGCTGAGCGGGAACTGGTGAGCTGTACCTGTTGGTGCTTCCTCTCCATCTCCTCCAGCTCCCCTTCCACCTTTGTCTGCTTCTCTTTCACCTTCAGCAGCTCTTCGTCTTTGGCCTGGAGCTCCTCCTCTTGGCGAGTGACTTGTAGGAGCGGCTTCACCTACATTCACGACATTGAACACTGACTGTCGCACCCTGCACCCCCCTGCCCCTGGGCTTCTCTTGGTCCCGTGCGCGCCGTCCCGGGGGGAGCCGGGCGCCCACCTTGGTGAAGACGCGCCACCACTGCCAGTGCCGCAGCTTCAGGTACGCGGCGCAGTTGCGCTGCAGCACCTTCAGGGCGCTCAGCTGCTGCTGCTTCTTGGCGAAGGCCCTGAAGAAGAGGAAGGAAAACTAGTTAAAGAAAGCTGTGGTTTTGTTTTGCTTGTAAACAACAAACATTTATTTCTCACAGTTCTGGAGGCTGGGAAGTCCAGGATCATGGCCCCGGCAGATTCCGTGTCTGCCGAGGACCCACTTCCTCACTGACAGCTGCTTCTTGCTGTCGCCTCACATGGGGGAAGGGCAAGGAAGCTCTGTGGGGTCTCGCTCATGAGGACACTAATCCCATTCGCGAGGGCTCCACCTTCATGCACGAATCACCCCAAAGGCCCCACCTCCAAACACCATCCCACTGGGGATTCGATTCTGGCACATGAGTCTGGGGGACACATTCAGTCTACGGCAAATAAGAGAGAACTGGCTTTGACAGCTGCTGTCCTAGGAGGCTTCCTAGAGGTGAATGTTCTTTGTGGGCTGGGCTTGGGATCGGGGACATGACCACGTCCCTGCCGGATGGCGGGCCTGCTCCGCCGACCTCAACTCTTGTCACGGGACCTGGCACTTTGTTCACAGACGCTGCCGGAAACGGCCCCTGCCACCTACCCCCAGACACACATGTGTGCGTGCGCACGCAGGTGTGAACAAGGCCCTGCTCTCCCCTTCCCTTTGCTGTGCTCTTCATCGATCCTCTATTAGATACTCTTTTCTTTCTGGATCTGTCACAGGAGAGACATCCCTCTTTCTTTCTAAGGTACTCTTTCTCCTCCTTCCCTCCTGCACTGGACCTGCAGATCATCATGCTGACACCCTCATTTACAGATGGGCTCAGAGAAGCCCTCCCCGAGGACCCACGCTGAAGCAGGACCCCTTTACTGTCTGTCTTGGCCCTGTGTTTGTGTCCTTATTTAGAATGTGTATCTGCTTACCTGGCTCTCGGTCCCACAGGACAGGGACCTCAAGTCTCATGCGCTCTTGTATTTCTAGCACAAAACACATGCTTATTAGCACAAGCACACACTCTAAGCATTTAATACATGATTTCCCACTTACTTTCTGGCTAAGTAACCTCTGCAAACAGCCTGAAAGAAGATAATGATATCGGTAATTTTTAAATCTCTTTCTTCCTCTAAGTGTGCCAAAACTCCAGCTCTGAAAAATATCTTGCTCTGTCCAATCCGGTACAAGTTTGGGTCCAATTCTAAAGCCCGGATCTGAGAGAGAAAGAGTCTGTTTGTTATTTTTGCTACAGGAAAGATTGTGTCAACAGCCCATGAACCAGAAAAATCCAGAAGAGCTTACCATGCGCTCACAAGCCTGTTTGCCATCCATAAAGCCCTTAGGAATAGCATTTGGAGTTAGGATCTCATATCTGTAAGAAAAGCAGCCAAAAAGCCTTTTGTAAAAATCTGTGGAAATGTTTACCTACTAACTATGAGTTTTGCTTTCTCTAAGAGGCAAGAATATAATGGGCAACAGTCATGTCAAATTAAAGAAATGACCAGCTGATAATCTGAGGTTTTCTGCAGATCTAGTTTCTATTTCTTAAAAGCAGCAGCAAAATGAAAATGCAGTCAATTCTCCCAAGTCAGAGACCATGTTTAAGAAGTGGTGGTGGAGAGGAATCAAAAGCATGGTGATTTTAGAAACTTTTTGTTTTTTATTTCCCACAAACTGTCCACAACCCTAGGATGCAAGGAGAATCTGGCTCTTTGCGTGTTGAGTCACTGTCAACTTGTAGGCATTTATTAGATAACAGAAAAGGCTGTAAGAGCAATGCCTGGAGGCCACTGTTTAGAACAGGAGGAAGGGGACTTCCCTGGTGGCGCAGTGGTTGAGAATCCGCCTGCCAATGCAGGGAACACGGGCTCGAGCCCTGGTCCGGGAAGATCCCACATGCTGCAGAGCAACTAAGGCCATGAGCCACAACTACTGAGCCTGTGCGCCTAGAGCCTGTGCTCTGCAACAAGAGAAGCCACCGGGATGAGAAGCCCACGCACCGCAACAAAGAGTAGCCCCCACTCACTGCAACTAGAGAAAGCCTGCGCACAGCAGTGAAGACCCAACACAGCCAAAAATAAATAAATTAAAAAAAAAAAAAAAAAAAGAACGGGAAGAAGTCTCAGGGTGACTCAAAACAGCGCAGAGCTGGGTGCACATATGTTCACCGACCTGCACACTTGAGGTCTGTGCATTTACACTATATGTGGGTTATACCCCAAGAAAATAAATTTTAGCACAAAGACAGTGGCTGTATTAAAAGATGAATCCTGGCTACTTCGACCAACTTTGTATTTTGGATGCCAGTTATGTTCCATTTTCTCCTATCAAATAAAAAGGGAAAATCTACCAGCTTGTTTATCATATAGTGGGGCCATAATAAGGGTTTCCCTGAAAACCTGTAGGGATTGGAACAGTTTTTCAACTGGATTCCCTCTGGGAGAAAGGGCTACTCTTCGACCTGCAGCACTGTTTATTTTATGGAAAAACAAATGCTTCACATTTGGAAACTTGATTTCCAGGAGCAAAGAGGAAAAAGGCAAACTAGACTAACTGTTAAAGAAAATTACATAATACACTTTTAAAAAAACTGTTGCCCATCATGTTTTCATCCATTTCTATTACACACTGATCTTCTCCCTCTTGTTTTTTTCCTAATTCTTTTCTAATTTCTTGTATTTCCAACCCTACTTTAGTAAAAGGATTGTAAGAACACACACACGGGCACACACAGTGGGAAAAATATATACATACACACATATGCAGATATATTCATTGAAAAAAGATGGAAAGAAATGTCCCAAAGTGCTTTTAGGAGTCACACCTGAATAATTTTTATTTACTTTTAACGTATTTAAAATTTTTCCTAAAAGGAACATACGTTATTCCTATATTTGAAAAAATCAGTTTAAAAAAGAGTTATGTTTAAATCCCAGGTAGAACTGCCTGAATGAGTGAACTGTAAGTTCTCAGCTCTCTGTTTCCTCACAGCTGCCTCAGGGCCTCAAGGACAGGCAGTGGCCTTTGCTGCGCCCAGAGAAGTTATGAGCACCCTGCCTCTTTGTAAAGCAGGCACTCGATAAAGGTAATAATGATGACCGCCCTCCTAGATGAAAAGAGAACGGAAACCCTCCAGGGAACAAGGAAAAGTCTTTTCTCATCATCTCACTGTTTGATTCATATTCAGATAAGCTTTGATACACACAGAGCCCAGGTAAAGGTGAGCAATACCTCTGTCTGAATTCCTGGAAAACAATCCGGTTGGGGAATCCCTGGCGACAGATTCTGATCCCTTCCAGGACACCATTGCAGCGAAGCTGATCCAGCACTAGGTGCGGGTCCAGTTTTCCAGCCTAATCAAGCAGATGACAGTTTTAGAGCTTCATCTTTGTGACTGGACCTCGATCAGTCTTCAACACCCGCATCCGTTTTTGCTAAGCACGTACCCGCTTCTCGTGATTTGGAATGATGCAGCGCACAAAGTTAGGGTTGGTGTTGCGGAGCGTCGCCATCAGCTTGGTGAGAGATTCTTTGTAGAGCTGCCCGACTGTACGAAACATGCCCTTCTTGGTTTTATAGGCAGAGCCAAAAGCTGTCTCCGTCATCCCCGTGACTTGATCCAGACCCACGATCCGGTCCACTGGTGGAAATAAAAAAGACAAGGGAAAATAAACCAACTCTAACTGTTTAGCTGGGAAAGAAAAGACAGAGTGAGAGTGCAGCAGCACAAGCTTTGTGGGACAAATGATAAGAGGTGCCATAGAGGTAAGGCAGTCAGCATATTTAGACACTGCACAAGCCGTGGAACTAAAAGCCACACACTTCTAGGGCAGGATACTGTAGTGCTTTGACAACTTCGTACCACATGCCAGCAGGTGCCTTCCGCTGCGCTAGTTTCAGGAACTCACTGCCTGATAACATTTGCCTGTTACATTTACAGTTGTTTGGTAAAGGAAAGATTATTGGCTGGCATTGATACACAAGCTGACACTGTGACAAGTCTCAAAATAGGAAATGGCTTCTGAAAATGTATATTAAGATATACATTTATACAAAGCAAATCCACTTCGTGAATATGCTCAGCAAATGGGGACCAGAGTCATCTCTTATGGGTCATTAGATTTCCAAAGAGAAAGGCCAACAAATGCAGGAAGATTAGATCACATCAGCTCAGGTTTTTAGGAAGGAGTAAACTTCAACTCTCTCCTCAAAGCATGGATGACACTCGTGAAAGGGCAAGAAGACTCCAGCGGAAGGAGTCTTCTGAAAAGTAATCAGTGCCCGAGCTGAGTTCAACGATGGTTAAACCTCTTGGACGCTACGCTCTTATTAAAGCAGCTGACAGTTTCCACTGTCCACACACCTGACGCTTCCAGTGATGGGATCACACGCAGAAGCCCAGCAAGCGCACCAGCCGCCAGCCGAACATTCGGTGCCTAATATGCTCTCATTAAAAAAAATCTGATGAATGAATGAAACACACAACTGAAATATTTTTTTTAAAAACCAAAATATCAATTGAACTACCCCATCAACGCTCTCTTCGACCCTAGCGGTCCCCTCCGTTTCTTCCGTTTGTGCCCCAGGGCAGAAAGCACGTGGGGACCTGGCACCACGTGAAGTGCGTTCTCAGCAAGACCTCGGTCTTGATTCCAATCCTTGCTTTCCAGTGAGGTTTTTATGGAAGGGGCAACCGTGGCCCAGGAGGTAAGGGAACTGTCCAAGTCATGCAGGCCTTCCGTGGAAAAGCTGCGAGAAGGGTGGACGACGCCTGCACACTACCTACACTTTCTCCTCAGTGAAGCCGCCAGACTCGAGGGTTTAAGTCAAAGCTAGTCCTGCTTGCGCCCCTTGGAGACCACCACTCTCTCCTGTGCCTTCGGCCCGTCTCTCCTCACCAGGCCTGCCCCTTCACGCGCCACGACAATGAACTGCCGTCAGCCCGCCCGCTTCTGTCTCCTCACAGCCGGGCCTCTTTCTAGGCGTTTCCCACACTTGCCATTCCTCATCCTTCCCGCCAGTTTCTCACTGTGCAGCCCACTGGCTTCCAGGCCACCCTCCCCCACACCCCATTCCACTCAGGCCATGACAGGCCCGGGCCTTATTTAACTTGACCCTGGTCCATTTACCTGTCCACCATCACAGCAGCATTCTAGAAGCTCTCCACGCCTGGTTTCCCTTGTGGACTATGAACCCCGCCTTCTCCTGGCCCTTGACCCACCTCTCTAACTACCGCACTCTCCTTGATGACTTCTCTTTTGCGTTTTCTGTACATCACGACGCTCACTAAGGGCCCAAACTCAGCTCACCTAAAATCCTTTCTAGAATAAGACAGGACACAAGTGCGGACAGACAGCACTTGACCAGAATTCTGCCTTCCTCAAGCCCCAGTCTCATCCTGGGCGATCACATTATACCTGACCTCCCAGCACCAGTCACTAAACACCTATACTCCCCTGTCCACCCAGAAGTCACAAAGCTGCCTCTGCCTTCCACAAAGTGCCTCTCACGTCTGCTTTTCTCAGTATCACCCCCCTCTAACCTAGTGCAACGTCTGGCATATAACATGCTTGATACATGTATGTTAGCAAATAAATGAGTAAACATTAAATGCTTTCACAATTACAAACAGTGAGAAATGCACTGAAAGAAAAGAACAGGATTCTATGAGAAGGATGGGCGGTTAGAGACCTCTCTGGAGAAATTACGTTTAATGCCGTAAGGGTAAGGATGAGCCAGTGGAGAGATCACTGCAGGCAGTGGCAACAGCAGGCGTGAAGGACCAGAGGCAGGAAGAAGTGCAAGAAGCTGGTGCCACTGGGGCCTCAGGAGCAAGGAGGTGAGGACACGCACGCAGTAGAGAATGGACTGGGGGAGGGGTCAGGGGGCAAGACGTGACCCATGTTGTAGTCCAGGCTCTGAGAGAGACGATGGTAGGCTGAACTTGTAAGATCACAGAGGAGATGGTGGAGAAGGAAGATTCCAGATGTGTTTTGCTGGCAGCACTGCCTTGCTCTTAGGATGAACTTGGCGTGGAGAATAAGGCAGAGGGCGAGGGCGAGAACTCCTGGGATTTGGGCAGGCAAGTGGCTGGTGGCACCACTGGGAAGATGGGGAGAGAAGGGGGTTCTGTGGGTAGAAAGATGGATCCAAACTCTATTTAAGTTTGGGGCGCCCGTGAGACACTGAGGCGGAGATGTCAAGTGGACAGCGGACAGTCTGCTGGTAAGAAGAGATCTGAAGGAGAAAAGGTAGATTTGGGAGTTGCTGACTTGCAGCTAGGATTTAAAGTTACGGGACTGGATGAGCCCCCTAAAGGGCGAATGACCAGAGATGGGGGCGTGGGGCAGGCCCCAAGGAGCTGGGGCAGGCGGAGGAGTTGGATAAGGAGGACAAGAAGGGGCTGGAAGTAGGGGGGCCCAAGGTCAATGTCCTAAACTGAAGCACATTCTCCCCGTCCCTCCTCCTGTATATCTAGTGCAGACGTGGCCAAGGGTTACTCAAGCCAGAAACCGCCAGAAACCGGGAGTCGGCCTCCAGGCCCCTCCCACATCCAGCTGCTGATTTACCGGAACCAGTCAGGACAAGCTTCCGGAGTCTTCAGCCCATCCCTCCTCTCCACTGCCCTGGTCTGTGCTACAGCGCCCCACCGGGTTCCTTCCTCCAGCCTCACTCTCCCATTTCACCCTCCACCCCTGCAGCCACAATATGCTTTCCAGTTACACCTTTGTCACGATTAACAGCTGTGTCTAAAACTAAGCAAGTTCCTTGCTCCTAGACTTAAAATCCTTCTATTTCTCCTACAGCTTGTAGGAAACAGTCCAAATAACAACCCAGCAGCAGAGCACAGAGATGAAGAACTCTACCCAGAGAGTCAGAGACACCTGCCACCTACAAGGTGCGTGAACTTCGGTCTAGTTACCCATCTTCTCCCAGCCTCAGTTTGTTCCTCTGTGAAATGGAGCCAAGGTGACCTACCTTACAGAACCGAGATGCCTAGAAAGCATGAAGTGCTCGGCGAAGGGACCTCCTGTCACCGTCCCTAGACACCAACTCTACAAACCAGCTGCATTTTCTCAAGGACACAAAGCTCTCAAGTCTCCATCTTTTTCTCTCTGCCAGGAACCCCGCCTCCTAGCGAACTCATAATGGCTTTTAAATCTCCATCCCTTTCCCTACCACCTCTTCCTGTCCACCTGCCTCCGGGCTGAACAGGCCACTCCCTCCTCAAAGCTTCAAATCACATACGTCAGACCCTGGGATGACACTTCCACTCTGTTCCCTGTATATTCCTGCTGGACTAAGCTTCGGGGGACGTCTCTCTCCAGCATCCAACACACACGGGGTCCTGAGAGCAGATCCCTGGTGTCCCTGGACCCCTCCGATCACCAGCTCAAATGGCTTCTTCTGCCTTCCCCACGTCCTGATGTTGGCCTGAGCATGGTCCCTGGCACAGTAATTTTTTTTTTTTTAAACAAATATCCACTGAATGAACACAAAATTACCCACAAGAACAAGTCACACCCATAACAAAAGAGAAGGAGCACCACGCTGACTGCGGGGACTTAGCTGCACCGGTCTGCAGCTCTTTCCCTGAAGGGGCAGCTCCTCTTCCACAGGGCAGGATGGCAGGGACCCGCGACGCAGCCCCGGGCAAGGACCACTTGTTTTGTTGTTTTTTTAAGTAATAAACAAAAAATATAATCATAATGAGCCTGATTTTCAAATTTAACTTTAATAAGGGTAATCCAAAGCTAAATATTCTTAAAAAATTAATGCTTCAAACTTTGTTTTTTTTTCTTCTTTTTTTAATTCAAAAACTTAAACTCAGGGTTAGTTTCTACCAATGAGTAAAATTATTGGGTAAAAGAGACACTTTGGGAACTTCATTAAACGATTTGGGCCACACTAATCATATACGATTTCACTCAAAAATCAAGACCTAGAAAAATCTCTGTTTTAAAAGAATATTTTCTTGTTGAAAACTGTTCTGGCAGGAACCAGACAAAGGTGTAAAATGAAGACAAGATTCTAGCAGCCCCCTGAAATGAGCAGCACTGCCTCTTCTAAGACTTAATATCACTGCTAAAACCTCCAAGTGTCTACTGCCCAGGGTTTCAAGGTAAAAGAATGGCTTTGTTTATCCTCCTCCTCCATCCAGGAGAGGCTGGTTAGGCTGCTGGTGGGCACTGCAATTCATTACTTGGTTGCCCCGTGGCCTGAAAAGAGTTCCAAGTATTTTATATTAACAACTTATTAATCAATAAACCCTACGCGGAAAGTCAGAAATGAGATGAGCCCCACAGACCTGCGATCTCTAAGGGCATGTTCAGAGTTTAAGAGGAAAAAAAAAAAAAAAAGCAACTGTAATCCTCTATCTCATAAAACTTCCATCAACAGTTTTACGTAAGGAATGGTATCGTCTACAGCCGGAATGCTTAACTGGCCCTTCTTCTAGCGGACAGTCTCAGGAGACAAGAGGAATACATGAGATTTTTGTGTTCTTTAAATCTGTGCATGGGCCAAAATACTAGTGCAATTATTTCATTTGAAGTATTTAAGCCAGTTCTTCAGAAACTCTCTCTAGATCATAGAACTGGAAACCAAAAGGGGGGGGAGAAAACTGTCTTAATGTTAACTTTAATACCCAGACACAACGATTTAGGAACTACATCACACACTCCTATCCTAGAGAAGCCTCTAGTCCCCAGCACTGTGCCAGGCACATGGTGGACTCAGTGCTCATTTACATAGACTAAGCCTGTTCTACTCTTAAGGTACACTAAAATGTTACTAACAGTTGAAAATGATTCTGAAACAAATATTTAACTGCTATGAATTCCCAGAAACAATCTTAACATCGAATAGTCTATCTCCAGGGTACGGCTATTACACAGTAATAACAAATTTACAGTGGCTACATAACTGGGTTGTAGAACCAATCTGTTAAATGTTCTAGAGTGTTTGGGAAGTTTCAGAAAACTTCCAGGAAGTTCAGCAGTTGACGGCGAGCGTGTGATTCAGGAAGAGAGCAATCTGCCCTTCCCCAAGCGCCAGCGTTAAGGTGACGTGAAATTTGTCTCCCTTACCCACCCTCCCCATCTGTACTTTCTGCCCCTGCAGAAGCCAAAGTCTGGGCACACAGGGAGCCCCACACCTCCCGCCAGCGCCTCCAGCACGGCTACTCCTGCTTTCTCCCACTGGCAGGTCCCATGAATATGATTCATGCCCACCCCAGGCAGCACAGCATGACTGCCTGTCAGCGGGGCCTCGGGGCACTGTGAAGAAAAGAGGACCTGCGTGAGACAATGGCCAAGGAAATAAGCATTTACTGATTTTCTCTGTTTTTTATAATTAGAATAGCAGCGGCAACGAGGGTCAACAGCAATTACGGCAGTTGCAGAGGCAGCCACGGCAAGTGCAAGGCCAGGCAGGGAGCGTGTACTCAGGCGCTTCCCGGGCCGGGTCAGCCTCTCGCTGCCTCGTCTGATACTCGCGGTAACCCTGAGAACTAAGTGTCACTGTCCCCACTGGACCTCGGGAACTGGAGGTGCTGTCCTCGGAAGCTGCCTCTCCTCGAGCTCCCAACTCTGGTTAGAACTCAAGATAAAAAAATAGGAAAGAGTAGAATATGCAACGACGTATAAAACCTTCATCCACTGAACACGAAGACGATGAAACTGCGTACAGAAACCCGATCAGACCTAAACCAGAGAGTCTAAAAGGCACTAAAAATAGGGGTTAGGACCACTGGATATAATCTACATGGAGATCCAATGATGACCGTTTTTATCAGTCGTGCAACTGGATACTAACGACTCACTGAAGGAAAAAAAAAGACTGGTTCAAAGTCTTCGAAGTCAGAACAGCATCATTTCTGTTATGCCAAGAAGGAAGGGAAGAATTCCGGGGCCACTAGGAGATGAAGGGAGACCCCAGTGGGGCAGCCCTCCCGCAGGCCGGGACCGAGCTCTCCCTGCTGATTCCCAGCCCCAAGTGAATTGCTGCCACCACGTTTCAAGTGCTGCTTCTACAAGAGATTGAGAAGGGTGGAGGGAGTTCTCTATCGACGACTAAAACTGGCTTCCTGTACTTCTCACAATGTCTCCGGTGGTCACCCTTCCAGACCCGTCAGCTGCCGTCCAGCACTCGTGGGGGGTCAGAGAACCTAAGGGTACTTACTACCCTGTGAAGGACACGGCAGGTGTCCGCTAGCGTTAGGGCAGATTACACACAATCGTCCCTCCGACACAGTTCGCGTCAGGACCGAAGCCACAAGCTGCCGCCCCTACCGTCACAGGCCCTTCTAGTCTAAAAACCCCGCCTACCACTTTGAGGTTAGGAACCCGCTTTGCTAATTCATTGCATCCTCCGTTACTAGTTTATCCCAGGAGTCTAGATTCTCAAAATATATTTGGAAGAAAACAGTCCTTTGGTTTACAGCAGAAACTTGTATGACCTTATTCTGTCTGCCTCTAGGAATTCTGTTCCTTTCTCTCCTGCACTTGTTCTTTGATGGTTTTGGAAACCTCTCTTTACCCGCATCTCTCATCTTCCTCCTCAAAATCCCGCACATTCTTCTAATGCTGTTCTCCTAACCTTATGACTACTTGGACGCACAGGGCCCACGGCAGCTCTTTGTCATCTCATAGAGAGGCACCGCCCACCTCAGTGTGTCAAAGGCCATCATGATTTGATCCTGAGGACCCCCTTCATCCACCCTCTTCCGAGAAATCCCTGAAAATACTAAAGCCCATGTTTTCATTTAAAACCCGTTACCCCTCCCTGGGGTTTGAATCCATGAGCACATGTTGAGGAGAACATTTCTCCTGTAGAAATATCAATACTACCTACAACTTCGAAGACCACCTGTGGCCATGGTGGATGGAAGGCCCTCCAGAGTGGGGAGAGATTGAGACCCCGACACTCGGGTCAGCTGGCTGACTCAACCAGAGGCCACCTCATGAGAGAGACGGACCAGGAACGTTTCCAGTGCCCAGGCAAGCAGACGGGAGGAGGGAGCCGGCTCCCTCAGGGAATGGTTTTGTCTAGGGTGGCCCTGTACCTGATCCTGCAGGTACAGAAAAGCACCTGGTCCACAGACCCCGAAGATCATGGCCCCACAGGAAAGAGCATCTGTGCTGCAGGAGAGGGAAGGCCATGGTGGGAGGGCTGGGCGAGGCTGCTGCCCCTAGCTGCTGGGTGTGGGACACCCACCCACAGACTTCACAGTGCGCCCGTCTGGTGCCAGGAGCGGGGGAGTGGTGGGGGCCCACGGGCTGGAAGTCTCTCAAACGTTAGAAATCCAAGAGTTGGAGGAATGAATTTAAAGAGGGAGCTCTACTTTGGGAGAAAGTCCAAAAGATCGAGCGCTGACCTTTCAACAAAGCACAAGTCCCAGGCAGACCATAAGCTTCAAACTACCATCTAGCTCTTTCTCTCCCCACTTCCTCAACTCTCTCAGTACCCCCAAGGCCCAAGATGACTGACCTTGAAGATTTCTCCTCTGGACTAGTCATCCCAGCTCACGGAGCAACCTTTGGCATAATCTCTCCCTCCCTCCGCCCCCTTGCTTGCAACCTACTTCTTTCACAGTGTGTGAGCCAGAATTGACCCCAGGAATCTTGGATTAAAACGGGTATGTTTCTTTAACATACTTTTAAAACACTTTTGAGATGGGTTTGGGTCTCAGCATTATGTTCCAAAAATCATGAAGGAAATTTTATAAGATGAATTTGACTTTACCTTTGAGTTTTTACTACTTGGCAATTTTACTGAACAACTGGAAGGTTAGGTGATCTTCATTTATATTAGGCTTTTGGAGGGCCTCTTCACCATGGTTAGGCTGTATTCTTTCCTTCCTTCCATCTATCTATCTATCTATTTTTAAAGTACAGTCGATTTACAGGTTAGGTTGTATTTTAAACAGGGCTAAGGATTCAAACCGTAAGGCCCAAATGTGTGAAGCTCAATTCCAGGTTCAAGGTACAGGTTCTAACACTCCACTCTTCATATCAACGTGCACATCTCAAGCCTTGTAGATAGTTTCATGGTTTTCAGTTCAAAAGAAAAGGGCAAGTAGCCAGATATGCACATAAATTCCAAATAAAAGGCATGATGATGAGACCAACATATGTGAGCTAATTATGTAATTATTTGTTCACAAAATGTTAATGACTTGAAAAAAAGAAAAAGAAAACCTACTTGCCTTTAGAGTTCCTTAGAGTTGAAAATTTAAAGGTAACTCAAAGACAAGGAGCTATTACCGGGCACATCAATTCCTAACAACTCCCTTAGAGGACAGTGTATCAAATGGCACTACTGGAAAAGGTACTGACAGACCTTTTGCTCTGCGGTGCTTACGGGCTACGCATAAAAGAAGCAATGTGTAGGCAGTAGCGACTGAATTGTTTATGCGCTCAAACAGTTGCCTTGAAGGATAATAAAACTGAGCATGAAATGAAGGTTCATGCAGGTCTATGAGCAAAACAAAAACAGAAACCCAGAAACCAAGCCCCCGTCCTCCCCGGCCACCCTGCCACGCCCCCCACCCCGCAAGTTCTTCCTCTGGGCTGAAACCCCTTGTGTTTGGAAGACCTACAGGCTTTATCCATTCACCTGGTGGCTCATGAAGACCAGAAACACTGTCATAGAAAGAAGCTCTCTGAATATTCTGAATCTCTAAAGCAGAGAAACAGCAAAAACAGGAGGACAGAAGGGCAAATACACAAACACTTCAGTTAGTGTGAAAGACATTCGACATCACAAGTCAACTTTGCAATTGGGCTACAAAAGCAGCTAGTCCAGGGCAGACCCCATGCAAACATTACTGTTTAGAGAATTTGCACATCTGGACAAAGTTCTGTATAAAATAAATGTATATAGCTGAATCATTCCCAACTCCAGGTGTGAGCATTATATCATATTAATGACAAATGGTTACCCCCATGTAAAACGCAGGATGAAATTTAAGAGTAGTAAGGTACTATTTGCATTGTCTTTCATAAAATTATCTTCCAATTAGCAAATTAGGACAAGACTGCAGCAAGTTAGATTACTCTGGAAAAGGTAAATATTAGTGGCATTTACTGTCAAAAATTCACACTGCTGTGTAATTTTATTTCCAATCCAGATTTTGGAAATATAATTTACTTCAAATACAAACAACCAACAGGTAACTACCACTAAGGAAAACAAAATTCTATTGTAGCAAATTGTACAAAATGTTAAAGCAACTTCAATCAAGATGATACCTATTGATCATACCGTTACTCATGAAAATATCACAGGAGATACATTTACATGAAAATGTAATTTTTAGGTCTTTTCTTCCTGGTATATTAGCCCCGAGAAGTGGCAAGAAATCCGTGTGCAGCTGGTAGAGAGATCGCAAAACATCTTTCAGCAAAAAAGTAGGGCACTATGAATCTCTAGGGCAGGGCTGCCACCAATAAATCTTATTTCTCCTGGTTTGGCATGGAGAAAATTCTAACACAAAGTTTATTTTAACATGAAATGTTTTATACTCAAGGCATTGCACCTTCACAGGCAAACTATATTCATACATCATATACTCATACACTCAGTCAACTTGTCATTTTCTGCCTTTGCATTGATGTGGCTGTAAAGAGAGAAAAATAATCACATGCTTTTCGAGGGCTATTTTCTTTTCCTAGAGAAGAAGCTCCCCTTTTCCCAAGACGTCTCTATGTCCACAGTGAGCGTGACGAGTTCTCCACCCTACGACCCTCTTCAAAGTCCTGTGCCTGCCGCTGACCTCACGCGTGCAACACAGGGTCCTCGAAATCGGAGGAGCCTGGCATCAGGCTCTGCCTGCCCCTCCCCCTGATGGTGGGTCACCTCTGAGAGCCTGTCACTCAGATTAAACTGAGTAACCGTCCACCTGAGCTGACGGATGGCAGGACTTCCCACTAAGAGAAGTGATATCAGGAGAGCAAACACACAGGATGACTCCGGAGCGGATACTGGCACAGCCAGGTCACAATGGGGAGAGGATTTCCGCTCAGCCCATTTGGACAAAAGTGGCCACACGTGCTCCCAAGCTGGTCACGTGGAGAAAGGTGAGGGCCCCGGCAGGGCCTGAGCTGTGGGCCAAGGACAGGTGGACAGGGCTTGAGCCAGGACGAGAGGGCCCCGCAGGCCACACGCCTTTCCTCTCAGAGCTTCTGCCATCAAGTGAGTAACCTGTCTGTAGCTAGTCCATGAAAAGCACAGAAAGGCAGGTAAGGGCTCTGCAGATGGGGTCGTACCTGTGAGACACGTCACCCGCACCTGTGACACGCAATGTGCATCACATCATCGCTGCAGCTGCAGCCCCCATCTCCACCCTCACCTGCCGGATCTCACATTCCTGGCACTTCTGACCCGCTGCCACCAGAGGCCCTCCCGTACCTGGACGGCGAGGCGGGGAGTTAAAGAAGGAGCCTGGAAGGAGGAAGCCGAGGCAGAGGCGCCTCGGTCCCGTTCCCGCCTGTGTGCGTGTCCTGAGTTTCCATCCAGAGGAAGGCCCTGGTCAGCAGGGAACACGCCGGTCATGGTTCCCGAAGCCACCTCACTGCTGACAAGCATGGGCGGTGAGCTTGTCCAGCGTGGCTGGACGTGCAGGGTCACTTAACAGGTCAGGGGCTCCAAAGGTGTTCCCCACAATATTGTTTTCGGTTGAGAAGTGAAAAGACAAGAGTCAAAAGTGGTTCACAATGTCAGAACCAGTGTGTAAGCCCGGGACCTGCTGTCATGATTCCCCAAACATCTGCTTCTCTTCTCATTCAAAATGAAGAGAGAAAATCTGTTTTTGAGGCTTGAGCAGTAAAATGCTAGTTTCCTCTGTTCCTCTTCTCCTTGACTTTCCTTCCACAGTCACCTGGCGCTGAACTCCCCGCTTCCGGGGTCTTTCACCCCGATCCAACAAACCACTGCCTGCTTTGCTTCTTCAAGTTCACACTGTGTCCCTACCCTGGCCCGTAAAACTACTGATGCCATTTAGTCAGTGAAGTCAATGAAGTCAAATCCACCTGAGACTGGCCACCGCGTCACTCTGTGCTCCGCCCCATCCATCACCGGCCTCATCTCCTGCTCACTCTGCCTCCTGGCCCCAACCCTGCCCTAACGCCCCAACGGGACACTCACCCCGAGCTGGGATTTTCCACTTCCGTCCTGTGACCGTTCCTTCTACCGGCTACACCCCCGCTTCTTCCACACCAACGTCACTCCTAGAAATGCCACCCATCCTTAGCTGAGTGGGTCCGCAGAAACCTACTCAGCCTCCGTGGTTAAGGCCCCGACAGGATGTGAATGTTTGTCAGTGGGTGCTGGGAGACTGCCCGGCCCTTAGCACGTGCTCAGGAAATGCTGGCTTTCTTTGTTTCTTCAACAAAGTATTATTTTTCGAGGACAAGGAAAACTGCCTCATCCTTCACGACATTTGACCTTAGCACCCCAGGAACAAGGCAGTCCCCGCTCAGCTGTCCCTGTGGCATTCATCTCAGGGGTCTGCGACACTCAGCCGTCTGTCCACACGTCTTAATTCTTTTGTTCTGAGATCTGAGCGGAGCCAGGAGGAGGGGTGGGCGTGGTGGGCTCCGTGGGCCACACTGCCTGGGACAGCACAAGGGAATCGACTCCGAATTGAACACAGCATTTCTGACGGGCAGCGCTACTCCTTCCTCCTCTTTCTGTGACGTTTCCTGTGTCCCTTTCCCACTGACCTGTGCTGGTCTTCCCAGCCCTGTGGACCTGGTGGCCATCAGAGCTCAGGGTCCCTTTTTCCCACGCTAGATCCATTTCTCAGACCCACTCTCACACTTCCCAGAACAGGGCCAAGAGTCCCTCAGCCGCGTGGGCACCACAGACACCACCTTAGGGTCCTGCTCTCGCCTCAGTCCTCATGGGCCCCCCTAGGCTGCCCAGGTCACCGCAAGTCACAGTAGTACGCAGCAGCCAGGTGAAGACGTCCATCCAACGGGAGCGTGAGTAAAAGCTTCTGTTTTACTTGCTGGAAACCTAAACCTTCCCCCAATCCCTCCCTGTACACAGCCTCACGCACACGATCTCTCCCCAGGACACGTGCGTGTAGGTGTGCAGTGTGCCCACCCCTGCAGGTTCCCTCGCACTTGTTGGAGCCGATGTACGTGACCTTGACTAGGCTGTCTTTGGTAGGGTCATCATCCCCCTGCTCACTTTCTCTGTGGTTGTTCTTCTCTTTCTGTCTCTTTCCTTTTGTCCTGATTGCCCTAAGCCCTCTGATCTGCCTTCGGGGTTTCTTTCTCTCTACCTGGGGAGACGGCTAGATGGCAAGGTCTTGAGATGCTCTAGAAAAAGCAGAAGTGAGCCAGCTAACTGACAGGCCTGGCCTCAGGGTCGAAGCCTAGGCAGGGGCAGATCCAGAGCTAAACTAAGGTCCTGCATGACCTGAGGCCAAGTGAAGCGGTGGGGACAACCAGGATGAAAGTGTAGACAGAGCTAACTGCCAGAAGATGCTGGTCCCACTACACATACAGACACACAGCTGCTTTGTTCTTCTGGTACCGGCAAAATCTCTAGTCTACGATAAAATCACCAAAACCTTCACCTGAGGTTCATGTAAACAAAAGAACTATGAGGACTGACGGAAATAAAAACAACTGATCTATATGCAGATGGTCTGAGTTTATTCACCAGCCACTCTGCGTGTGTGTGGGGGGCAGGGCACCGGGGGAGGACGCAGCTCGGCTGACCTGGACACAACACAGAGAAGACGCACAAGGCTTCTCAGGTTTTGTATCCCAACACCCTTGGATTACAACTGCACTGCGACCAGGGTCGCCTGAGGCAAATGTGTAGTTCTTTATGGCTCTGCTACTAGAATGTTCCTACAGCACCTGACCAAGAAGGCAGATGTCTTATTACCCAAGTTTTCTTAAAGTGGGTAAATTCCGATACAACGGCAGCCCTGCTCTAGGGAAAATAAACAGCTTTAAAGTAAAAAAGTCTACACACATCTATAAGTAAAAGAACCATATATAAGCCTTAACTGTAAAAGATTCGGCCAAGTTCGATTACAAACGCAAGCACATTCTCACCATCCTTCCAGAGCTCCGCCACAAATCTGTCAGAGGACTGATGCAGGAGGGTGGCCACGTTGTCATTCAGGGGGTCCATATTCTTCATCAGCCACTCGTCCGCCTTATAGTCCACCTGCCGGGCCAGAGCCGGGTGCGGCAAGAGGGAAAAGACAAAAACAAGAAACATGTCCAGCCTTAACCTAAAACGTTCACAAGACCCCCCAACCCCGGTGGAGGATGGCAACTGCAGGCTCAACCCAAGATTCCCGGAGCCCCGCCCTGTTCCCTCCCCAACAACCAATCAGAAGAAAGTCACACACCCTGCAGCCCTCACCCCAAATTTTACCTATAAAAACCTTTCCCCCAGGGGCTTCCCTGGTGGTGCAGTGGTTGGGAGTCCGCCTGCTGATGCAGGGGACACGGGCTCGTGCCCCAGTCCGGGAGGATCCCACATGCCGCGGAGCGGCTGGGCCCGTGAGCCATGGCTGCTGGGCCTGCGCGTCCGGAGCCTGTGCTCCGCAACGGGAGAGGCCACAACAGTGAGAGGCCCGCGTACCGCCAAAAAAAAAAAAAAAAAAAAAAAAAAAAAAAAACCTTTCCCCCAAACTATCGGGGGCTCAGGGGTTTTGAGCATGAGCCACCCGTTCTCCTCGCTTGGCCCTGCAACAAACCTTTCTCTGTACTTCCCTTGTTCCACCCCCCAAATAAGTTCATAGAACAATCCAAAAAATGGGTTGTCTCGAAGGAAGTGCATTTGTAATATGTACTATATTTAAGGGTTTATAAGTGTGTATCAGCACATTTGTTACAACCTTCATCAAATGCAGCAAAATCTCAAACACAGCACTTTTAGTGGAGTTCTTTCACTCTTACCTTCCCTGCATAATGTATAATGCAAAAGTCAGCTTTGTCTTTTAGTTGACGAGGTTTCTGAAACTTGGAGTGGGACCCTTGCTCTTGAACTAGTTTTTCAACAAAGGTCTTATCTGTGGCTTTAGGGAACCAGCACTCTTCATCCAAAAGGGCCAGCACGCCAGGAGGGTTAGCCTGATAACAGAGGCAAGAAGAACTGACACGTTTTGCAGGTCACTGTACATATAAGGATGTTTTCCACCAGGTTTGGCAGTTTAACTTCCAAAACAGTTAGAGCTTCGTGAAGATCTGTGCAAATCAAACTGCTAGGGTAGCAGGTAATGCCAAATCGTAACTATCATGCAAACACTGAGATCTCAAACTGCTCAAGAAGTACTGGTAAGAACATGGATGACTACTGTATCTCACAAACTTATAAAAAACTAATTCCAAGTAGATAACTCTCCCAAAAGTAGCAAATAAAAGACACCAGAAAGGAACTGAAAGGTGTAGAGACAAAACTGAATCTTTATATTCAATGACTGGCTGGATAAATTGTTATAAACCCTCAACTAGCTGGAATGCTTCAGACATTTTATACCCTAGTCAATTTAAGTTTCTATTTAAGTGATGATTAAATAAAACAAGCACTTCACACTTGGTGACATATTTAAAACTATTGTTAAGTAGAATATATGGAAGGTGATGAAGGAAGTTATCAATTACTTCATTGGTTTGTTTTATCAACAAATAAAATAGAGCCTTTATTTCACTCAACTAGTTCACTGAAAAAAGCCTTAGAGACTTAAAGACACGGAGACATAAGATAGATTAGTGGCCCAGGGGCTGGGGGAGGGGAACAGGAGTGACTGCCAAGGGTAGGAAGTTTCCCTCTGGGATGATGAAAATGTTGTGGAATTAGACAGTGGTAATGGTTGTACAACTCTGTGAATATGCTGAAATTCACTGAATTACATACTTTAAAAGGGTGAATTTTACGATAGTGAATTATGTCTCAAATTAAAAAAAAATGCCCAGAGCTTGCCTTTCTCTGGGAGCTCGGAAATCAATGGAACGACGTCTTTTTTGGAGGAAAGTGGGGTACACATGAAAGCTAAATGAAATATTTAAACAATGATGGCCTATTTTATAGTGCTTCAGGGGTCATCGTTTATTGCCATACTGCAAATATGGCAAGTTTCTGATACAAGACTGAGCGTACCAATTCTAGGGCACAACAGTGAAATCAGCTTTTGGAATAAATCTCTTAAGACCAGTTTTCCTCAACTCACAAGGCCTTTATGTTTACTGCAGAAGAGCTGGCTCTGTGCAAATATTGCTTAAAAAGTAACTGGAGGTTCTAGTTAAACATGAATGGAACAGTGTAATACTGCGGTCACAGGAAGGCAGAGGTTAACAGAACAGAGCAGGTAGAAGCAGCTGAGAGAATCCTCCCCACTCCAGGAGCCCAGGACTGAGACCCTTACTCCCTGGCTGTCTAGTTTGTGGCCCCTCTACCTGAAAGGATTTACGGGGTTCTGAGCTGCTAAAAGAACACTATAATCAAAAGCCACTAGGCTTAGGTGATCCTAGGGTCCAGGATGGCATTTAACCCAATTTACCCCACTCATCTGACAACTTTCAGAAATGAAGTTCTGGATTAAGATAAGTGAAACACCCATCTTTCTGCCATAATTTTTACATTTTTAATCTGTTTCAATGAAAGTATTTCTAAATTCTGAAAAAGGAGCCAAATATAGTTTAATCTTTTCTAAAGGACTAAGTGACAGCATGATTCAGAAGATCCATAATTTTGTCTCCTTTTTATTTTTCCTACTTCATCTTTCAATGTCAAGATCTCTCATCCCTTTTCCTTTTCACTGGGGATTTCTAAAGAGCTTTAAGTTTGGGAGACCATGCTTTGTCTCGTGGTCAGAGTACTGTAAGAAGCCAGGCGGGGCCTGGGTTTGTGAGAGATGAGGACAGATGCCCGGGACAGGCAGGTGCCCCGACAAGAGTCGTTTTAGGTATTTTCCTTCTGGAAAAAGTTGTCCTCACTCTCCATTTTGAAAGGACCTACACTGGAACCATGATGCCGTGTCATTCTATATGCTATAGTTAAATTCCCTATGATTATAACCTCTTACAAGGTTTTGAAAAACCTTATAAAAAAGCATCTTTGTACTTATGAGGATAAGCTTTAGTTACCCCCCAGAATGGATTTGCATGACCTGTCTTATTCCCAGCTAGACACGGTGCCCCTCTATCACCTCGGATGTGTGCTCAGGAGAGCCCCACACCCTTGACACATGCCGAGCGCTGGAGTGAAGGCAGCTGCCGCCACCACCGTGGCACCTGCGGGCAGCGAAGGACCACGTCTGCCAGCACACGGCCCCACGCGAGGACAGGATACGGCCGTGAGAAAGGACAGCTCAGGAAGGGTCTTACTGGCATGCTACTCACTTTTCAAATGGATATTTCAAATGGGCATCCCTTTCCTAGGAAATTTAGACTAGAAAATTATCTTAGCACCCACGAGACAGGATAATTCCCGTCTCAGTTGATGGTGAGAAAAAACTCAAGGCACCGCCTGAGCAGGAGCCGAGAGCCAGAGGGCGGGGAGAGGATCTTACGGGTCTCTCGATGAGGTCGATGCACGGCTGCAGGTCCAGCCCAAAGTCGATGAAGTTCCACTCGATGCCCTCGCGCTGGTACTCCTCCTGCTCCAGGATGAACATGGTGTGGTTGAAGAGCTGCTGCAGCTTCTCGTTGGTGTAGTTGATGCACAGCTGCTCGAAGGAGTTCAGCTGCAGGTGCCAGGAGAGTTCCAAACGGGGGGTGGGGTTGGGGGAGGGATAATGAGTTAGCTCGTTCTCAGAAAGTTCTCGAAGCGTTATTCATCAGGTCTTGACTACCCTACTGAGTCCATCAGATGACAGTGACTAAACCGAGGGGGGTCTCTCTTAAACTCTGTCACACTCACACACACACACACCCATATCACATTACTGCAAAGCTAAAATGAGAAAATGATAAACTTAGTGTGCTGAGTATCTACAAATAAAACCATTCTGATTAGCGAATGGTTAATGAAGAGAAATGAATAAATGAGAAAGAAAGTGAGAAAAAAGAAGAGAAACAAAGAGACTTGGGAAGGCCAGAGGCCAAGGAGGCAAGCGCGTCTCCGTGAGGTCTGAGGGTCCAGAGGACAGATGGGCTGCGGCCCCCTCTGCTCCGTACTTAGGCCACCGGCTCCAGAGTGAGTTAAGGAAAACAATAATGAAAAAAAAATAACCTTTTCATCTGTTACAGACATTTCTTTTTCCCTCTCTGTGAAATCTGCCCATTTCTCTATTGTGCTGCTGATGGGATGAAACATGGATGGATGAAGTAACAGGGATAATTTTCTTAAAGCAGTCGCCTTATATGAGAAGTACTCAGCCTTTTCTTCTGCTTCCATGCTGTCCACACAAGTACCATGGGCCCATAAACAACCTCTTTCATTATAAAGTGATCTGTAATTAGGGAAGGTTTAATCAAGCCCCAAAGAATAGATTTATTAGTCTGAAAAAGCCATTCCAATCTTCCCTGGGAGGTGTCACACTTAGCGTCTTAGAACGAGGTCACGCTAGGAGGGCCAGGGCAGAGTCTGCCGTGTTCAACACTGTATTTCTAGCGACCCACATCAACACCTGCAGACCACCCAATGGTGCCTGGTTATGTTTATGTGAATGGGTTTTGCTCTGCTTTAAGATCATGAGATCTTAGTGCTCTATTTAGCCTGAGCTACTACATGTGATGGTATTTTTCTTTAACGGATTTCTAATTGTCTTCATATTTAAGCTACCAACTGTATTTTAAAATAATCGATTTTTAAATTGGTAACACATGGTATAAAATTAAAAATGTACAGAGAGTTGCACTGAGAAGTTCACTCCAATCACCCACTTGCTCTCCTATACGCAACCACTGTCACCTATTTCTTGTGATCCTTCCAGAAATAGTCTGTGCACTCATAAATGTGTTACCCTGATTTTTTAAAAAACTTAACTAAAACTTTTTTTTTCACTGTGTATATTCATGTCAAAACCACACTTCTGAAGTTCTACAGCTTTATAATGTTTTATCTCTTAATATCCTCTTTTCATTTCTTTTTCAGAATTTTACTATCTATACTTTAACTTATTTTTCAAATTAGTTTTAGAAGCAGGTTGCCTAGTCCTCTACCCCTTGAAATAGGTTTTAAACAAGTATGTTCTCTTTAAAGATAAATTTGGGGGACTTCCCTGGTGGCACAGTGGTTAAGAATCGGCCTGCCAATTCAGGGAACAGGGTTCAAGCCCTGGTCCGGGAAGATCCCACATGCCGCAGAGCAACTAAGCCCGTGCACCACAACTACTGAGCCCGTGAACCACAACTACTGAGCCTGTGCTCTAGAGCCCGTGCGCCACAACTACTGAAGACCATGCACCTAGAGTCCGTGCTCCACAACAAGAGAAGCCACCGCAATGATGAGCCCGTGCACCGCAACGAAGAGTAGCCCCCGCTCGCTGCAACTAGAGAAAGCCCAAGCACAGCAACAAAGACCCAACGCAGCCAAAAATAAATAGATAAATAAATAAAATAAAATCTATGCTCTTCTTTCTTGATGTTAAGAACATATTTAAAAAAAAAAGATAAATTTGGGGAAGATTTACACCTTTACAATGCTGAATTTTCTCATCGAAGAACAAGCTATATTTTTACATTTAAGTCTTTCATTTTTTCATAGTTGCACTGTAAAGTTGTCTTCAACTAAATCTTGCCCATTTCTTCTTAGGTATTTCATCTGTTCTTGTTGGCAGCTGGAAGTGGGGGTCTTTTCTTTCACTGTATCTTCTGATTGTTTATATACAGGAAGGCAACAGACATGCAATTTGCACGCAGCCACCTTTCATGTTTTTTCAGTTATTCACAAATCAATACATATTAAAGCAATCTTGGGGCTTCCCTGGTGGCGCAGTGGTTAAGAATCTGCCTGCCAATGCAGGCGACAAAGGTTCGAGCCCTGGTCCGGGAAGATCCCACATGCCGCGGAGCAACTAAGCCTGTGCACCTCAACTACTGAGCCTGCACTCTAGAGCCGCAAGCCACAACTACTGAAGCCCGCTCACCTAGAGGCCGTGCTCCACAACAAGAGAAGCCACCGCAATGAGAAGCCCGAGCACCACAACAAAGAGGGGCCCCTGCTCGCCGCAACTAGAGAAAGCCGGTGCGCAACAACGAAGAACCGACGCAGCCAAAAATAAATAAATTAAAAAACATAAAACATATTAAAGCAATTTTTTTTAGTGGCAGTGGCAGTTTGGGGGATAAAACTGCTTATACCAGTAACAGTTCAGATTTTATGAGGACAGACTTATATAGTCCAAAGGGGTTCATTTTAAAACAGGACAATTCAGTATCCAACTGGTCAAAGCATCACACTGATCCCAAGAAGTATTTAATTGAGTATTTGTGCCTTGCTATATAGTGTCTATCAAAGGAGAGATAAAGATAAACATTTTTGGGAGACCAAAATTTTATCAACGTTTAGCAAAACCACAGCAGGTATGTGACTACAAACCTTTGAATGGATTGATGGTGAGTGTTTGAAGAAATCTAGTCAGATTAGTAATGAAATATATTGAGGTGCATCACCACATCCTGTGGGTGTATCTTCAGAACACACTCCATTATGCTTCCTCATCTCTTGATCTCACACAGCTGCTCCTGACTCGCGCTCAAGCCAGTGTCATCGGGCCGCCAGGCTACGGCAACGCCATCCTCCACGGTCTCCCTGCTTCTGCTTTTCCATCTCACACTCCATGTCTCCAGCTCCTCTGCCTCTCTGGTCAGCTACATCTTGTCCCACTGGCTTCCTAGCAGTTTCTCACATCTGACAAATTCTCTCCCATACAGGACCACTGGACCTACTCTCATTATGCTGGGGCTTCTTCCTGAGGCCGGGGGCTTCCCGCGCTCCAGTCCTACTGCTGCAGACACATCTTCCACAGTGCCCCCCCCAATTCCTTCTATCACAGCCCCCCCTCGCTTCATTATCCAAAATTCTGAGAATTTTGGGTTTCTATCACTGAATGCTTGACTCTGTACCATCAATAGAATGGCAGGGACTGTACCTACTTATCTACCATCATATCCCTGGTGGCTGGCACTGCAGCTGGTACAGAGGGAGCCTTAAGTGTTCTTTGTTAAAAGAATAAACAGGAGGAAGCAAGAGCAGGAGGGAGAAAGATATACCTCAAAAATCTCAAATCCAGCGATATCCAGGATTCCAATGAAAGATGCCCCTTGCCGTTTGGTCCTATCCAGAGCTTTATTGATGCGGTGCACGAGCCAGCGGAAGAGCCGCTCATAGGTAGCTTTTGCCAAAGCTTCTACTGCAAAATCTGCCTGTAATTAGACATCAACCTTTTACTCCGGAAATCATCTCAACAAAACACTAACAGCTGTTTGATGGAGGGAGTTTAATGATCTACAGCGCCCGCCAAAACCCTAAAAGGGCACTTACTGCTTAATCCTCTCTGAATTTTATACATCAACAGAGGGTATTAGTACAATTAAATGTAAACTGGAGATAATCAATGTAGGAAATGGCTGAAGATGCCCAGTAAAAATAAACTCTTCCCTCTGCCGCTGGGGTCCTAGGCAGCGTATCTGCCCAGAGTCCACCAGGAAACGGGTGAATCAGACTCCTGCATTCTTGGCGCTGTCTCCCCTCCCCCCAACAGGGACAAGGGAGCAAGCAGGGCACCCCCTGTTGGGCGGGATCCCGAGGTACATGTCCTGGGGAACATGGACGATCTATCTACCTGGGGAAAACTCAAGGTGATATTTCAGATTTCTTTTTTTAACAAGTCACCTCTAAAAATGTTCTGAGATAAAGTACTCAATTAGTACCAAGAAACATCCATATAATAGAGCTTCTATTGATTCAGTTGGTTACATGCCCATTGGAAGATCTAATGGCCACGGTTATCATTCAAACAAATGTGTGACAGCAACTGATGTTAAACTTACTTGTTCTTTGGTCTGTGCTTTCTGCACGTAGTCTCGGCCGACCTTGATCCGGGGGGTGAGAATAGCCCGGGTGAACTCCATCACGTTCATGCCAAGAAGATGGCAGAGTTTCTGGGCAACTAGAGGGTAAAAGGTCTCCTAAATACCAGGCTTCTACTCATGATCGAGTCACAATATATTCAGTCAACACTTGAAACACTTAGTAGTTATCAAATTATTAAGAAATTAAATATAAGGTATAAGGCTGGGCAAGTTTTAGGTCTGATGAAAACTACCTTCATCCTTTCAAATTAATAATACTCATCCTTGGGCTATATAAGAGATGATTAGTCAGCAATTACTTATTCTGGGTAATTTAATGCAAGTTACTAAGTCTTAGAACCCATGGATAATGCACAGAATGAGAAAAATGGTGTTTAAAATTGTTTAAATCATCATGTTACCGAGACAACTTATCATGCCCATGTAGTGATCCTAATAATATTTTAGTAGGCAAGAAGCCTAAAGGTTATTAAAATTATTTGATTTCTCGGCTCACATAAAAAGCTGCTAATTTTGTTACTGTTGATTCTCACCAGCATTAGGGCACCTTCCTCAGCAGAAGTTCACTGTCTAATGTCACTAAGGTCCAACAAGTGTTCCAATTATTACAATAAATGTTTGATTAAGTGTTAAAACACAATAAAATTCTATAAGGGTAAGTACATTTTAAATCACGTTAGAAGCATAACCAAGTTCTTTCTCAAAGACGCACTGCCTCCTACCCCCCTGGGATCCAGGTGAACTGTCGGCAACCTAGCAGCACCCTGGGTGGGCAGGGCAGGCCATGCCTCAGGGAGCACTTCCTCTGGTTTGTGACTCTTTTCCCCAGCTTTTACCAGCTGCCCTCCTCAACCCCTACATCCTGCCTCCTTTTAGTTAACCTACATATGTTTGCTTGTGTGCACGTATCGAATGGGAAGTTGAAAAATACAAAGAAGCAAAAGCAAATTGCCTACACTCTCTTGCTTTATCACGATAAACATCATTTTAGCAGCGAAAAAATAGACTTTATAGTGTGGTTATATCTTGGCTTACTATCCTCTACCAGGAAAACAAGTTCCCTTATAATTGCATCACATTTTCTACTTCTAAGCCTTATTATCCTCTTATTTGCCAGTTATGCTTTTTTAAGAGAGTCATATTCAATCTAAAAGGTAATAATTTGCCAATATTGCTCTGAAGGCAACTCCAGGGAGGCGCGTGTAAATGTTTCAGCATCACTGGAAATGGAACCATTCATCCTGATTGCACCCCGTGGTCATTTAACATGTGCTTCCAGCCTCTGTTCTCCTGTAGATAGATAGGTGGTTAGATCTGGCCGTCTTTTTTTGGTTTTCGTTTTTGTTTTTGAAGAAGCAATAATGACCCTAATTTCCCAGCTCTCGCTTGGTCTGTTTGTGATTGTTTTTTCAGATTTTATCTAGTTTCAAACTTATATCCAAAGCCCAATAATCAAAACGTGCTCTTCCTTTTGGTTCATTATTACATTTGTGATAAATGTCTGTGATTAAATGTATTTTTTTCTTTCGAATTTGTGGTGCCCTGGTACCACTGGTTAACAGCTATTTGCTATATTTACCTTATTCATGGGGCGGGGAGTGGATAAGGAGGAATGTGCTATAGAGACTGGTATGTTTAATAAAGATAATTTTACTTTTAGTACTATAGACAATAGTAGAGAATAAGTCTTTTTTAAGAAATGCCTCTTTGGTACCAACATGTAAAAATGCCACGGGAAATTAATGTATAATAACATATTAATAACCTGATGAAATAAGCCAGTCACAAAAGACAAATACTGAATGATTCCACTTCTACGAGGTACCTAGACTAGTCAAATTCATAGAAACAAACTAGAATGGTGGTTGCCAGGGGCTGGGGGAGGGGGAAATGGGGAGTTGTTTTAGAGTTTAAGTTTGCAAGATGAATTCTGGAGACTGATCGCATAATGATGTGAATATACATTACTGACCTGTACACTTTAAAAACGGTCAAAATAAATTTTGTTATGTGTAATTTTATCACAATTAAAAAATTTAAAAATATCGATAACCTGAAAAACGCTGGTAAGAGAAAGTAGAAATATCGCCAATACTAAAAGAAGTCAAAGTGTATATGCTCACTTCAGGCCCGTATTTTTTAATCCTGAGTCAAGCATCAGACTGAAATATTTACAAATGAAATATCTGGGATTTGCTTTGAAATAATCCAGAAAAGGGGAAGTGAGAGGTGGTATGAATAAAACACGACAGGCCATGAGTTGGTGACTGTCTACGCCAGGTGACGAGAATGTTGGGAGTTCCTTACACTCTTCTCTCTCCTCTTAAATGTTTAAATTTTACTGTAATTAAAAAGTACAAACTCTTACACACTGCAACAGAGCAAGTGTTAATTAACCACCACTACCTAATATAGGTAATAATTTGAGAAAAATTATTTATAGAGTTGTAATTTTTTAAAGCTTCTCATACAATTAGAAAGATATTTATTTTACTTTCATTACTGGTGATGTAGTGAACAGCAGTGAAGCAATGACACTGGAGCCATTTTAGTTGTTTTTTTTTTAAAAAAACAGCTGTTCTGTAAATGAAGCAGGAAAAAAGGAAAAAGGAGGGAAGGATGGAAAGAAAGAAAAAGAAAGTTAGAAAGAGATAAAGGAAAGAAGAAAGGAAGAAAAGAAAGGAAAAGAATGGAGAAAAAAAAAAAAGAGGGGGAAAGCCTTGCCATTATGAGACATTTCCAGATTTTCAGGGAAATTTTCAAATGCCAGTCTATAAAATCGTATGAAAAATAACAAATCAAGGGCATTAAAAAAAGAAGGAAAACAAAACCAAACATTACAAGCTAAAAGTTATCTTAAAATAACAAGTAGAGGACTTCCCTGGTGGTGCATTGGTTAAGAATCTGCCTGCCAACGCAGGGGACACGGGTTCGAGCCCTACTCCAGGAAGATCCCACACACTGCAGAGCAACTAAGCCCGTGCGCCACAACTACTGAGCCTGCACTCTGGAGCCCGCGAGCCACAACTACTGAGCCCACGTGCCACAACTACTGAAGCCTGTGCGCCTAGAGCCCGTGCTCCACAACAAGAGAAGCCACTGCAAGGAGAAGCCCACGCACTGCAACGAAGAGTAGCCCCCGCTCGCTGCAACTAGAGAAAGCCTGTGTGCAGCAACGAAGACCCAATGCAGCCAAATAAATAAATAAATACATAAATATTTTTAAAAGGTAAAAAAAAAAAAATAACAAGCAGAAAACCTATCACATTATATTTTAAAAAGTAG
This sequence comes from Mesoplodon mirus, assembly GCF_964341445.2. NCBI lineage: Eukaryota > Metazoa > Chordata > Mammalia > Artiodactyla > Ziphiidae > Mesoplodon > Mesoplodon mirus. The sequence goes on along the minus strand of NC_138994.1, from coordinate 46,026,286 downwards.
AAACACACTTGGCTGCCTTGTCTTTCAGAAGGGTGACCTGATTCTCTTCTACCTTTAAGTCAAGATTTCCAAGCAAAGTTACACTAATACATTTCTTGTTCTAAATCTTAAACTGCTCGATTTTAAGTCTTACTTAACCACGTGAAAGCTATATGGAAGAAGTTGGCCCAAATGACAATTAAAATACTTTGACTGAATGATACATTTCATGATCCTGGAAATCTAAAGATTTAAGATGAGGTGCAAAGGCTTTGTCAGGAAATGGTGGTGATGAGGTATCAGGAGACGGACAGGTCCCTGAAAAGGGTTACACAGAATTAAATTAATATTGGTTACAAAAAAGAAGGCCGATTTCCAGGGCAGAGACTGTGATGCATGTCAGCCTTCACTGGCCACGGTGGATCCTGTGAGGCAGGATAACGTCCTCGGGTGATCAAGCATTGGAGTCAATACACTGATTCCTCAGTTTTCTTTTTGTCTCCAGACCTTCGGAAGCAGACCTCATAAGGCTTGCAAACACATTTTATGGTTCACAAACTTCTGTCCTTGACCCGTGTGAATTTCAATCCATTTTCGATATTTAAAAGCTTGAAGATTTCATATTAAAATCTAGGTTTCCACCTTTCTTTGAAAAATCAATTCTAGTTGGCAGCCCTGGGCCTATACTGCTGGCAAGGAGAAAACTGGCTATAGAACCTAGCAGCTGCAGCTCCCTTTCAGATGAGCCCTGTGGTCTCTGCAGCCTGTGCCCGCTCCCACCCCCCAGTCCTAACGCCCCATGGCTAAGGCAGAGTCTCCACTGCCGCGTCTCACCCTGCACCCCATTCTCTTCCCTCCTTTATGGAATCAGAGTGACCCTTACTCCTAGGCACGTGGAGTCTCATAGGAAACACAATGCTTGCGTTGTAACATGTTTGTGGAGAACACAACAACAGACCACGGAAATAGAAATAAAATCAGTATTCATCAATTTACCTGTATTCTCCGGCATGGAAGCTTGATCAGTGTTTCGCTCCTTTTTGAAAGAAATATTTCCAAACTGTAGCACTGAAGATACCACTTTAAGCATTGCTTTATGTTGATATAAAAAGAAAAAAATTAATTAAGATACTGCATCAAAATGTAGCAGAGACATATTCTAACTTATTTTGTGCTAAAAATGAGCTATACAAAATTTTTCAGTAAGACAAATCTCAGGATTTCATAAAATTACAGGCAGTTCCCATTAGTTTCTCAATCATTTTCTAGTTTAGGTTATTTATCCCCAATTTATAAGTCTTATGAAAACTGAGCATCAGAATCTTATTAGAGAAATCACACATACACAGAATCTCTTCGTGGGAGAAGCCCATTATATGCATCGCTTCCATTGTCTCTTGAAAGTTATCTTTGTCTTGCTGTCCCGGAATAGGAATATAGCCATTGGAGAGAAATCTGTAGTTATTAAATCCTTCAAGGAGCAAATCAGCTGAAAGAAAACATAACAATACAACGTAATAAATAGTCAACAACAGACTAAAGCACATCCCCACCTTCAAACTGCACCCACATGGCAGAAGAACATCCAACCCATCACCACCACGTACTCCTTCTTTCTTTATATGCTCATGTTAAATACACAAGCATAAGACAGTTTTCCATTATCTGTACAATGAAGGAAAACGATAATATAAACAACAAACATCTAAACAGGGGCTTTTGGGAACAGCGGTTTGTATAATATTATATTTGAAATCAGAAGGCTGGGGTATGATAATCTTCCAGATAACTAAACTTGATTTTCAGACTTAAATATTTTGGGCATCTTTTGAGGGAAAGCTTTCAAACCCATATTCTATGTTCCTATATTAGCAAGGAGTTTATAGCAAACACTGAGGTCAATGTGAAGACTGCATGGGCTTAGATAAAGACTTGGATATGGAAGGTGTAGAATATGAACCAGGCAAATGCTGAGCCCAGATAATGCCTTGAAACTCTTTCTCCAAGTCAGTCTGTTTAGTGGTACATTGCCTCTGAGAGTGCTGTCTGACACAGTAATAGTCTGACAGGGTATTATAATGGATACTCCCACTGACTCTATACTTCAGGGTCCATGAGTTAGAGAGAACTTAACTGACTCCTTCAAGAAATGTGTTCTTAAGAGCAGAAGGACGTTCTCAGGAGCACTCAAAATAGTAAAACAGGTCGTTAACCCTTCAGCAGATGTTATCATGTGCTCCTAGCTTTCTGTGTAACTGGCTCTGCTGCAGAGGATTTCTCCCGATCACCCCCATCCCTTAATTCTTATTTACATCACATTTAGCTTCTACCAGGTATTGCTTGCTTTTTTTTTTTTAATCTCCTTCTTTTAACGGTGTCTTTTTTTTCCGATTCATTATTACTTAAGAATGCCTGCCAGTCTGAAAGCCTGAGGGTTTTCTTCCCTTCAGCATTACCTAATGTATAATCTTGAATTTTTAGTCTCTCACTGGCAATTACTCTATTTACTTGCTGCTTATTATTATTATTATTTTTTCCTTGCAGGTCTTTCTTTAACTGATTTCTGGGTTTAATGCTTCCACAGATGACCTATGGTTAACAAAAGCCTAGACCCCAGATGAGAAAAGTATTACTGGGTTCTATATGTCTGTTGTGATATCTAAATAATATACATACTAATTCTAGAGAAGAAGCATGGACTTTGAAACTCAGAAGAAACTGGAAAGTTGTGTACCTTCTCCCCTCCCTCCTGACCCAGCAAAACTCTGACCCAGAACAGAATTTACTTTTTACCCTGTCCAACCCTAAACCTGTGATTCACAAAATAAATAAATAAAAATCCGCACAGGCTCTTTCTAGTACTACTGGAAGCATAACACATATTCAGTTGTAAATCTAGGAATACACATATTTATTCAAGTTAATTTTATTAAATAAATTTATTTTTTCTTACTTTTGTATTTATAAACTTTGAAATGGAATGTGTATAAAAACACATCATTTGTCTTCTAATTTAAAATTATTTTAAAAGAAAAGAAACAAAAGTACAAAAGATAATATAACGCCACCCATATGCTTGCCACTTAAAGTACTGACCCCATGGCTTGGAAATTCAACATCATTTTCGTAATTTAACCAGCTAGAATTCTGGTGTATGTGTATAAATCTGTTTCCCAAAACTGTTCTCTTTCTCAAAAAAATTGTTTTAATATTAAAAAAGATACTCAACTGAATATAAAGGAGTAAAAAACTTTGTAACTTACACTTCAGATGTTCTCCTGCTCCAGATAACAATTGGTAAAAGATATGAAAAGTACGTTCATCTTTTGCTTGACGAACAGCACGAGATTTTTCCAGAAGGTCTGAGCAAAGGAGGTTAAGGGTGACACTGAAGGCAGAAAAAGCCTTTTAACATCAGAATTACTATCACAACTTCACAAATAAGGAAACCAAGGCACAAAGAAATTACTCAAAATAACACAGCTGAGACTTCCCTGGTGGCGCAGTGGTTAAGAGTCCGCCTGCCAATGCAGGGGACACAGGTTCGAGCCCTGGTCCAGGAAGATCCCACATACCACAGAGCAACTAAGCCCATGCGCCACAACTACTAAGCCTGTGCTCTAGAGCCCATGAGCCACAACTACTGAGCCCACGTGCCACAACTACTGAAGCCCGCGCGCCTAGAGCCCGTGCTCCGCAGCAAGAGAAGCCACCGCAATGAGAAGCCCGCACACCACAACGAGGAGTTGCCCCTGCTCACCGCAACTAGAGAAAGCCCACGCGCAGCAATGAAGACCCAACGCAGCCAAAAATAAACAAATAAACAAACAAATAAATAATAAAAATGCGAAGCATTGTATGTAGAAAAACTTTAAAAAAAAACAGCTAATAAGTGGTAGAGGTACAAATCAAAACTTTGTTGAACTCCAAAATACATGTGCATAACTCCTGTCTTACCCCTGCGAGTCCCCACTCAGCACCTGCACGTCATAACACCGCACCTCCACCTGGGTATCAGGACGCACATCTGGGGCCTGTTTGGGTTCTCTGTTCACGGGGCCTTGATGCTCCCGGCGTGTCTCTGGGTTGACAGCTACACTGGGCTCTCAGAGTCTCAGTTTCACTGCTTTGGGAGAGGACTGCCTCCTCTGAAGTAAACCTTCCCAGGGGCCACCAAAGTGAACTATGTGTGTGCCATACAGCCTGATTTTAAATCAGACTATCCCAAATACATCCTCCACATTCGGCGAAAAGTACATTCACATGAACGATGCTCCCCAGTATGAAGGAACTCTAGCTCCATTCGTCTGTCATTTTCAAGTGCTTCTTGTGTTTTCTGGCTCTGAGCATATTTAGAGGCATAAAACAAAGTCCTGAATTAACAGGAGGAGTTTGATTTATCCCTCACCTGAGGGATAGAGGCAGTGTATTTCTACCACTGAAGAGTATTTAACAAGTATCAGAGAATTGTCACCTGTATCTTTCCTAACTGACACATTATCATTCAGAATCATTTCTAATTTACTATCTCTTAAATCAAATTAATTCTTTATATACCTATCATTCTTTAAGGCCATTCTATGCATGTGACATTTCTTAAGACTAGTCTATGTATTTGACTTTTTTTGCCTCTAGTTTTATTCTGCTTAACACTAACTGAAACTACTTCAGCTCTGTACATTAATAAGGTTTGTTTCGATGGGACACGCTCACCCCACTAGTATCAGAAGTAGATGGTAAAAAATGGGCTAACACAGCAGTAACTGAAGATGTTTTCAACATAGGGGTATTCACCTAAATGTCCTTACAGCACACAAACACTTCCTGGGTTGATGTACAGGTACCCTTCACCTCAGTGGGACCCTCCACTTCCCCAGCCATGTGACTAGATCATGACCTGGTGTTAAAAACGAACGACAACAAAATACCACTTTGGAGTTCATATTCCGAAGCTGAAGGTATTTGAACAAGTCACAATCTCTCTGTGCTAAAGTTTTATCATCTGGATAATGGGAGAGGTACCACAGAGGGTTGCCCCGAGGCCACAGGAAGATTAGATCATTCTCTATTTTGAATAATGTGATTATGAAAAAGGATACATGTTTCAATGTTGGCCCCAACGATATAGCCAGTTACATCAAAGTTGATCCGAATAAACTTGCCCTGAAAATAAATCACAAAGAGAAAATTGAAAATAAATTAAGGACATAGGAGATCTGAACACCATAATAAAACAATAAGCCAAAGTACCCTGTCATGTATCCATGAATTGCTTACAAAAGCAGATCTTATATATTGCCCCAAATAAAAAGAAAAAGCCTCAATAAATTTTTTTTAAAATGTAGGGCTAGGATAGGTTACTTTCCTTGACATAATAAAAATGAAACCCTAAGCATTTAGAACTTTTTAAAAGCTCTTCTAAATAATCTGAAAGATTTTAATAGCTTTAAAGGAACACTATGCCCAGCCCTATAATGTTAGACTTGAAAAAAGTAAATAATATAGATGACTTCCGAAGAAAACAGAAATCCATTCAGGAAAACAACAAGAGAAAACTTGAACGGACCATAATCATAGAAAATAATAAAATATAATTATCCCTTTAAAAATGATGGATTGGTCTTAAATAGTTTTGCAAATTCCTAGAGAATATTTGATTGCTTTACTACATAACTGTTTCAGGAAAACAGAAAATAGTGATTCTTTCATAATTCATTTTATAAAGTTATCATAACACTGAATACCCAAACTGGTAAAGATATCATAAAAAAGGGAAAGCAAAATAAAAGCAAATATCTTACTTATAAATACTGATATAAAAGGCCAAATTAAATACTTTGCAAAATAAAGGAACATAATAATGATCAAGAATTCAAGGACTGATACTGGTAAACATACTACTATTATTCAGCAAATGAAAAGGCAAGGGGGGCTTCCCTGGTGGTGCAGTGGTTGAGAGTCTGCCTGCCGATGCAGGGGACACGGGTTTGTGCCCCGGTCCGGGAAGATCCCACATGCCGTGGAGCGGCTGGGCCCGTGAGCCATGGCCACTGAGCCTGCGCGTCCGGAGCCTGTGCTCCGCAACGGGGGAGGCCACAGCAGTGAGAGGCCCGCATACCGCAAAAAAAAGAAAAAAAAAAAAAAAAAAAAGGCAAGGGATTGGAAGGCTTTTTTTATAGAAGTGGACAGGCAGATTCTAAAATTTAAGGGAAATGAAAAAGATCTAGAAAAGTCACAACAATTCTGAGAAAGAGGACCAGAGCTTGAGGACGTGCACTACTGGATTTCAAGAAGCTATAAAATTATTAAGACAGTGTGGTATTGATTAAAGGACAGAGATACAGATCAATGCAGCAGAGTAGAGTCCAGAAACAGACCACGTACATTCGGTCAGTTCATCTTTGACAAAGGTGCCGAGGTAATTTAACAGGGAAAGGGCCAGTCTTTTCAACAAGTGGTGCTTGAAAAATACGCAAAATGAGACAAAAAGAACCTAGACCCTTACCCCACACCATATACAAAAATCAACTCAAAATAGATCATAGACCTAAATGCACGGGCTAAAACTGTGAAAGAAAACTTTCTAAAAGAACTTGCTAATGAAAACAGGAGAAAATCTTTATGACCTTAAGCTAGACAAAGATTTCTTAGATAGAATGTGAAAAGCATAAACCATACAATAAAAAGCTGATAAACTGGATTTCATCAAAATTTAAAACTTCTGCTCTTTAAAAGACAGTGCAGTGCTCGTTTCAGCAGCACATATACTGAAAAGACGCTGTAGAGAAGATTTTAAAAAAATCAAAGAGAGAGAGAGACCAGACTGGCAGGAAATATTTGCAAAACATTTATCTGATAAAGGACTTTGTTCCCAGAATATATAAAGAACTCCTACAACCAGTAACAAGACAAACAATCCAATAAAAAAAATTGGACACAAGATTTAAACAGATACTTCATCAAAGAACATAGGTAAATGGTCAGTAAGTATATGAAAAGATGCTCAATAGCATTAGTTATTAGGGAAACGCAAACTAAAACTGGCACAATGAGATAGCACTACATATCCACTCTGTAAAATTTTTAAGAAAGACCAGCAAGGATACAGAACAATTAGGACTCTCATACAACCCTGGAATGAATGCAAACTGGTACAGCCACTTTGGAAAACAGTTTGCCAGTTTCTTATAAAGTTAAACATAAGTTACCACATGACACGAAGTGTTGCACGTGAACGTCCACAGCCACTTTCTCCTTAACAGTCCCCCAAAAGAAACAATCCAAATGTCCATCAAGAGTGAATGGATAAAGAAATAGTGGTATATTCACACAATGGAACACCGCGGAGCAATAAAAATGATCAAGCCAGTGATATACCCGACAACATGGATGGATCTAAAAAAGCTTTATGTTGTGTGAAAGAAGCTGGACGGAAAACACTACACTTATGTCATGATTCCATTTACTTGACATTCTAAAGAAAACGAAACTATAGAGATGAAATAGACCAGTGGTTATCAGAGCTACAGTTAGGAGGAGGGGACTAACTATGTCAAGGCAGGAGGGAAACTTTTTGGAGGATGGGAATATTCTATCTCTGGATCACGGTGCCAGTTACACTACTATTTACATTCATCTAAATCTATCGAACTGCACACTTGAAAGGGGTGAAGTTTACTGTATGCAAAATGTAACTCAATAAACTAATTTTAAAAAATAATCAAGGGAGATATCTTAGGCCTCCTTAGATAAACATCATTTAAAAATATATAATTAAACATCTATTCCTTAGATTTACAATAAATATGTTAAATTAAACGTTACTTCCTCATGAAATGCCGATTTACACTCTTCACTTGTGTCTCCACTCCAATTGCCCATTCTTTTACCTATGACTTCAGCACTCTTCTCACCTTTCCAATGTTATTTTTTTCAGTGTATAAATATTTACTTTAAGTAGAAAAAAATGAGTAGTCAGTATTCGGATGCTACCACAGAATTTTTGAACTGTGATTTACTGCAGGTAAATTATATCTCAATAATGTTGATTTTCAAAACTGAAAAAAGGGATAACTTACGAAAATCAAGAACTCATATTTTGGGGCTTCCCTGATGGCGCGGTGGTTGAGAATCTGCCTGCCAGTGCAGGGGACACGGGTTCGAGTCCTGGTCCAGGAAGATCCCACATGCCACGGAGCAACTAAACCCGTGTGCCACAACTACTGAGCCTGCAAGCCACAATCACTGAAGCCCACACGCCTAGAGCCTGTGCTCTGCAATAAGAGAAGCCACCGCAATGAGAAGCCCGCACACCACAACAAAGAGTAGCCCCCGCTCGCCACAACTTAGAGAAAGCCTGCACGCAGCAACGAAGACCCAACACGGCCAAAAATAAATTAAATTAAAAAAAAGAACTCATATTTTTTGCTCAATATTATGAGCACTCAGTAAGAACTCACCCAGTTTTCCAATTTTAATAAACTCAAACCAAGCTAGGAAAACAAGGTGAAAAGAGATCGTACGTGGGGAAGATGGGGAGAAAGTTCCTAATGCTGATTTCCAGCAGTGAAGTCTCCCTCATGTACACACCAAGGAGCTGCCTCCCCACCCCAGTTCTCCCCTTCACCATTTCCAAAGTGTCCTTCAAACACCGCCCCCCGCCACCAAAATGTAAATATTCTATCTCATATTTTCTAAAAGCCTTGTTCTGCACAGGAAATGCATGGCTAGTTTGGTATGGCTAAGGTATCGTGCCGTCATAATAACAGACACGCATTCCATTAAGGGTCTGCCTCAGATGCCACTAAACCCCAAAGGGTTCAAGAGGGAGGTGAAAAACATGAGTCCTGGAGGAAGCAAAGGCATTCTGTGAAAAACAGCCTCTTAGCACCCCTCACACAGTCACGTATAAAGTGACTCACCACATTTATAAGTTATCAAAACATTGGCTAAACCAAAACAACTCTGGACACGGGTCTAACATTTGTAACTGAGTATGTGCAGACAACAGAATAGAACATGAAATTGGAAATGAGGATGGTGACACAAATACCAGCAACGCCCTCTAGCTTAAAAGCTGATCTTGTATCACCGAACTTAATGAGGTAACAATTTAAATTCCATCGGACTACCATGCAAATCTTTAAGAGGCTGCTGGTGAGTATTGAACAATTTCTTCCAGAGAACTTGTTAATTACTTAAGCGTCACAAAATAAAAATCACAACTTGCTTGTTTGGTTAGTTTTATTTTATAGCGGGAGAGAAAGTTTTTTTGTTTGTTTGTTTTTAATGTGAGAAAAAAACTTTTCCTCCTTTTCAGACGGGCTCTTGTGATATCATATAAGTATTACTTTTATACAAACAACCAGTTTACACAAATAATATGGTTGTGGCATTGAGAGATGCTGACAAGTGGCCCCCCAACTTCAGGAGAACCAAGGCGGTGTTTTTTTTGGAACCTGAAGAACATGGTCCGGGCACGTCCAAAGGACTGAGAGGCGGTGCTATGGGAACAGAAGAAGGATTCCCAGAAACAGCCCAGTGGAGCTGAGTAGTCTTACAGTTTATCAAGTAGATCCGTTAGCTTCAAGCTAAATGGTAATTTAAAGGGAGGATCTGTGTTCATGTTCTCTTAACATAAAACTACTACAGAGAGTAGTAGTCTGTGATACACTGCAGTCTGATTTCAACCTCTAAGTTGTAAGCAAAACTACTCCCTTATCTTCAAGAGATACAACATCCTGGGGTAACAGCTGTTCAGAGTGGCAACTATCAACACCTTTATTCCCTTCCACCAACAGGTTCTCACTTATTATTGCCCTTGCATTGTCAGAATGCAATACTGGAAGAATACCTAAAACCTCGGACAGCCCATAATTTTGTTTATGAGTGAAAGTCCTTTTTGGCTCTGTAACTGTAAAACATTTTCATTTTTAGATTTACAAGCACCGATTAGAATGGTCAATCCAATGAATCTCTTCATTTCTACACCGTCTACTTCCTTCCAATCACTTTCATATACTATTCTGCCTTCAGCATTTGTCCCTTTACAAACCATACTGCACAAATGCTGACCCACAAACATTACACAAGATGAAAGAACACTGTCACACGGCTGTTTAGTAAAACCAGCGGTCCAGATTCTTATTACAAAATTCTGAGTTAGGAAATCCTTCCTGTTGAATGACTAACTGGATGCCAATGACATATTTCCTTTTTGTCTTTAGAAATAGATTGTTCTTGAGTTTGAGAAAATTCAAGGCTACACCATTTGAAGACTCAACCTGAGACTTACAGAACCAATTTCACTGTCATCAGAGTCTACAACGCTGCCTCTTTGCATTCATCTTCTGATTCATCTAATATCTGTGAAATGTGTTCCTCTGTCAGTTCTCTGTCACTAAGGTGAAAACTTCTGATTTTTTCAACTATGTTCACTGAAATCTAAAAGCAGACTACAAAAATGCTGTCTGTAGCATTCTTTCATACCTTCTTGAAAGATAATGCAATTCTTGGGGCAATACAATAAGCAAACGAAAGGATGATGCAACAGTCACTGTTAGAGCCTCCTTCTAGGCAATTCCATTAGTCTTATTATTTTAGTCTTTTAAAAAATAAATAAATAAATAAATTTATTTATTTTTGGCTGCGTTGGGTCTTTGTTGCTGTGCGCAGGCTTTCTCTAGTTGCAGCGAGAGGGGGCTACTCTTTGTTGCGGTGCGCGGGCTTCTCATTGCAGTGGCTTCTCCTGCTGCGGAGCACGGGCTCTAGGCACGCCCGTGGGCTCAGTAGTTGTGGTGTGCGGGCTCTACAGCACAAACTCAGTAGCTGTGGCACAGAGGCTTAGCTGCTCCGCGGCATGTGGGATCCTCCTGGACCACGGCTCGAACCCGTGTCCCCTGCACTGGCAGGTGGATTCTTAACCACTATGCCACCAGGGAAGCCTCTATTTTAGTCTTTTTAAACACCGTTGGGAATAACTGATGAGTAATGATGAATCAATTCCAAGGATGATGAAATAGCAAAATGTTACAAAATACAGAAGAAAATAAGATCACTAAAACCCTTAATTTTTCTTAGATTTATAAAATGGCCCAAAGGACTCATATGGTAATTATGAGAGAAAATGAGTTTTATGCTATTTTTAAAATAAGTCATTTTTGTTCTTGTTTTGTGGAAGATCCTTAAGAAACAATAAAGTTCAAAACTATCAGTCCTTACGAATCATTAGAACGGCTCAAAAAAGAAACTCAAGAACTAAAATCAAGTCCTGATGTTATAATGAGGATTAAAATTCTTTACAAATGTTAAACCGCTGTATCATCTATACACTATTTCATTGAGTTAATAAAAAATTACTATTTTAAGAGAGTGGTCAAGACAATGTTATTACTTCCAAGCTGCAAAGTTTACACAGCCAACACAAGTGCTCAGATCCTTTTCCAAACTTCTCACTTTAACCCCTGCAGAAAGGTTAATCAAAGTATCACATCACCTAATTCTCGCTGAATATTTCACTTAAAAATTCACTATATAGTAATACAAACGTTCAGCTTTCAATAACTTGTCTAATGTATTATGTATTTATCTACATGCTGTTCAAGCTTTCAACTTCTTATACTATTTCCTATTCTCTTTTCTTTACCACTCTACATTAGAAGTTCACAATTCATTAAACAAAAGAAATTCTTTATTTGGGCAAAAGGACAAAGTTATCACACTGGTAATGTTGAACTCTAATAACTTTAAAATTTTAAATTGAACACTATCCATTTTATATTTGGTGAACTTATTTTTCCTTTACTTCATGAGAAAATATAAACTAAAAAAGGAAGTTAGATTCAAAGGAGAAAAAAAAAAAAACTAACTAAAGTTTTTTAGTTCTTCTGAACTAAAAGCACGGGCTTCTGAACAGGTAACCTAAAAAGAAATGTCCCCAAATAATTTAGACATGTGATCACTTACCTGGATAAACAAAGTCACCAACATACGACATCTAATTTGCTCATCAGTTCCCTAGCCAAATCGGTTCCCTTTCCTTTTTATAACTGGCATCCGTAGTTGCTCTAATCATTACAGCTAGTGCCAGAGAAATCTCTTTTGGCTAAAGGAAAAGGGCCAGGCAAAAAAACTAATGAAAAAAGAGGATGGAATGAGAAAGCCTACATGTGGGAGAAGGCAGAGTGAACTGGGGGTGTCCCTCTGGCCCTGTCCTGACCCCAAAAGAAACCAGTAACTCTGAAAACAATCTACTTAGTAACTAATAAATCTTGGTTCTATTTTTTTGTTTGTTTGTTTTTTGTTTTTTTGCGGTACGCGGGCCTCTCACTGTTGTGGTCTCTCCCGTTGTGGAGCACGGGCTCTGGATACGCAGGCTCAGCGGCCATGGCTCACGGGCCCAGCCACTCCGCGGCATGTGGGATCTTCCCAGACCGGGGCACGAACCCGTGTCCCCTGTATCGGCAGGCGGACTCTCAACCACCACGCCACCAGGGAAGCCCAATACTTTGACACAGAAAAAAGCAAAATTTCTGAACCAAAAAGAAATACTTTACTAAACATCCCCCAAATGGTCTAGGATTTAAATATTCCCCTTAATGTTGAACATCCTGGCAAATTAGGTAAGAGGCAGGCCAGGGGATGTGAAATCACTTCAGTGTTAGTCTTGGGGTGGGGTCAGGGGAGAAAATAAAATATATAGGTTGAAAAGCTTTTCCGTCACATACATAATAAATACTCTTTCAGAATTAACATTTTTAATAACATACAAATCTAAAGTGGAAAACAAGCAGAGTTTTACTTTTAAATGGGTTGGGTCCTCTCATCTTTTAGACATGATGTGAAGAAACTTGTGGTGAAGATGCCCACACTGTATTTGATTCCCATATAGGTCAGATTATGGTACTCAGAATATTCAACCAGGATTTCGCCAATAAAAACAACAACAAAGGAAAAGCAAAAAATAGGACGAGTACATTATGTGTTAATGATAGAGGATGCATTTTGATGCCATGCACATTGCTTCCCAATCCAAGGACAACTAAGACAGCATGCTACTGCAAGAGTCTGAACAGCAAAGATGGCTAGAATCCTCTCTCTTATGTAGAACAGAAACTGTAAAGAATTTCACTCCAAAAGTACAATAGGACAACTTGGATATTTTGATACTGTCAAGAAAATAAGAAGAAAATTACCTTACTTAAAGAATTTTATTCCTTCTGAATCGACACTGACTTTCTGGAACTTTTTCAGTGGGTGGTTATGACGTATCCATAGTTATTAAACCTACATTGCATGGGGAGGGTGGGAGGGAGGGAGATGCATGAGGGAAGGGATGTGGGAACAGATGTATATGTATGACTGATTCACTTTGTTATAAAGCAGAAACTAATTAAAAAAAAAAAAACCTACATTGCTAGCAACTTACTACAGGGACAATGCAGGTTTGTTTCATGCTCTAAAAATCACTTCCCCCTTCCTAATTTGGTATTTAAAGTTGTTATAAGATCTGTAATTTACCTGAAAACATGTTAGTATAGATAGTGTGCTATGGATGTGTATTAGTCTGCTCCAGGAAATATCTCCACTCTGGAGGCAGCTATTTGCCCTAAATGGGAAAACCCATTCGGGAAGTAATTAGTTAGGATTTAATCCCAAGGCCAGAAGGCTATTTTAAATGCTTCAGCTATCTTAATCTCCAGATTACACCAGAAGCTTTGTTAATTAGTAAAATGAGTTTTCTTGTTAACTAAGTGGCCCTGTTACTTAGTGTAACCGATGTTAGAAATTCCTGGGGAAAAATGAGTGACATTAATAGCCATGGGCTGATTGGAAATACACAGATGTCCACCAGCCAGTCTGGTGTGGGCCGGGTGTCAAGGTTGCAGTGAGCCCCAGGGGCTGCAGGGTTGGGAGGGCAGCCGCGGATCTGGAGGATGGGGGTTGCGTGGTGCAGACCATGTTCTGTGTCTGGTACTGTCACATTTGCCTCGGTAAATCGTTACAGAAAGGCTCTGTGAGACGACACAAGACAGAGCAGCAACTGTGTTCAATTTACCCACAAAACTGATTTTGGTGCCTGCTCGATAATACACGTGAGGGTGCAGAATTCTGACTCACTTTCATTGTAACCTGGTAGCCGAGGGGTAAGGAGGCATCTGGAGGCTTTATCTAGCTTCAAAAATTAGAGGCTAATTAGCTACCACAAGGTACATAACACGGAATTGCCAAATCGGCTTAAATCTTTGCAAATGAAAAAAAAAAAAGAAGAAGAAATAAAGGAAAAGATTTGTGCAGATATGGAAAGTGATCCCTACTAAAACTTTCTAAGACGAGACATATCTGCTGATACAATCATTTTGAAACTGAACTCCGTTTCTAAAGTTTCATTACAAGACATTCATTTTACATAAATCTCGTCCATCTGGAACACGTTTCACTTGCCCATAAACAGAGAGCTGGACTAACTGTGAACGATTATTTTCGTAAGGGCAATGCTCTCCTAAAGAATCCCCTTCAATACAAACCATGCGCTAGTCACCTTTGAAAGAAAAGATATTCTTCAGGAAATTACTCGTCTATATCAGATCAAAGAAATGGAAACAAGTAGATTCTAAAATTTACAGAATTTATAGTTTCTAATATTTTCACTGCAGGCACGTGGCTTGTAAATAATGACTACACGGAATTCCACTGTACACACAACTCATCTTTTAACGTCACGTCACTCTTTCGGTCTGACGTCCAACCCCAATCCCAGCCCCAACCCCAGGCTGGCCTGGCTGTGGGGCCAGCAGCTCCCATGCACCTTTTCTGCCCACACTTCTAAAACTGGGGCATATGCACTATGGAAAACAGGGTGGAGGTTCCTTAAAAAGGTAAAAAGTTACCATATGATCCAGCAATCCCACTCCTGGGCATATATCCGGAAAAGACGAAAACTCTAGTTTGAAAAGATACGTGCACCCCAATGTTCACAGCAGCACTACTCACGGTAGCCAAGACATGGAAGCGACCTAAGTGTCCATCAATGGATGAATGGATAAAGAAGAAGTGGTACATATGTATACAACAGAATACTACTCATCCATAAAAAAGAATGAAACATTGCCATTTGCAGCAACATGGATGGACCTCGAAATTATCATACTGAGTGAAGTCAGTCAGACAGAGGAAGACAAATCACACGATGTTGCTTATATGTGGAATCTACAAAATAATACAAATGAATTTATTTGCAAAACAGAAACAGGCTCACAGACATAGAAAACAAACTTATGGTTACCAAAAGGGAAGGGTGCGGAGAGATAAATTAGGAGTATGGGACTAACAGATACACAGTACTACATATAAAACATAAGCAACAAGGATTTACTGTATAGCACAGGGAACGATATTCAATATCTTGTAAGAACCTATAATGGAAAAGAATATGAAAAAAAGATGTGTAACTGAATCACTTTGCTGTACACCTGAAACTAACATGATACTGTAAATCAACTATGCTTCAATTAAAAAAAAAAAAAACCCCAAACTGGGGCATGCATATTCTCAGAGAGCCTGGCACGTGCAACACTCCCTGAGCTCAACTGTACATGATGGCATGTCATCAAAACACATTAAAGGTAAAACTCAACTGAAGGTGAGCTCTGTGAGGTTGCAGACCTTTGTTTTGTGCACTGATATATCTCCAGGGCATAGAAGAGTGTCAAGCGCTTAGTAGGCAACCACACTGTAACAATGGATTCCATAAATACATACACCTACTATGTACTTACATGTGGGAGGCAGAGGCAACTAATGATCCAGAGAGCAAGGTGGATGGGGTCCCTACCACCAGAGATCTTACATGCTAGCAGGAGAGAGATCACAGATAAGCAGAGCGCCGACTACAGACTGTGTTAAGTGCTACAAGGGAAATCAGCAGGACACTGGGATAGAGGATACAGAGGAAACCTCCTCAGACCAGGTTTGAGACGAACAAGGAGTTTAGGGAAGGGAGAAGGAGAAATGTGGACAGATGTGAAATACGTTCTGGAGGTGGAACCACAAAATTCACTCCTGGCTTGGACATGGGCCATGAGAAAAAGGCTCAATCAAGGGTGATTCCTAGGTATTTTGTTTTTCTAGGTTTTGTTGTTTTTATTTTAAGTTTAAGCAACCGGGTGACTTGATGGTACCATTTACTGACATCAGACTTAAAAAAAGAAATTTTGAACCAAAAAATAAAAGTTCCATTTGTCAATTCAAGAAATCCATTAGACATCCAATGGAGATAACAAGTAAGCAGCACAGTGCCTGGCAAAGAATAGGTGCTTAACAGTTAACTGAAATGCACAACAAAAAATCTAAATTAATAAAATTTAATTTAAAAATGAGTCTACACTGGCTACTCTCTAACCCCCTGAGAACCAGTGTTGGCAACACCCACAGGAAACTGCTAAAGGGTGTTTTAACTGAACAAGAGTCAGTCAACGGAACTAATTACTTCACTATTTTTTATGGACCTGCTAAAATCAAGTTCTTGTTGTATTGTGCAGTTAATGCCTTATGATAATAGTAGCTAGCTACTAAATTCTTTAAAAAAATACTGTACGTATCAATATAAAGTTGACTTTCTAAGAATTAAAGCCCAAAGTCAATATTAAAGATACGTTTGTTTCTTGGTTGAATGAATAGCTAAGAATACTGCCTTAATCAAAAATCTTTTCTAAAAAGATTAGCTTTTATACTACAAAGCTAGAGTAATCAAGACAGTATGGTACTGGCACAAAAACAGAAATACAGATCAATGGTATAGGATAGAAAGCCCAGAGATAAACCCATGCACCTATGGTCACCTAATCTATGACAAAGGAGGCAAGAATATACAATGGAGAAAAGACAGTCTCTTCAATAAGCGGTGCAGTAGAAAACTGAACAGCTACATGTAAAAGAATGAAATTAGAACACTCCCTAACACCATACACAAAAATAAACTCAAAATGGATTAAAGACCTAAATGTAACACCTGATACTGTAAAACTCTTAGAGGAAAACAGGAAAAATACTCTTTGACATAAATCACAGCAAGATCTTTTTTGACCCACCTCCTAGAGTAATGAAAATAAAAACAAAAATAAACAAGTGGGACCTAATTAAACTTAAAAGCTTTTGCACAGCAAAGGAAAACATAAACAAGACAAAAAGACAACGTGCAGAATGGGAGAAAATTTTGCAAACGAAGCAGCTGACAAAGGACTGATCCCCAAAATATACAAACAGCTCATGCAGTTCAATATCAAAAAAACCCCAAACAACCCAATCCAAAAATGGGCAGAAGACTTAAACAGACATTTCTCCAAAGAAGACATACACATGGCCAAGAGGCACATGAAAGGATGCTCAACATCACTAATTACTAGAGAAATGCAAATCAAAACTACAGTGAGGTATCACCTCACACCTGTCAAAATGGCCATCATCAAAAAATCTACAAACAATAAATGCTGGAGAGGGTGTGGAGAAAAAGGAACCCTCTTGCACTGTTGGTGGAAATGTAAATTGATACAGCCACTATGGAGAACAGTATGGAGGTTCCTTAAAGGACTAAAAATAGAACTACTATATGACCCAGCAATCCCACTACTGGGCATATACCCTGAGAAAACCATAATTCAAAAAGACACATCCACCCCAATGATCACTGCAGCAGTGTTTACAATAGCCAGGACATGGAAACAACCTAAGTGTCCATCGACAGAGGAATGGATAAAGAAGATGTGGTACATATATACGATGGAATATTACTCAGCCATAAAAAGGAACGAAATTGGGTCATTTGTAGAGATGTGGATGGTCCTAGAGTCTGTCACACAGAGTGACGTAAGTCAGAAAAACAAATATCGTATATTAACGCATATATGTGGAATCTAGAAAAATGGTACACATGAACCTATTTGCAGGGCAGGAATAGAGACACAGACGTAGAGAACAGACATGTGGACACAGGGGCGTAAGGGGAGGGTGGGACGAATTGGGAGATTAGGATTGACATATATACACTACCCATGTGTAAAACAGATAGCTAGTGGGAACCTGCTGTATAGCACAGGGAGCTCAGCTCAGTGCTCTGTGATGACCTAGATGGGTGGGATGGGGGTGGAGATGGGAGGGAAGTCCAAGAGGGATGGGATATATGTATGCCTATGGCTGATTCACTTCATCGTGCAGCAGGAACTAACGCAGCATTGTGAAGCAATTATACTCCAAAAAAAAAAAAAGGATTAGCTTTTACTATATTAGATTGAGCATACTTAATGATGATTATTCAGTAGTACAAGCACTTTGGAAGGTGGAACCTCAGCTGAATCAGGGTTTGTTGAGAATTCACACTGAATGGGTGATTCTTGCTAGAATCAATCTTACTAGGAAACAATCTAAGAAATTCTTCCCACCAGTAGAATGTAAAAGAAGTTCCCACCAGAATTATTTTATCAACCTTTGGAACAGGATGTGTCAATAACAAGCATTAAGGAGACTTAAGTATAGTAATTGCTCTGCAAATGAATTTCAAAAAGTGATCAGCTTAATTTAGACTGCAAGTTAAAGGAACAAACTAGAGCCGAGTTTCTCAATCTCCATATAACTGACATTTGGGGATAATTCTGTTGTGGGGCCTGTCCTGTACATTGTAGGATGTTTAGCAACATCCCTGGCCTCCACCCATGAGATGTCAAATGTGGGATCCCCAGGGGACCCCAAATTGAGAACCACTGATCTAGAGTAATGCAAATTACAGATTATAACCTACATATGTCAATATGGAAATCTAATGATCTCTGGTAGCCAATTTCCAAGATGGCCTCAATAACCCCTACCTTCTGGGACTCGGGTCACCTGCTCTGGGGGATGCTGGCTGCCATGTCGTGAGCAAGCGTCCCTGCAGAGAGACCACTGAGGTGTGGAACTGAGGCTTCTTGCCAAAAGCTACCCAAGTAAGCTGGGAAGCTCCTCCAGCCTCAGCAGGCCTTCAGATGCCTCGGCGCTAGCCAATCACACAGTAATGACGACCTCATGGGAGACCACGGGCCAGAACCAGCACTCAGAAACGCTGAGACGATCAACGTTTTATGTCACTAGGTCTTAGGGGAATTTGTTACATAGCAACAGGTCTATCTGTCCCAAACACAAAAACCTCAGTAGATGAATCTTTACCACTTAGTAACAGAATCGCTACATTCTTTACCAAAGGACACACATGACTGGTTAGTAGCAATTTATCTTTTCTAGGCAAAAATGAGACTAATGGGTACAAAAGTGTTTTTCTTGAATTTAGAGTGTGGTTTGGGGGGGAGGTAGAAATCAGAATAGACTGGTAACTTGATTTATGTGGTAAAATAAAACATTTTCCACTAAGAAGTCCTTGAAAATCGTCACGGAGATTCACATACCAAAGCTGGTAGCTCACTGGGTCTCCCATCCCATGACACAGCCACTAAACACAGGGCTTTCAGGAGGAAGAATTTCAGATTTAATTGTGGCTCCAGCTCAGTGCTGATGACCCACAGAATGACAGAAACTCAAAAAGCAGCTCAGTTTCCCCAGAGCCAGAAGTCACAGCCATGCTTCCTACTGACACGGGCACATTTGTTATCCCACTTGTACAGAAAAAGCTAAAATAATTACTAAATGAACTTGGATTAAGCAAATCTTCAGATTTTATCTTACTGGGAATAAACAGTATTCCAAGCAAATAGTCCCATACTTGTTACATAACTTGGAAAGTCTCTTGCACTTAAACTACCTCTGAGGGTGTTACGGGCTGAATCATCCCCCACCCCCAAATCCATATGTTGAAGTCCTGACCCCTAGTAGCTCAGAGCATGACTATGTTTAAAGAAAAGGTCTTCACAGATGTAATTAAGCTAAAATGAGTCACTAGGGTGGGCCGGATCCAATATGACTGGGGTCTTATGAGAGAAGGCCAGACACAAACATGCAGAGGGAAGGGAACGTGAATTCACAGGAGACGGCCATCCACAAGCCAAGGAGGGAGGGCTCGGAAGAAACCAACCCTGCCAACACCTTGATCCCAGACTTCCTCCAACTGTGAGAAAATACATGTCTATTGTTTAAGCCACCCAGTCTGTGGTGCTCTGTTTTGGCAGCCCGGGCAAAGGCATACAGAGGGTTATCTAGCTACCTTTGTATTTCCTGGGTCCCCTGTGATCTGGTGGCATCTCCTAATCACAGAAACCTCATCATCAGGAGATTAACGTGCGGACCCAGAGTAAAGAATGTCACAGTGAACCCGATTTCCAGAAACTGCCCATCAAGGGATTGTTAGAATTGGAGTCTCTGATTCTGCCCTTCTTAACTTTAACCAAGACGTCTAATATCAGAGGAGGGAGGAAAAACAGAGAATTAACTCGAATGACTTAAGTAGAAATAACAGAAGTTGAATGATTTGCTATTCAAGTGTCGACTCTAAGCAGCTGGAAAGGGGAGGGCCGTGTCCTGTAAGTCACCCTGAGCCGGCTGTCACTCAGGATAACATCCCCAGACTAGGTGTGCAAGCCGGTCGGGCTGAGGAAGAAAGTAAAGCTTTCAGCGAATTAAGAGAGTCGAACGGCTGAGAGGAAATTTTTGAGGAGACAAAATGTGAGGGACAAATCATTGTGAGGTCCACATCCCATAGAAATGGTAATGTATGAAAAGAACAATTTACCACATCCAATTCCAACTTTGCTTGTTGAGTGTTTACCGTGCCTGGTTCTGTATTAAGCATTCAGCACGCATCTCATTTAATCTCCACGCCAACCTCGTAATTATATATCATCCCCAATCAAAAACGAAGAAATAAGTTCAGAGAGGTTATACAATTATACATCCACAGAATAATACATAACTATCTATATACATAACTATATATAATAAACATATGATTAAAATTACTTTCCCATTTGTTTTTTCCCATTTGTTTTGCTTTTTAAAATGTGACTACTAGGAAAATGTTAATTACACGTGACTTGCATTGTATTTCTATTGGACAGCCCTGTTCCATACTACATCTGTTAGGAAGGAAAGTACTTGATTTGCTTAATCATAGTAGACATTCAACTAGAAGTCTGAGGAATGAAAAGTTTCTGGTGCTTTTAAACTTACAAAACGAGATGAGTTATCATTTTTCACAGTCTTTGCGTTTCCAAATGATTCCAGGATTGGATTTGCTTGCAAAAGCTGCCGTTCAAGTTCCCCCTAAAAGACATCACACACACACACACACACACACACACACACACACACACACACACACAAAAATAAAAGCAAATATATGTTAATCTAACATGTCTACTCCAGTCCTCAGGGAAAAAAAACAAAGCAAAACCAAACACTGCCTCTTTTGCTCAGTGTTTTCATTTTATTTGCTATCCAGCAAGCTTTGTTGTTGGATTCTTATCTTGGTCTTATGGGCTCTGCTAAAGGAAAAAATTAGCATCTATCATGTGCTCACAAGGAGAAGAAAATGTCACACTGCACAGTGATGGTAAATTTAAGGACGGGGCACATAAATTAAGTGGAGAATTTTTAAAATAAAGCAAACTGGTTTTCATGAAATGAAATTTAGCATGATACTTCAATTGAGGACATATTAATACTTATACTTCTGCTTATTTCTACTTTGCCTGGTTCCAAAGATTTAAGGCAGCAAATCCTAATAATTTCCACTGTACTGGTAATAAGACTTGCCATTTTTCCAAGGGTTTCACATAATATCTTAACGATGTAGACAGGGCAATGTCCTCATCTCCAGTTTCAGAGATGACAAAGATGGCGATGCTACTGAATTCTTGCACATATTTAAAAAGCTAAGTATACTGTATTTGGTATAATGGTCATTACTTATATGCAAATTAAGCTGTAAAACAGATTTTACAAACAAAATACGTAAGTATATTAATATATGCTTTAATCACGAAACACAACAGAAGGCTGCATGGGGAAGCATGAGGCATTTCTGGATCCCTGGAATGTAATTTCAGAATTACACTGTAGGACTTAAATAAATCTACTCTTTCCAAACACAGATCTTACCCCTGTATTTTAAAATACCCGCAGTATACTAGACCTCAAGAAAGAAAAACTGCTAGCTACTGTGATTCTCTAAGCAAAAAAAAGAGTACAAGGAAGCTCACATAAGATTTTAAAATTAATGGCCACTTGCTCTGTGACATATTACACTATCATCGACTCTAAAATCAGGAACAAATCTATGCCACACATGCAGTCTCGGCATCTAACCCAGGTGTGGCTGGATGTTTAGGTGGTGTGGTTCACTCCAATGAAAGGGTAGGAAATGTTCCTGAAGCCCGTGACACACAGTGAGGCGCTGCAGTGTTACACGTCTACTCTAGAGCATTTACCTGGATTGTCCGATTGTCTGGATTATTTTCCCAGGTTTTATCTAGAGTCTACTATTGTGTTCGACTGAAACCAGTCAGGAACCAGTCCTGCCATGTGAATGTCATGACGTGGCATCAACTCACATTCCTGGCTTTAGATAATATGCTCCCTGTACAGGGGATCTTCCCGTTTATGGACTTCAAGACGCCAGACTACTTCTGATGTAAATTTTCTAAACACTACATGCTATCAAAGTTTCTAAAACATGGTGTCCTGAACCAATGTTAATGGCTGAGAGTCATCACTAAGAATAGCAGCCATTGTGCTGTGACGTAGAAGTGCTTTTCCCCTGGAGGTTAGCGGTCACAGCCATCACTGAGTCTCTGCTAACATCTCGCAAAGCTCTTGGTGCACTGGCGCCACAATAATGATTTGGGCTCTAGAATCCCTTAACCTAACTCAATCTGTGTGATCAGGGCGTAGAAACTGTCAGAAAAACCCGGACTTGATAAGTGGGGCACTGCCTTACCTGACACTCCTACGGTTGGATCAAGGAGTTAGAATACAGATTCCTTAAAATTACACACTATCCTACCAAATCATAATAAAAATACTTTCAATAATAATCTATCTTTAAAATATTTTCCTAACTTGGAGGTAAAACAAATATTGTATACCTCATTTTAATATTCCCTAGACATGGCTTCAAGAATTCTTTGGGTCAAGTTTATAGATTCTTTTCTTTTCTCCTTCACGTGTGTATGCACGCATGTGTGTGTACACGCACATGTGTGCATGTGATCCACTGATCCTGATTCCATTCTTCTCTTGGCTTAAAGGCACCGGCTGTATACCCTGTATGAGGTTAGTCAGTATCACGCCAAAATGATGCTCCATGAATGTTTGCTGAATGGATGGGTAATCAGCGGTCCGAAGACATTCTAGTAGTATTTGGGGAGGCGATGGTGGTGAGCCAGAGGTGGAAGTAAGATTTGGGTTAAGGGTCCTCATAATCACTGTGGTAACCGCAGGCTTGGGTCCCTACTTTGGAGGCCACTACATTAACAGGAATGTGGTGGTACTTTTCTTCCAATGGATTTTTGACATCACGGAGACCAAGTAAAGATCTCAAAAGCTCATAAATAAATCACAAAGAGCTTGACACAGAGCTAATATTAAAAACACAAAAAAATGATCTTTAGGAAATCACCACTAAAATTTATCATTTCTGCATTGAATAATTTCACATTTAGATAAACAGGGCTAACAGCTCTCAACCAAATTATGAAGCCATTTACAAACCATCAGGGGACAGTGACTAAGTGCTAACCTTTCTGCTGGAACTTGGATGGGCTATGTCCCTTTTCTATTCTATATAGTAATGAGAAATGTCACTTGGGAATGTGGGGAAAAGAAATCAGCATTAGCTATTTAAATTATTTTTAAAGTTCTAAGTATTTAGAATTATATGATGCTTTAAAGGTTTACCAATCGTGATGAAAACTATACCCTTGTGTTTATTACATAATTTATTATATACACTTGCTATATGATAGATATAGGATGAGTTTTAAATTGGTTAAAAAAAAAGATATATATATGTATATATACACCTTTCAAAACTCCAGTTCAGCCAGCAAGGGGACTCGGGCTGGACTCTTGCTGCACCTTGTAGGCCTGATGGGCAAAGCTGCAGGCGTCCCACTGACCAGAGAGTAGGGTTGGAAGCTGGCGGCAGCAGTCAATCGCCATGTTTAGCACCAGACTCTAATCTCGAGCGGCAGGCTCTAATTTCTGTGCTTGTTACTCGCTATCTATCACCTTTTTGTCTTAGTTCAAAGCAGTTTAGACCAGTAGATACAGAGTCATCCGGAAGCTGCCATCTAGAGGTGGATGACTCAGGAGTCAGTGGGGAGGTGGGCTGGCTTGAAGGAGTCATTCCCAGGGGATGGTCCAGTTTAAGAAATTAGTCGTCCTCAAATCTGCTCTGAAATCGTACCATGTCCAGGCTTTGGAGTGGCCCTGAACACTGTGCCAGACATCGAGGGTCTGTAACAGTGACCTACGATGAGCGGAATATGGGCACTGGAGCTGTACTTGCTGTTGGCTGGGGCATTAAGCCAAACCAGGACTCATTTTGTTATGGTAAGTAAGAGTTGATAGGTAAACGTTTCACTTCTTAAATATTGTGACCTTAATTTTGAAAATGTATTTCTTACATTTGTTCATATTTCTATAATGAAGATGAAGTTATAAGGTAAACATAAAAAAATCGATCACTTCACACCGCTAGGATGGCCTTAATAAAAAGACAATGACAAGTGTTGCCCAGGATATGGAGAAACTGGCACCCTCAAACATTGCACGGAATGTAAAGTGGTGCAGCCTCTATGGAAAAGTTTGGCAGTTCCTCAAAATGTTAAACAGAAAATTACCACAATCCAGCAATTCCACTCCTAGGCATACACCCAAGAGAACTGAAAATGGATGGCTACGTGAAAACTTATATATTGCAGCACTATTCATATTGGTGCCAAAGCGGAAACAATCCAAATGGCCATCAACTGGTGAAGGGATAAACAGAACGTGACAAATTTAATATAACAGATTATTATTTGGCCACAAAAAGGAATGGAGCATTTACACATGCTCCAGCACGGATGAACCTTGAAAACATGCACAGTGAGAACCACATATTATATGATTCCGTTCATATAAAATACCCAGAATAGGCAGATGCAGAGAGACAGGAAGTAGATGAGTGATTTCCAGGGGCTGGGAGAACATGGAAGGTGATTCCTAATAGGTATACGGTTTCTTTTTGGGGTGATGAAAATGTTCTAAAATTGATTGTAGTAATAATTGCATAACTCTGGGAAAACACTGAAAAAAAAAACCCAAAACACTGACCTGTACACTTTAAAGGAGTGAATTTTATGGGACATGAATTTAAATCTTAATAAAGTTATTTAAAAAAAAGAATGAGCAAAGAGACAAAGACTCACAAAATCAGGAGCCTACAAATGCCTTCCACTTTGTTTTTACAATTTATACTGCTGTTTAGTGATAAAATGCTAGCAATTGACACAAATTGTTCCTGGGAATCTAAGTTTTGCCAATAAAGTTCAACATAAATTTGGAAACCAGTGATATTAAACCAAGAGAAACACTGCCTTTGCAAAGTATAACCATTACTTTACGGTAGTCATCCTCAAAATGGGGTGAGGAAGTCATGCCTATGGGTGCCCGGGAAGGGGAGGGGGTGTGGGGAGAGAAGTAAGTTCTTGATTCAACCCTCCCCAGGGTGTGACCAGTCCCTATGCTCAGGAGTATCTCATATTCCTCAGGTGTGCTGGGGAAGAAAAAGTAATTGAGAACCAGCAGTCTTCTCATGTTTCTAAAAACATGGCATAGCTACTACTTGACTAGTTTTAACATAACCTTGGGGAAAGCAGCAGGGAAGATTCTGCGCAGAGTGAGAACATGCAACAAGACATGCAAATCAGTAATGACAGTGCAGCACGGCCCAGAGAAGCTGTCGCCTCGCCTTCTCGGAGGATACCTGCTTACAGGGGTTGATTTGACCCAAAATAAAATCTAGGGGTAGGCATGCTACTCACACACAACAGGGACCCACTCTGTAGTTTAAGATGACATCGAAACAAAATGTTAACAATAATGATTTATGTAATCCACAGAGGATTTGGAAAAACTAAATCTGTACGTTAACTATTTAACACTATTTTGCTAGTGATCTAAGTACATATTAAAAGGTTATTTAGCATGTACTCTAAAACACAAAGAAAAGCTGGTTGCTGGTCTAGAGATCCCTTCTTTAACTGGCAAAGAAGCCTTTAAATATCATATAGGATAATGATTATTTCATTCATCCTCCCAATGTGTATCACTGGTCTGGTCTACAGCTAAAAGCAAAAGGACATCCTGGGCCTTCATAGGTATAGTACAGCTTTAGTGTCTGAGAATTTCTTAAGAATTCTAAAAAAGATATCTGAAAATCTTAGTATCTGGGACTATTCCTTTAGATGTTTCTGATCATTTCTTTATATTAAGAGATTGTTTTCATAACACTATCATTTCTTGCTCTATGCTAGCTTTGCACCACTATGCTTGTGGAAGACAGACAAACCAGAACCGTTCTAGTGCGAGGGAATGGGATGTCCAAGTACAGACGTCCCATTCTATCCAAGGCATCTGGCTCAGCTCTGCCCTCCCTCTCTTGCCAAGTAGCAGGAAATGCTCCGGTCCATGGTTTGTTCATTGCTATGCTCTGCGGAGCTAAAAGGCGGGCATCTGATAATTAGGGAGAATCACATTCCTCTGCTACTTGCCCTGGATAAAGAAAATTCTAAATTTATGTATTAAATACAATGAGGCTTTTGGGTTAAAACACTTACCAGGCCCTACAATGTTAACAGATTAGAAATTTTTTAAGTTGCAACTTTTAAAGCTGCAGCCCCAAATTCAAAATTTAATGTGTGGCAATAAAGTTAGGTTTCCACCTGTTTAAGAAGTATTAAAGTAATTCCACCTGGTAATTGACACATGAAACCCTAAGTTTACATGCTTCATAAACATATGATTCAATGTCACATGATGAAAGGGTAAATAAATATTAAAATTCCTCTATAAAACAAAGGTAAAGCAAAATGGCATGCTGCTTCTCAGGAAAGAATAAGCCTCAAAGCGACACAATTTCACAACTAAATATTTTGTTCATAGGAGATTTTGCTCAGAACTAATGGTATTTGTTTCTAGTAGAGACTCAATCCAAAGACAGAAATTAGTGCAAACACTCAAGACTAAGAAGCATAAAGAAAAGCACTTGCCTGGTGTTTCACTGGTTTAGGTGATTCCTGCTGCTCGTTACAAACAGATAAATGCAAACGTTAGCAAGTTTGGGTCTTTTCCTAGCGGTAAGCCACATCCAAAGCACCAAGTCAATGTGCGGTTTAGAACTGTGAAAGCTGTTTTGCCTGGCATCTCTCAGGGAGTGTTAACCACTACTTCTCATATCTACAGATTAAGGATAACTGACGTTTATATTCTCACCCCTTTTCTATCATCAATTCTCCCCAAATTTCTATCCTCCCCTCAGGCTGCTGTGGGTGGTAAGCTCTGTAAGTTCATGAAGAAGCGCTGAAAATATCTGAGGATCTTCTTTTGGTGGAAACGAAGAAATCTTCGTAAGCACTGCTCATCGATGTTTAACTATCCCCACCACAGCTTTGTAAGAAATTAGGCTTCGAGTTACAACCGTAATTCCAGTTTGCCCTGGTGGAATCGCTAGTTACTAACAATTTCCTGATGCCCTAGCTCCCTCCTTGCTGGGCGAGGGGTGGGGGTGGGGGTGGGGGTGGGGGGGTTGGGGGGGGTGAGTGGCGGAGACAAGGGAGCTGTCAATTACAGAAGCATACTGAGTACCCTTGCTTCCTTATTCTTGTTTCTGAAATTACAAAAGAATAAATCTAAGGGTTTTAAAAGACAACAGGAGAACAAACACTTACAGGAATATTATGGTCCTTTCGTCCTTTGTGTGAAGAAGCGACATGAGCAAGGTACTGAATGACTTTCTTAGTATTTTCTGTCTTCCCGGCACCCGATTCACCCCTGGAAGAAATATTAACATAGGCTGCTTCACAAAAAGCACAGCACACACATTCCCAAACTATAATCGACAAAATTAAACTGAGCTGGAACAAGAATTAGTAGAAAATAAAAAGAGAATAAGTAGGGAAGAAGAAGGAAAAAAACCTATCACCAGTAGTTGGAAAATTATTATTTTTAAATGGCATAAATTAACCCAAATATTTTTTTGGTAGATGCCGGTAAGGGGACAGAGGAAAATGCTCACAACAAATTTTTTTTCCCCCTTGGAATTGGGCGCTCTGCCAGAGAAGTGAAGTTTACTAGTTTGTGAAGTTTGTGAAGCAATGCCTCAGCACCAGAAACATATCCAGCACTGGAAACAGAATTCCTAAAACAGTTAAATTAAGGTAATTTAATCTGAAGGAGCTGAATGAACTCTGGGATGTCCGCTGATTACTGACAGCACCTTCAAGACCACTAGACGCCTTCTTGGCTCATCCCTCAGACCAGGCTGACGGTGGTTCTCTCCCCTAGACCCACGTGGCACCTTGTACAAACCTCATACACAAATCTTCACAGTGATCACCAGCCTCCCCCGAGGTAAGGATAAGGCCCCATGCGTTTGCTGATTTGTATGTTTGTGTAGTTTCTTTTTAATCCACGTAACCTTGTGCAGTGTTGACACACAGCTAGGACGTAATTTGTAGAGAAAATGAAGGAATACTACGAATTTTGTTATGAACTGGGACAAATGCTATCCCTTCCTATGATTTCTATTTTCAAATGAGGCTGGCACATTTCAAAGGTTGCTTTTTACTTCTACTCAGTACTAAGCTTGAAATTCAGGCAAGCTGCTAGCATACAGTGTGATACTTGAATTATGGCCTCTCTGATCAAATACTTGAGGTTCCCCAAGACCCGAGCAAAGCAAACCTACCTGGACAATGAATAAAATCTCAATTCTACCTGGACAATGAATGAAAATCTCAATTTGGATTAAAATAAAAAACTGTAATATATAATTAAATTAATTTTCTAAAAAACAACAACAAAAACGTCCCAGGAACTCAAAAATGTTATTATACACACGGCCAACTAGTGATCCTCTATGCCTCTTTTATTTAAGGCTTGAAAATCTATTTTTTCGAACTCTGACCCTTTCTTGAAATTGTACTTGGAATTGTACTATCTGAACTGTCCCTAACATGAGTTCTTTAGGTTTCCTGGTTGCATTACCTCCCTAAATCTCTGCACCCAAACACCCGAGGGGTTGGGCAAAAGGATCCTATTGATCACCTAGTTGTATGGCTTTGAGTAAGGAAATTAACTTCTCTGGAAATGGACATCATCATTGGTAAAATGTAGGAATAGGATTAGACCCTTTCCCGCTCCAAGATTTGATGATTCTAGATACAACCCACTTACTGGTGTCTAAGAATATTTTACATATTAAGTTTATTAACCACCATCTACTGTTGTATTAAAAACTGTCCCCTTCTTTGTTTTGCCATCTAAGTCTAGTCTTAGGTACTCCAATCCACCAAACCTTCTATTAAGGTTTCTGCCTGCTATTCAGGCTTAGAAAGGCCTTTCCTGCACTAACATTATATCCATCTATATTTTCATTTCTATATCATCTATATTATTAAAACCATCTATATTTTCTTCCAAGACTTTGATGGTTTCACTTTTTACAACTAAGTCTTTAAGTAATTTGAAAAAAAAAAAATGTATGGTCTGAGGTCAAGATTGAATCTCATTTTCCCCTCAAATGATTCAGTCCACATCCCAACATCAATGGTTGACCAAGACATTGATTACCCAGCGATCTGAAATGTTATCTTTACCTTACACTTATGACTTATTCCAAAGCCAGTACCACACTGCAGTAGTTTGGAAGTATGACTAACCAGAGCACCCACCACTGTCTTTAAAAAATAAATCAAGTAGTCTCTGAGGTTAATTTTTTTCATATAAACTTCAAATAATTTTGTTCTGCTATATCCCTCTCCCATCTCCTCCTGCCCGCCACCCCCATAAAAATAGTCAGACAGAATTTTGAGTTAAATAATACACTTGCTATTTTTAAGAGAAATGATGGCTTCATCTGTCTCAGTTAAATTCTGTATTTCTCTAAGTTCAAAACAGGCAAGGACCATGTTTGTCTTATTCATCTTTTAAGTCACAGTGCCTAGCATAGCAGGTACTTGCTGAATTCTGTTGAATAAATGAATATACATCCTACAAATTTATTTCTAGGCTCTACTTGATAATTTTTTTTCCTGTTATTAATTTCACCACCATTATATTTTCTACCTGGCTACCATTGGTACACAGATAATGATTTTCGTTCATTCATTTACTCAACACATATTTGCAAATCATCTTCTATGTGTCGGGCATCCTTTTAAGTGCTAGAGATAGAGCTGTGGACAGGGTCCTTGTGCAGCTCAAGATGAGCAGAGACTTAAAGTAAACAAGAAAAACAAATGGGATAATTACATGTGAGGGAGGCGACAAAGGAAACAAGGAGGGGACTGAAAGGGAAAAGGCAGAAAAGCAAAGGACAACTCCCTGGAGATGCCATGGCGGGGCGGAGCCTCCTGAAAGGTGAGCAGGACCAGGCAAGAGAGGGCCTGGGGCAGAGCATCCAGGGGGATGGAAAGACAAATGCAAACAAAGGCCTCAAAGCAGAAAAAAGCTTGGTATATCCCAGGAACTGGCGGCCGGAGTGCAGGATTTAGATAAATAACTAGCAAGGCAGACAGCGGCGAGGTGGGAGGGGGTGGATGTGATGTACCCTGGAGCCATGGGAAAGAATCTGGATTATATTCATGTGTAATTTGGTAAGAGCTATGATGTCGGTTTTCTTTGTTTTGTTCTTAACTTTATTCAAAACACCTAGTGTTTCAAGCTAAGCATGATGTTGGTTGTTGGTTTCAAACAGATAATTTTTCATTACATTAAGAAATGAGCCTCATATAGCCTGGTGATGACTTGTCTTGAAAACAGCTGTGATTGGTCCTCGTCAGCTTGGTTTGCCTCTGAGGTTTCTCAGCTAACCCCTCTCAACTGGACATGCTTCAGTGTGTCCTGAAAGCATTTTTTGCCGCCATCTGTCACACTTCCTTGGCTGTACTTGACAACCACCTATGAACTCTGCTACATTTTCCATATTTCAGGTCTAAGGTACCTCTGCTAATAGAAAATATTGCTTCAAAGACAGATGTATTCCAATACCTTACAGTTGAGGTCCCAAGAGGGGAGACAGCTTTATACTCTCACCTCAAAATGGGGCTAATAGCTTCTGACACGTAAGGTTATTGTGAAGGAAAAAAATACAGTCCATCTAAAGCTTATAATTAGTAGTCACTAAACATTACCCATTATTGTCCACTCAGCTGTTCATCCGCCATATAGGAGGGCATTTGAATTACTAAACTCTCCATAGTATTAGTAAAGTGGTTAAGAAGTGGGCCATGGTGTCCTGGTGACCTACTTAGATTCAAATCCCATCTACCACTTCCTAGCTTATGGGGCTTTGGGCAAGTTACTGGGCTCCCTGAGCCTCAGTTTATACTCCTTTAAAATGAGATCCGGTTACTTCAGAGGACTGAGATAATGCATGTAAACAGCATAGCATGGCACCCAGCCAGAAGTTTCTCCATAAATGTCAGTAGTGGTGACAACTATGACAATGGTCAACAGTGATGATAAAGAAATTGACAGAAGTAAAAAGGTGATAACCTCGGATCTGACTATGAAAGACGTGGCAGGATCAAAGGAATATAATTCTTAGAAGAAAGGTTTTTTAAGGGGAAATGGCACATCTGTCCCAGATGGAAAAGGGGGAAATAAAGCAGCTTGAACAAAAGTAAATGGGCAGAGCTTCCCTGGGGGCGCAGTGGTTAAGAATCCGCCTGCCAATGCAGGGGACACGGGTTCGATCCCTGGTCCAGGAAGATCCCACATGTCGCGGAGCAACTAAGCCCGTGAGCCACAAACTACCGAAGCCCACGCACCTACAGCCCGTGCTCAGCAACAAGCCACCGCAATGAGAAGCCCGCACTCAGCAACAAAGAGTAGTGCCCGCTCACTACAACTAGAGAAAGCCTCCGTGCAGCAACGAAGACCCAATGCAGCCAAAAATAAATAAATATATTAAAAAAAAAAAAAGTAAACAGTCAAGGGAACCACAAAGAAAGCTCAGCAGACTCCTCTTGAAGAAAATTAGGAGAATCCTCAAAGGTAACAACAGGTCAAGCCCTCAAAGAGTGAAGAAGACAAAGAGAATCTGACCTCATTTCCACCAACAAGACAAGATCTACCAATGCAGTAGTTCTATACTGTAAAGGACTGCTTGTTTCATTGCTGGTCTCTGGGGCACAAGTGCAAGATTAACGCGAGAACAGAGCAAGCAGCCTGCTGGGTGGGGTGCCCTGTTGTCTGTTGCAGCACATACGGATGTAAAAGATCAGGAGTTTCTAACCTGAAGGTATCTGTGTTTTCTAGAGAGATCTGTGGCTTTCACTGGCTTCTCAAAGCAATGTGCAATCCAAACAATAACATAAAAAACAACAGTGGTGAGAAGCAGTGATGCAGATAGTTAATGCATGATCAGTTCCGAGATCTTTCTCTGAATCCCTTCTGGACTGTGGGTATTTCCCCGAAGAGAACCCTCCTTTCCCAGATCTTAATTGGTTTTGTTTTTATTCTCTCTGGATATGTGTAACATCAAATTCAGTCTAGCTTCAAAAACACCCTTTGCCTGAAGTTCTTGCTTTAGATAACCTCAATTTGAAAAACAACACATATTTTACATAAAACATATAAACATACATATATATAAATGGCATTACTCAATGACTTCCTACAGTTTCAAAACTCTGTTCTATTAGAAAGCAGCTTACTAGGAAGATCAAGATACACTTGGGTTCAAGTCTTCTATTAAACACTAATACCAGCTAGTGTCAAGCCGTGGTATGTAAATGGAGATAACAGGGGCATTGCAAAGATTCATGGAGATAACATTTGCAAAGATGTTAGTTCCTTTTTCTGGAACATTTGCCTGGAACATTTTAAACTTCTATTTACAAATTGATTTGCATACTCGTTCCCCATAATATAGCTATCATTGAGATGCAGCCACAATAATCTAAAAACCCCCACATTTTAAGACATGAGGACACATAAAGCAAAGAGTCATTAGAAAAGCAAACTGAGGTCTAGAGAAGCTCACTGTCTGACCTAGGGTCATGGGAGAGCTGGGACAAAACCAAAAAACCTATCCAACAACACAACGGTTTTTTTTTTTTTTTTTTTTTTTTTTTTTGCTGTACGCGGGCCTCTCACTGTTGTGGCCTCTCCCGTTGCGGAGCACAGGCTCCGGACGCGCAGGCTCAGCGGCCATGGCTCACGGGCCCAGCCGCTCCGCGGCATATGGGATCCTCCCAGACCGGGGCACGAACCCGTATCCCCTGCATCGGCAGGCGGACTCTCAACCACTGCACCACCAGGGAGGCCCAACACAACGGTATTTTAACTACAACACACTTTTTGTTGCCTTCACTATTTTTTTAAGACTATTTTTTTAGAGCAATTTTAGGTTTACAGCACAACTGAGAGGAAGGTACAGAGATTTCCCTTGTAACCCCTGCACCCACACAGCCTCCTCTGTGATCAACATCAGCCACCAGAATGGTACATTTACGTAGGATGAGCCCTAAGTTCATAGTTTACATTAGGATTCACTCTGGGTGTTCTGTGGGGTCTGGACAAATGTATAATGCCTTGTATCTACTATTATAGTATCACACAGAATATTTTCACTTCCTTAAAAATCCTCTGTGGTCTGCCTATTCAACTCCCCTCCGCCCCCCACTCCCCTAGCAACCACCGATCTATTGATACCTTTTTTTTTTTTTTTTTTTTGCGGTACGCGGGCCTCTCACCGTTGTGGCCTCTCCCGTTGCGGAGCACAGGCTCCGGACGCGCAGGCTCAGCGGCCATGGCTCACGGGCCCAGCCGCTCCGCGGCATGTGGGATCTTCCTGGACCAGGGCACGAACCCGTGTCCCCTGAATCGGCAGGCGGACTTCTCAACCACTGCGCCACCAGGGAAGCCCTATTGATACTTATTATCTTCATAGTTTTGCCTTTTCCAGAATGTCATCTAGCTGGAATCATACAGTATGCAGCCTTCTCAGAGTGGCTTCTTTCACTTAGTAATGTGCACTTAAGGCTCCTCCACGTCTTTTCATAGCTTGATAGCTCATTTCTTTTTAGCACTGAATAATACTCTGTTGTCTGGATGTACCACAGTTTATTTATCCATTCACCGACTGAAGGACATCCTGGTTGCTCCCGAGTTTTTTTTTTTTTTTTTTTTTTTTTTTTTTTTTTTTTGCGGTATGCGGGCCTCTCACTGTTGTGGCCTCCCCCGTTGCGGAGCACAGGCTCCGGATGCGCAGGCCCAGCGGCCATGGCTCACGGGCCCAGCCGCTCCGCGGCATATGGGATCCTCCCAGACCGGGGCACGAACCCGTATCCCCTGCATCGGCAGGCGGACTCTCAACCACTGCGCCACCAG
Organism: Mesoplodon mirus; assembly: GCF_964341445.2. Lineage (NCBI taxonomy): Eukaryota > Metazoa > Chordata > Mammalia > Artiodactyla > Ziphiidae > Mesoplodon > Mesoplodon mirus. The sequence goes on along the minus strand of NC_138994.1, from coordinate 45,991,729 downwards.
GGAGGCCCGCTCCCGAGTTTTGACAATTACGAACAAAGCTGCTATAAACTTTCAAGTGCAGGTTTTGGTGTAGATATAAGTTTTTAATACTTTGGGAAAATACCAAGGAGTCTGATTGCTGGATCGTATCGTAAGAGTATGTTTAGTTTTGTAGGAAACCGCCAAACTGTCTTCAAAAGTGGCTGCACCATTCTGCATTCCCACCAGCAGCTAGTGAGAGTTCCTGTTGCTTCACATCTTCAGCAGCATTTGATGCTGACAGTGTTCCAGATTTTGGCCAGTCTAGCAGGTGTGTAGTGGTGACATGATGTGGAACATCTTTTCAGGTGCTCCTTTGCCACCTGTGTGTCTTCTTTGGTGTCTGCTAAGGTCTTTGGACCATTTTTAAATTGGGTTGTTTTCCTACAGTTGAGTCTTTTAAGAGTTCTCTGCATATTTTGGATAACAGTCCTTTAGCAGTTGTGTCTGTCGCAAATATTTTCTCCCAGTCTGTGGCTTATCTTCTTGATCTCTTGACATTGTCTTTTGCAGAGCAGAAGTTTTTAATTTTTTTTTTTTTTTTCTGTACGCGGGCCTCTCACTGCTGTGGCCTCTCCTGCTGTGGAGCACAGGCTCCGGACGCGCAGGCTTAGCGGCCATGGCTCATGGGCACAGCCGCTCCGCGGCATGCGGGATCCTCCCGGACCAGGGCACGAACCTGCGTCCCCTGCATCAGCAGGCGGACTCTCAACCACTGCGCCACCAGGGAAGCCCAGAAGTTTTTAATTTTAATGAAGTCTAGTTTATCAATTATTTCTTTCATAGATGTCTTTGGTTTTGTATCACAAAAGGCATTACCATACCCAAGGTCATCTGGGTTTTCTCTTATGTTATCTTCTAGAAGTTTTACGGTTTTTCATTTTACACTTAGGTCTCTGATTCATTTTGAGTTCATTTTTGTGAAGGGTATAAGATCTGTGTCTAGATTCTTTTTTTTCTTTTTGCATGTGGATGTCCAGTTGTTCCAGCACCATTTGTTAAAGAGACAATCTTTGCTCCATTGTATTGCCTTTGATCCTTTGTCAAGATCAGATGACTACATTTATGGGGTCTATTTCAAGGTTGCCTTAGCTATTTAATCAATTCTATCCATTTGGTTAACTTAAAACTTTTAAGGTAGGTTACTTATAGCAAGAATCAACTAACTGTTTGAAATCCAGGATGGCTTATCATTACCACAATGTAATATTTGTATAGGACATAAAATTCCTTAACAACAAAAATAATCTATTGTCACATCCTGATAGAAGACTGATATGAAGCAACCATTGTTTTATAATACAATTGTTACATTATATACAAACACACGTAAAAGGAGAAAAACTAGAGTTAACCAGCAGTTAGAGTCATAAAATGTAAGCAGAGTATTCTTTAAAAGGGGGCTTAGAGAACAGAGTAACTTCTTCACCAAGGGTGACTGTGCATTTTAATTATAATGAGAAGGAAAGTCAACATGAGGATTACACTCTTAACAGGATTTCACCTCCAATTACATTGGGTGCTCTCCCATGATCAAGGAAGTCCTTGCGGGGATACTAGAATAAAGGATCTAAGCCACCTGCTTGGTCATAAGTGGGAGAGCTCACACTGCCTGGCCTGAGTCTGCAGAAATAAAGGCTAGTTGGGGAGCTGTATGCACATGAGGCCAGAGGGTAATTTACAAGTTCATCCTTCTGGGGGAAAAGTAAATTAGAGAGTAAATGACTAAAAAAGTAGAGCTTAAACAGGAGCTGTCAAACTACTTAAGTACTGGTTTTTTTTAAAAATGGTGCTTCCAATTGTATTTTCTCTTTGTGATACCCTTGCAAACATAGGTACTTAATACAAAGTAACTACTAAATAAAACTGACTAGTTTTTCTCATACAGAAATCTTAATTAGCTCAGCTGTGTACTAAACTTAAGAAGACCCCGGTTACATACTCCTAGAGTTCTTTATTTGGTGGATCCTCAAAGGCACCAGGGAACATATCATATTTTCTTAAGTCTGGGATACCTTGTTTAACATTTTCATATTTCTCAAGTCACAATGTAGATTGTAATAGATATAAGCATGAAAAGCTATTTGTTATTAATAACTGGTAGATTATTATAGAATTACTAAGAATTAAAATATGGTGAGGCTAAAAGAAGTGAGGGTAGGAATTGGCTGGAGGCAGGAGGGAACTTTCTGGGGTGATCATAAAGGCAATGTTCTCTATCTTGATAGGGGTTTACACTACACAAATAACTCAGCACTTATACTTAAGATCTGTGCATTTCACTATATGTAAATTTTATCTCAAAAGATAAAGATGTAAATATTGGACTTTAGTTACGTTATGTATGAAGTATTTAGGGGGAAGTGTGCTGACATTTACAAATGCATCAGATGAAGAGATGAACAGCCCATCAAAGTGGTTTTCAGTTTAAACTGAAAACAATCTAAACAATCTAAGCAATCAGCGGCCACAGAAAGGAATGCCATCTCACCTTAAGCAAAGCCTCCTGAAAATACAGCTGCCACGGACCCCCATCCCAGGGAGTTTCCGGATTGGGAGAAGTCTGACCCTTAGCACCAGGAAGTGCAAATTCAGCTGTCCACTGGCATCATAAAGCCCGGTAGAACCTTCCATACTTTCCCCCAGAAGCCCTAATCCTCCTATAGCACTCCTCCTCTTGTTAAATTTAGTATTTAAGCCTTTTATTTCTGGTTTTCAGCAAGTTACTCATCACTGAGCACTCCCACACGCATGCGTGAATACACCTCGTCTTTCCTCCTGTTAATCTGTCCGTTGTCAATTTGCAGACACCCAACCACAGGATCCAAGCTGGAAAAGTTTTCCTCCCAACACAAACAATAAAATGGATTGAAAGATGGATACAGCAATGAACAGATCAATATATAATAAGGCGGGGGCTTCCCTGGTGGCGTAGTAGTTGAGAGTCCGCCTGCCGATGCAGGGGACACAGGTTCGTGTCCCGGTCCGGGAAGATCCCACATGCCGCACAGCGGCTGGGCCCGTGAGCCATGGCCGCTGAGCCTGCGCGTCCGGAGCCTGTGCTCCGCAACGGGAGAGGCCACAACAGTGAGAGGCCCGCATACCGCAAAAAAACAACAACAACAACAAAATATATATATATAATAAAGCAAGTATAGTAAAATATTAATGGTAGAATCTAGGTGATAGATACATGGGTCCTGACTGCAAAATTCTTTCAACTTTGCTTTATGTTTGAAAATATTTATAATAAAATGTTCAGAAAATTCAATTTTAAAAAAAAGAAAGAAAACAAACATGGTACTGGATGACTGCTACTTTGTGTCCACAAAGAGATAACCAGCTGCTAGGAGACTTACCTCATAAATCCAAGCCTATCCATGGATGCAAATGTCAGTCTAAAATGACAATGACCATCTAATTGCATGCCGGTAATGGGCACTTTTGGTGACAAGAGTAAATCAGTGCTCACTGACCTTTGGTCTGTCAAACAGCAGTCAGCCCCTCCCCCAAGTGTTTCCTGCTTCCAGACATTCCAAACAGTCCTTATCCAAAATGGTCACCCAAGCTCCCAAACCACCCAAAGAGGAGAGGTCCATGTCCTGCACCTGGTCCCCTGCATATTGCATGCAGGCTCACTGTTACTGTGACACTGCAGACAGGTGGCACACAAGTTCTATTCCTCTCTCGCTCCTGAGCAGAAGAAGGTAGCTCACTTATTACGCTCATTTCATGGAGCTTCAGTGACTAGATTCTCGTGGCGACTTTATATTCACCAGTGCTGTATAATAAAGAATTGCTGGTCTTTGTTCCTGATTCCTGGGAGGGAGCCTCTAAGTACCTGGAATGTCTTTGTTATTCATGGTGGGCACTTCAATAGCTCCAGGATGGGGACTGGCCAAGCTGAGAGCCCAAACGGGTGATTAGACATTTGGGCTTTAAACCATGTGACATGAGCCTCATCTCTTGGGAGGGGAGAGGGAGTGGACCCTGATTCAATCAATCACGCCTACATAATGAAGCCCAATAAAAACTCTGGACTTAGAAGCTTAGATAAGCTTCTTGGTTGGTAATGTACACTGATGCACTGGGAAGGGAAGTGACCAGAGTATATGGCAGCTGTGCGTTTGGGAATCCCCAGACCTCACCCTCTGTGTCTCTTCTTTTGCCTGGCTCTGACTTGTCATTCTAGCAAAGTATCGAATCTGAGCGGGTAGTGGCAAGCCCCAAACGTGTAGTTATTTATTTCATCAGAAGTACAGGTGGCCTGGGAACCCCAGAGCTTGTGGCTGGTGTCTGCTGAGCAGGCCCATGTAGAGCAGTGTAGGAAGTCAGGGTCAGAAGTGCTTTGAAACAGTTTTAAAAAGACATTTGCAGGGCTTCCCTGGTGGCACAGTGGTTGAGAGTCCGCCTGCCGATGCAGGGGACACGGGTTCGTGCCCCAGTCCGGGAAGATCCCACATGCCGCAGAGCGGCTGGGCCCGTGAGCCATGGCTGCTGAGCCTGCGCGTCCGGAGCCTGTGCTCCGCAACGGGAGAGACCACAACAGTGAGAGGCCCGCGTACCACAAAAAGAAAAAAAAAAAAAAAAAAAGACATTTGCAGATCACGTTCTAAATAACTGACTTTTTGGAAGAATGAATACAGCCAATGGAATTAAATAAATAAGTAAGTAAAGCAAAAAAGTGAACAGACTATTCTAGAATATAGAATTAAAATGAAGAGATGTAAGGAATGCAAGGCATGAGAGCCTGACAGGATTTAAAAGTTATTAGAAACATGCTGAGGACTGTTATAGAAATTCAAATATGGATTGTACATGAGATGACATTACTGAATCATTGTCAATCTTCTCAAGTGTGACAATGGTCTGTGGTTATGTGGGAATGCCTTGCTCTTAGGAAACGCCTGCTGTGTACCTAGGGGTAAAGTGTCGGGATGCCTGCAAACTTGCAAATGGTTTAAAAAAAGAAAAAAGTGCTGTGTGTGTACAAAGAGAACTGACATTTAAGTGAAGGGTATACGGGCACTTAAAGTACCATTCTTTCAACTTTTCAGTAAAATTCAGGTTTGAATTTTTTAAAATAAAAACTTGGGGAAATGCATGAGCAAAGGTTAAAAAAAGGAAAAAAATGAAGAAAATGTAAAAAATCACTGAAGTAGGGGATGGGTATATGGGGGTCACCAACTATTCTATTTTTGTGTAGGTTTGAAGTTTCAAAATAAAATGCCTTTATAAAATGCTATCAGAAAGGTTTTACCCTTTGAAGACACATACAGTATTCACTAGTTTCTATAACTTCCTAATCTGTACTTAAGCCTATTTCCTTGATTCCTACTTAAGAGATGCATTCTTTTGTTTGCATTTTTATGCATTCTTTTGTTTGCAGTTTTATCCATTTCCTAAGTATGTTCAGAACAGTGTGCCAGGTTCTCAGGGGTTAATTAAAAAGCAATGAAGGTAAGTCACAGTTCCTACCTTACTGTCTAGTTATAAAACAAGACCCACACGACCTAAACAGGTAATGAATTGCCGTTTATAAAAAAAAAAAAAAAGGGCCTGATGAGGGGAAATCAGTGTGGGCTGGAACTGGCTGTATCGATGGGCATATTTCCTCCCTGGAGGGAAAAAGAGGCTAAAAGGCAAGGAAGTCAGCCAGGGTCCACCAAGATGGGCCAGATAGTAGTTGCTGGGTAGGGCTAGGACAAGACAGGAGAAATATGAAACAAGGTGACAACCAGAAATAGGGATATGAAAGAGAGCAGGGAGTCCAAACACAGGGCAAGATTTAAACCTTGAGTCTGGAAACACACAGCGTTGATGTCAGAAAGAAAGCTATTGGGAGACGCATCTTGTCTGTGTAAGAATAAAGGTTAATTTTTAGGCATGTTGAGTTTAAACTGGCATTTATTCCCTACTTCACACCCTGTGCTCCACGTAAGACCAAATCACGTGGAATTGCCTGACACCATTTCTCACCGCTGTCCCCTATGCCTGGAAGGTTCACTGATTCTTTAAGAAGTCCTGAGGGATTGTGACAAGGATGAGGGTCTAGAAACTCACCTGGCTGCATGGCTGCCCACCTGAGCTAGAAACCCCCTAGAAGCCAGGACCAGCCAAGGCTGCTGCCTCCCAAAGGCCCAAGTCCCCCCCGCCCCTTCCCCAATGCACCAGGGCCCAGAGACGAACTCTGAAGGGGAGCCTTCAGACTCACACCCCTGCCAGCCTTGCTCACTGCCTCAAATGTCCTTCCTCTGCTCTCATGTTATGTTTTCTTTCTCCTGATCCCAAACCCCATTATTTCCTGCCCCCGCCCCCCTCTTTTCCTCTGTACTCTCTGGGCCCCCCACTCCACAGTGTGCAAAGTCACCCACGTTCTCAGTGTCCTCACTGAGCACTCCCTCCTCCGCCGGCCCTGCTCCACGTCACACACCTGCACACGTACACGATCAGGAAGAAAGTCAGGGGCATCCTTCTCACTCTCCCTCATGTCGCTTCCAGACCCTCTTGTTATAAAGCCTCTACCCCTCGCCCCCGCCTCTCTGAGGTCACATACAGCCATAACGGTTGGTCTGACACTTGGATTTATTTTGTCTAGTAAGATCATTAAAAACAAACAAAAACCTCCATTCCCGTTTCAAAAAAGAAGAAAAGGAAAAAAAAAAAGGAAAGGGTCTTATCTTGGAATAAAGGTCATTCCTCTAAGTGAAATAGTTTAGCTTTTTGAAGGGCTTACTGGAGGCCACCATCCTCACACTATCACTCATGTATGTGTGTGTGTGTGTGGTGAAGCCTCTCCTCTCCTCATGTGAGTGACACACCCCCAACCCAGGCCCCTTGGCTCCTTGATACCTTCGACCCCGAAGACCTTCAACCCCGATGACCTTCAACCCTGATGACCTCCTGCTCCCGCTCTGCTTCAGCTGCCCACTCCTGTGGCCACACCGAGGTGCTCCCATCTCATCACCTGTGGCCACACTGCCCACGCTCCCTGCTCCTTCTGCCCCGGTGTCCCCAGGGAGACCTGTCCTCTAGTTCTCTGACCCAACTCCTTCCTCCCTATCAATCCCCCCTCGTTTGCCCATATCCCAGGCAGGGTCCATCGTGACAGTTTCTCTGGCTAATGTCCTCAGTTCTCTCATTTCAGTGACTCCCATCTGCACCCACTTACAAAAACTGTCCCCGCTTTTGTTGGATTGAATCTAGTTCCATTCCAACACCCTTGTGGGGGATGGTCCACAGCAACGGCCCCAACTGTTTCACATCCTGCTGTACCTACCCCCTTGGCTAGTGTTTCACACACTGACCTTGGCCTTGGCCACACATCTGGCTTGGGAATGGGGCGGCAGCAAGTGCAGCAAGTGTGCACAACCCTTATGCACTGGAGCTCGCTCTCCTGCTGCTCTTGGCACCTGTCACCATGTTAAAACCAGGGCTGGCCTGCTGGAGAATTAAAGGACCTACAACCAAGGCAGCCGGGCCAGCCAGCCAGCAACTCCCCCCTTCCCCACCCCCCATCCCAGGTGAGACAGCTCAGCCTGGCCCCGCTCATTAAAAAGGCCTAGTTGAGCCCAACCCAACTGCTGGGAAAACTGCTTTAAGTCATTAAGTGTCAGGGTGGTTTGTGGTTTAAGAAAAGCTAATTCAGGGGCTTCCCTGATGGCAGTGGTTAAGAATCCGCCTGCCAATGCAGGGGACACGGGTTCGTGCCCTGGTCCAGGAAGAGCCTACATGCCGCGGAGCAGCTAAGGCCGTGCTCCACAACTACTGAGCCTGCGCTCTAGAGCCCGCGAGCCACAACTACTGAAGCCCACGTGCCTAGAGCCCGTGCTCCGCAACAAGAGAAGCCACCGCAATGAGAAGCCTGCGCACCACAACGAGGAGTAGCCCCCGCTCGCCGCAACTAGAGAAAGCCCGTGGGCAGCAATGAAGACCCAACACAGCCAAAAATAAATAAAATAATTTTAAAAATAAATAAATTTATACTGATTCGTATAACTCAGAGGCTAAACAATGCTGGAAGAAAAGTTACACAACAGGGAGACTAGTGTCAGCTATTTCTGCTTCTTCCCTCCTCCATCTTATTAACACCAAGGTTTCTCTTCATGGGAAGAAGCCACGAGATGGGAACTTTCTCAACTCCCAGCCTCCCTGTCACTCTAGAGGCCTCGCGTGCCCCCAGGTCCCGGCCCGACACCCACCCCGTGCCCTCCGTGCCCCTCAGTTCTCTCTGCCCTGCCCCCATCTCCCTCTACAGCATTTAACCTCTCCCACATTAAACACACCATCAAAAACAACAAAAGTCGATTTCTCATCACTAATCCACTGCTGCAATTTTCACTTTCTCAAACCCTGTGGAAGTAGCAGGCCTACACTTGGCTTTTTGATTTTTTAAAAACTTTTTCACACACACACACACACACACACACACACACACACACACACACACACACACACACACACACACACACACACACACACACACACACACACACACACACACACACACACACACACACACACACACCCGTCATTCCTCAACTGCCATCTGGCTTCAACCTCCCTCCCCACCCCCAGTGCACCTCAGTCAACCACCACCAGCCTCCTGCTCTAGCACTAAATCCCACACCCATGGTTCTGTATATTTCACTCAATCTCAAGGGCGTCTGACTTGCTGACCCATTCTGTGGCCCACGGTTTGAGCGTCTCTGCGGCGTCTCACCCTCTTCCCCCGCCCTTGAAGGTCGCCCCTCCCGGGGATCCCACACTCTGAGGTGACCTCACCGCGTGGCTGCCGTCACCCAGGCCGCCGGCTCTGCATTCCGGGCACAGCTCTGACTCCACGTTCACGGGGCCAACGGCCTAGTGACAGCTCCACTCTGGAGAGCCACAGGCACCTCAAAGTCAGTGTCCTCCACCAAACGCCTTGCCTTCCACCCCGAACCTGTTCCTCCACTGAACTCCCTACATCCTGAAACTGGCACAACTCCAGCCTCTCTGAGCTCCCCTTTCTCAAGCATGTAAATCACCGAGTCCCGCTGGGCCTGTCTCCTAAACTAAACTCCACCCGAGATCCACCCACTTTCCTCTGGCTCCACGACCACCTCTCCACCTGAAATCAGTTCCATCCCTCGCGGAGCTAACTCAACAGCCTCCCACCTGGTCTTTACGTGTTCACGCTTCCCCGTGCATCCTCCCCACCGTAGCCAGCGTGACCTTCCTAACGTGCGAATCTGACCGAGCTTCCTGACATGGTTTCTGTTCAATCCTGACTCTCCAGCACGTCACACACAGCACACAGGCACGTGATAACAATGCTTCCTGGGTGGTACGGGTAAATTCCCAAAATGTCCAAGAGGTCAACACTTGGACAAACAAACTAAAGATGTAAGTTTCACAGATTAACGTTATGAAATGTGTGAAAAGCCCAGTTTGACAACCAAAGAGTAACACCAAATTTAAGCAACTTATATACTGTAGTCTTAAAACAACAACTGCGAGGTTTACGTCAACCTCTTAAGTGACTGCTCTCCCTTCCCCCTTCCCCCATACAAAAAAATAATGGCTTTTACTTTCCAACAGAATCGAAAAGAAGTCTGAATGTTCAACATTTACTTACGTGCAAAGAATTGACTGGTCCTCACGATCTACAAAACAAAACAAAACAAACAAAAAAAAAAGAAAGTGACCATTTGCCTGGTTTTTAAAATTTTTGATATAATAATAAAGTTGCAGTGACAGCCTCTAAAATACTAGTAACTCTGCTGTTCTCAGGTCAAGTTAACTCTTCCCAACACTCTTATATATTATACAGTCCTAAGTCCAGTCAAGTTCATCATTCTAATGCCAGAATCTCTGGGGTAGATAACAATCCAGGCTCAGATGACTGTACATGTCTCATCAACCTGGACTCTCCAGCCCGGCTGCCCATCAGAGTCAACTGGGAAGTTTTATAAAAATGAACTCTGCAGAGCTCCACCTTCAGGGGGAGGGATTGAAAAACCTCTTTTTAAGTAGGTTCCCCAGGTGATTCTGATGCAGGGCCAGGTTTGGAAACCACTGCCTTTCAAGAAAACCCACCACCAGAGAGGACTCATTATTAATTTGACCTTAAAGGAGAAAAAAACCCAAAAAGTATCAAACACTGAGTGGAAAAGAAGATTGAAGGAGGATAAACATCTATATGAGGTTTAACCACTGTCTCAAGTCACAATGTGAGATACACCAAAAATAACAAAAGTACGTATGATGAAAAAAATCTAACATGATTTTATAGTGATGAATGATTTAAGTATTCATATTCAGCTCACTTTTTCAACTGAAAAGGTGAAATGCAAACCCATGTGTATGTAGTCCAAGGACAAAACCACCTGTGTAGGTTGTATGACTTCCAATCACTTATGAGCTTCATTATCTCTATTTTACAGACGAAAATGTTCTTTGAGGAAGTTAATCCTCCAGTCACATAGCTACTGGGGGACAAGGATGCAGGTGAGAACCCAGGCCTGTCTGCCTCCAGTGCCTGTGTCCTCAACACTCCCGACCAAGACTGTCACTGCCTCAAAAGGAACTGCGGTCACGAGGGCCCGGCCCAGGTAGCATTTCCGTCGCTCCCGAGGCTGTGCTTGCTTTTCCATCAGAAAAGCCATCATGTGCCCAATGAAGGTCTCACAGTAGTTCAGGCACAGATAACCTCCATCAAAGAGAAATGAAGAGTTCCTTCACTATGTCATACTCTTTTCATATAATATTATTAAAAGAAACAAATCCATTCATATACTGTGTATAAACTGAGTTATAGTAAGAGCATATTACTGCCCGGCCCCTTGAGTCTAATTTAATTCCTAATAATAGCTCCTAACCACTGTTTTCTCCTTCTTTCTGGCTGCCATGGGCAACATAGTTGATGTCTGCCCTTTTATGGGTTCCCGTTCCCAGGGATGCGCCATCTCCTTTCTTTGGCATGTCCTTCCCGGATCCATGACCACTTGGATTACCTCCACCTGCCCTTTGTGCTCAGCTCAGCTGTATCTCCTCTGAGGAGCCTCCCCAGACCCTCTTCCTCAGGCTCCTCCCTGTTTCCTTCTTTTGACCAGTATTCTGGAGTTAGACAAACGATACTGCCAACAGCCCGCCCCCCCAGCATGTGCTACCTGAGGTCACAGACTGTCTTGCTTCTTTATTCCCAGAATTAACAGTCAGCCATCCGTCCACTGAGAGAACCCAGTACAAGGAGCCGGGCCGGGCACTGGCAAGACACCAGGAACTGGAATCTTCTGTCCTAGTTCCAGCCCCACCACAAACTACCCACAGATCTATAAATGAGGCATTGATTCCTTCCTGGTCTCGGGTTCTTCACCTATAAAACTAGGATTTTACCAAGTTTTTGCATATTATTCACTCTAAACATGAACTCTCACACCCCAAATTCTCCTGGTCTGAGCAACGTCTATAGAACTCCACTTCATAGTTTACAATGAACTTTATACTCTAAAAACCTATAAATATAACCAGAGACAGCCTTATAGTGACATTTAAGGGAAATAACTTCATGCTCAAAAATGCAACTAGCCTTCTAAGAGTAGAGACTCATTTGATAGCTCAGTTATTTTCCAAAGCACCTGTCAAAAAACACATACGGAGGTACTCTAAATCCATGTTGAATTAAATCATATTTTCAGCAGTGAAAAAGGTTTCAAATCAGTCACCTCAGCTCCTACCTTAAAAAACTAGAAAAGCACAAATTAAACGCAAAATAAGTAGAAGAAAAAATGATAAGGAACAGAAATCAATGAAATGGGAAACAGGAAAAAAAAAGTCACCAAATGCTGGTTCTTTGAGATCGATGAAATTGATAAATCTCTAGACAAAATGATCAGGTATAAGACACAATATCTGTAATTACCAATATCTGTAATAAGAAAGGGAAAACCACTATAGATCCCAGAAATACTGAAAGGATAATAAGGAAACATTAGGAACCACTTTCTGCCAAAAAAATTGACAACTAGGATGAATGGTAATTTCTTTAAAAGACATAAACTACTAAAGTTCACTCAAGAAGAAACAATAACCTAAATAGATGTAGAAAAGACATACAATAAAACAACATCCATTCATGAGCAAAAACAAAAACAAAACCAAAAAACTCAGCAAACTAGGAATAAAAGGGAACTTCAACAACTTGATAAAGGGCATCTACAAAACACCTGCAGACAGTTAACATCATCCTTAATGGTGAAAAACTGAATGCTGTCCCCCTGAGACCAGGAATAAGACAAGGATGTCTGTTCTCACACCTATTCAACATCACAAAGAAGAAAAATAATTAAAAGCAGAGACTTGAAAAGGAGGAAATAACAATGTCTCTATTTGTAGAGGACATAATTGTCTATAGAGATAATCCCAAAGAATCCACCAAAAAACCTTTCAGAATAAGGGACTTTTGCAAGGTTGCAAAATATGTCAATATATATTTTAAAAATAATATTTCTATATATTAATAGTGAACAATTGGAAACTAAAAATTTTAAAGTTCCATTTAACACTACTAAAAACAGGAAATGCTTAGTTATACTAAGGGATATGTTATACTTAGATATAAATCTAACAAAGTATGTGCAAGATCTATATACTAAAGACTATAAAATACTGATGAAATAAGTTAAAGATCTACATAAATAGAGATAAACCATGCTCATGGATTGGAAGACTCAAAACTATTGTCAATTCTGTTCCAATTGTTCTATAGAGTCAATGCAATCCAATCAAAATGTGAAGAGTGGGACCTTTTTTAGAAAATGACAAGCTAATTTCTATAATTTATATTGAAAGACAAAGCAACTAGAATAGAGAAAATAATTTTTAAAGAATGATGGTGGAAGATACACTATTTGATTTCAAGATTTACTATATGGCTATTGTAACCAAGACAGTATGATATCTGCAAAAGGACAGACATACAGATCAAAGGAATTGAGAATCCTGACAAAGGCAATTCACTGGAGAAAAAAATTGTCTTCTCAACAAATGGTGCCAAGATCAACTGGATATCCACATGCAAAATGATGATCTTCAATCCATACCTTGCACCGTACATGAAAATTAACTCAAGATGGATCACAGATTGAGTGGGAAAAAATTGCAAATCACTTACCCAATAAAGGACTTGTAACTAAAAAGGACAAAGAATTCTCAAAAATGAGTAATAAGAAAACAAACCACCCAATTTTTTTAAATGGTCAAAAGATTTGGACACTTCACCAAAGAAGACATACAGGTGGCATAAGCACATCAAAAGATGCTTAATATCATTAGTCACTAGGGAAATGCAATTTAAGACCACAATGAAATATCACCACACACTTATCAGAGAGACTACAATTTAATAAAAAACTGACAATACCAAGTGCTGACAGGATGCAGAACTGGAACTCTAATCCATTGCTAGTAAGGTTGAAAAATGGCACAGCCATTTGGAAAAAGTTCGGTAATTTCTTATAAAGTTAAACATATACCTACCATGTGACCGAGCAATCCTACTCCTAGGTATTGAGCCAAATGAAATTAAAACTTACACTCAAAAAACCTGTATACAAATGTTTCTAGTGTCTTTACTGCCAAGAACTGGAAACCATCTAAATGCCCTTCGAATGGTAAGTGAATAAATAAACTGTGGAACATGCATCCAATGGAATACTACTCAGAACTAAAAAGGAGTGAAGTATTGGTGGATGACACTCAAATGTACTGTGTTAGTGAAAGAAGCCACCCTCATAAGGCTAATTTGTGTATGATTACATGATGTTCTGGAAAAGGCAAAACTATAGTGACAAAGGAAAAAAAAAATCAGTGGTTGCCATGGACTAGAGGGGAGGGAATTACTATAAGGAAAGTGTAGAAATTTGGGGGGAAGATAGAACTGTTCTATATCTTGATTGTAGTTACACAACTATATGCATTTGTCAAAAGTCAAAAAACTATGCACTAAAAAGGCTGAACATTACTGTATGCAAACAATACCTACTAAAATCGTATGTATTTAGTTTTCCCATTCAGCAACATGCTGTGCCTCTACATTTAAGACTTTTAAAAAGTTCTGCAATTTCTTATTCAGGTTCTGCCTATTTTTGTTCACTGCTACCATATATATTTCTGGCTAAAGAATAAGTACATCTTTAAACTTATCACCCAGTGAAATCACTGTTTCATCCCCTCACTAACCCTTTCACTCTGATGCCTGTACCCTCTTAGTTTTCTTCACAGCACTTATCACTATGATATTGTCTTTATTTTCCTGTATCTTCAATGAGATAACAGTTCTCTAACACAATCACTAGAAGGGTTTTCCTACATTTGACAGCTTCTCAGGGTAAGGAGGGTTACTGTCTCCCACTGCCTGTATTCCCACATTATAAGATTCAATACATAGATTCAAGGCAACTGTAATTCATTATAAAACATTCCTTTTCCTGGCATAAAATAATGCTCTTTGTCCCTGTTTCTGCTGTGGCGTCTACTTTAGACTTGAGATGACTTTAATTGGTGCTCCCTTTTTGTACCCATTTGGCCGAGGAAATGCCCATCATTGCACTGCTATTATTTTTCTACTTTGAGATGTCTCTCTTATAAGGGGCATATGATTATATTAGGCTCTGTTATTTATAGGGGGTTAAAAGTGTTTATATTTACCGCTGTATTTGGTGTTAACCTGTTTTCTGACCTTTTGAAGCCTTCCTTGATGTTCCTTTTAAACGACGGTTTGTTTTCCTTGCTTTCCTTTCTCCGAATGTAAGAAACTTGTATCCAGTTTCAACATTTTTCAAAAAGAATACTTTAACCTACATTTTAAAGGTTCACATTTTGATGTATATCAATCCTAGTCTTAAAAGACTTATTCTTAAAACAAGAGAGGGGTAGTATATGTGCTTATTATACTAGGACATCCCTTGGTGTGTCAGACATCGTTTCAAGACTGCTGCTCAGGATTCCACTATGTAAGTGAGCCATCCTTTTAAGTAATTACTTATTCGTAGAACAATTGGTTATTTCCAGTGTTTCTCAGGAAGCTACTGGAGGTTATTCTCCATTCAAAATAACAGCATATGGGATCCATAAATTAAGAAATACAACCACGGAAAGAAGCAAGGAGGAATTCCCTGGTGGTCCAGTGGTTAGGACTCCGTGCTTCCACTGCAGGGGGCACGGGTTTGATCCCTCGTCGGGGAACTAAGCTCCTGAATGCCGCAAGGCGAGGCCAAAAATAAAATACACACACACACAAAACACACATACCCTTAAAACACACATACCCTTTGATCCAGCAGTCCACAGAAAGAAGCAAGGAATTTCCAGAGTGTAGGCGAAGACAAGTCTGAAGACCACTAAGTACAGACTGGAGGATAAAGGGTCCCCAGAGGTATGTCTCCAAGGGAGGAAAGACACTGATAAATTATGTGATACATGTCTACGTATTGAAAGAAGACTTGTAGTTCTGTCAAATCAATGTAGTAATTGCAGAACTAGTCTGTTCCCCCAAAATAGGAAAATTAAATTACTAACCCCAGGGAAAACAGCAAATTGTGTAAGAAAGGAAACGTGATCATAGGAGAAATAGTTTAAATGCTGAATACTAAAATGCCAAAAAATGTTGATTTGACTCCTGTCAGGAAGATGGGGGTGGGCAGTTAAAAACTCTTCTTTCATAATAGGAAGTCTATAGAAAACACCAGAAGTTAAAAAAAAAAAAAAAGAAAGAAAGAATATCACAAGCCTGTTACTTTGAAATATATACATACACAAGAAGAAACAGATTAAAATATGATTTCCTCTAAAGAGGAAATCCAGAATGGGCAGGGGTAGGACAGGTATCTCTTGTTTCTTTTTCAATAATGTAAGCCTTGCTGTACGGTGTGTTTGCTTGTTTCAACTATCTTCACATATTACTTTTTAACAAAAAGTAGAAAGTAATTTAAGCATTCAAAGTTCTTTGACAGTTTCTGATCTTGATGTTATCCAGACTATTCTGCATTGTTTAATGGTCTAAAACCATTTAGATAACACAGGAATTATCTAGTCCTTGAGATTTGATAGACTTCACCACTAAAATTATCTGGGCCTTGTGTCTTTGAGACATAAAGGTAAAACCTCTGACAATCTTTACCATTTCTCCCACTGGCATTGTTCTAAGTTTTCCACCTTATTTTGAGTCAGTTCTGTCTCTGTTCATAGTGTTATAAAACCTTTATTCTTTCTGGTGGTTCTCTCTTAGTCACACTTGCCAAATTGTTTGTCTATTTTACGGTCTTTTTGTGGAACCAGTTCAAGTTTTACTTAACAATTTTATGTTTTTCCTCTTCTTTAGGTTCATTTCATGCTGTACTTTTTAAAAAATTGAGGTATAACTGACATGTAACGTTATATTAGTTTCAGGTGTACAACACAATGATTCAATATTTGTATATACTGCAAAATGATCACCACAAGAAGTCTTAAGTTAACATCCAGGCTGTACTTTTAAAGAACTTCTTTTGTGTGTGTGAAATGACACACAGAAAAGTTCATGAGACAATACAGCTTAATAAATTATCATAAAGTTGTCTTTCATCTATCTTGTGAGTAAAAAGGCTTGTATATAAATTTTTGTTTACTAATAAAAATATTTATAGCTATGAATTCTTTCTTAAAGCAGTTTTTGCCTTAAGCCATCAATTTTTTACATGTGATATTTTGTTGTGGTTAACTTCTAAAGAATCTGTAATAGCGGTTTTGATTTCTTCTTTTACCAAAAAAGCCATATAGATGAATGGCTAACAGCAAAAACAGTAAGAAGAACTCATTAAACAACACTCCTACAGAACAAACCCAGGTGGAAATCTGTTAATACCTTGTCTTACTGCACTGTGGTCAGAGAATGTGGCCTGATCTGAGATTTTTACTGGTGACTTAGCATCAAAATTACAAGCCAAGGTTGTAAATGTTCTTTCTGCTTGATGGGCAGTAGTACAGTATACACATTTTCCAATCAAGCTTGCTAAATTGTGTTGATCACACTCTTTATATTCTTTCTTTTCCCTACTTATCTCAAATTCTGAGAGAAACACATTAAAGCTCCCTCTATAATTGTGGGTCACATTTCCCCTGTATTTCCAATAGCTGTTGTTTTAAATATGTGACACAATGTCAACAGTATAAATGTAAGTATTATCTGAGTCTTCTAGAGAATTATGTCACACTGTTCCTCTCTTAAATCTCCCATCTCTGCTCCCTCCGTTCCTCTCTTAAATCTCCCATCTCTGCTCCCTCCTCCTCACCCTCAGCTGGGACCCTGCTTCGTCTTTCCCTGAGAAAACAGGAGCGCTTTCACAAGTTCCTACCACCAACCATATCTACCTACCAACCAGCAGATGCTTTCAAGAAACCCGGCTGTGAAAGGAAGGAGAGGATGGAAGAGAGAATTTTCTTTTTTAAAGTGACGGGGAAAACTTCAGCACATTCAATGCTAACAATAGGAGCCTCTAAAAAGGGAAGCAGAAGACAGTCAACACTGTGAGCTTCCTGAGACGGATTCCTAGGAGAGATGGGACGGGCATCAGAGGTGAAGGAGCTGGGAGGACTGCCTTCACAGGAGTGGGCGCAGGACAGGACGGTTTGTAAATCTGGCTCAGGAAGCTGCGGCAGCTCCTCTCTGGTGGCTTCTAATTTCTCCATGGATCAGGGGAAGAAGCCACCAGCTGGGGAGGAGAAGGGGACGCAGGGACCTCGGGAGCTGAAGCGGGCAGGGGCTTGAGACAATCATTAGGGAGAGTGAGGTTATAATCTTAATAGACAATCAGGGAAGGATTAGCAAGCAGTGTTCTGCCTGGAGTCTGGGCTCCTGGTCACGAAATTAACAGGAGTATTGATCTGTTCAGCTGTATGAACAGCAGATTCCAGAGGCATCAGCAACCCAAGTAAGAGCCTTAAAAAATATATATATCTTGATTGACCTAGGGTGAGAATTTTGCCAAGTAAGTTAACAAAAGAACAAAGGGACAGGGGGCGTAGGATACTGTCAGAAGACGCTGAAATGACAGACTATAAAATCTAAACTACACAAGGAAGAAAGTCAAGGCAGTACTGATAATCCACAGGGGAAAAGGAGAACAGCGTTTGGACCCAAGATCTAAACGGAGTCAAAGAACACGGTCAGGAGACTTGCTGACTGAACTGCCAGGACGGAAGGATTTTGCAATAGAATTTCTGAAATATTTGAAAAATAAGATCATTTCAGAAGGTGGCACAGTCCAGGGTGTCAGCAGCGTAAGTCAGAAGAGAAGAAGATTAAGAGAAGATTAAGAGACCGGGGGCTGGCTGTTCACGAAAAACTAGGAAGTAACACAGGGTTATGGCAGGGCTTGAGGCAGGGAGGAAACAACCACGTGTTGGGGGTCAGATGCACTAAGGCGGGAGGGGAGGAGGAGGGAGGAGGGGAACCCAGAAGAAAGCTGCTACAAGCAATGAGGGGCAGGCAGAGGAGGGGCGGTGTTTTCAAGGAGAAAGAGTATTTGTTAATAGTCCAGCAGATGCATTGCGAGTAAGGACACTGACCCCATCTCCTAGCGCATAGGATCGGAGTGGAGGGCCCATACTCAGGGGAAAGCCAAGTTTCAGTTAAAGCCCGGAGGAAAAGAAAACACTTGAAGAAGACATTGAACACATAGGGAAGTTTGCACATCACAGAGTGGGAGTTACCTGAGGCAGAAATGAAAAGAGAGCATTGCGGAAACGAAGATGTGACTGGGAAACAAAAGAACAAGGAGATGTGGATTTCATTCTAAGACTCCAGGAAGAAGGTAGAATCTCAGGTCTTAGATATGCATGGGGGCCCCTGCAACTACTGTTAACAGCAAAATTTGCCTTTACATCTGTCTAGGTCAACAGAAGGTGGGAGGCAGTGTTGGCTGCTACTGAGTGGAAGCTGGCTGGAGTGGACAGCCACGGGGAAGGGCAGAGGAGGAGGAGCGCACGGGGTGCTGGGGGAGCCTGGAATAGTAATAGCCTTAGGTCCCCTCACATGATTACCTACCGGGCACAGGTCTCTCAGTGTGCTGCGTTCAGTTTCTAACATGCAGGACTGCGAATGAGAAGTCTGAGCCCGCTGACGCCCTCTCCACCGAGATCACCTGATGTTGACCTATCCACACCACGCTGTGTTAGACCAGGCATGTGTCTCCTTTCAGGATTCCTGCCTGGGGTTCCCTGGTGGCGCAGTGGTTGAGAGTCCACCTGCCGATGCAGGCAACGCGGGTTCGTGCCCCGGTCCGGGAAGATCCCACATGCCGCGGAGCAGCTGGGCCCGTGAGCCATGGCCGCTGAGCCTGCGCGTCCGGAGCCTGTGCTCCGCAACGGGAGAGGCCACAACAGTGAGAGGCCCGAGTACTGCCAAAAAAAAAAAAAAAAAAAAAGATTCCTGCCTGGGGCTTAGTGAACCCTCTCAGTGTCAAGACTCAAGTCCTTCTTCAGTTCTGGTAAACTTTTTCAAAAATATCACTTCTCTCATGGCCCCTGAGAGTCTATACCATGTCTACACATATGTAGAGTATATACCATGTTTCCTACTCTTTCTGCCATAATTTCCATCAGTTTCTTTTTGTTGTGTATTCTGGAAGAACTACTTGAGTCGGTCTGCTAATTCATTGCTTTAGTCCAATTATGTCAATTCTGCTATCCCACGCTTTCAGAGTTGGTGATTTTTGCAAGCAAGTTTATGTCCAATGACTCTACTTTCATGCATGCAGTCAATCAATATTTCTTGAACAACTACTATGTGCCAGGCAGACACTGCATTTTTTTTTTTTAAGTCCCACTGGTTGTTTTTTGGGGGGGCTGCGCCATGCGGCATGTTGTGATCATCATTCTCTAACCAGGGATCGAACCTATGCCCCCTGCACTGGGAGCACGGAGTCTTAACCACTGGACCAACAGGGAAGTCCTTCTGCATTTTATTGATGCAATATCCCCTAGAATCTAAAGTTAAGAAAAAAAATGCAGCTCTCTTCTGTTTTTTGTGTTAAAAAACCAAACTCTGTTCAGTAGGACCATCTGCTCTGAATCCTCCACATGGTCCCCTGTCAAGCTACAGGTCCTCTTCATAGGCCCACTGACGTTTAGCTATTTGCTCACGTCTGTAATTGAAAACCTAGATGGATGAGCATTGGTAGCTGGTCTGAGCTTCATGAGCAGTTGCATGTTGTTGACTGTTGTCTGACTGCTCTAGCAGACGTCCCACCCGACTGTGTTGTATCCTTTATCAGCAGGTAGCTCCCTACTTATAGAACAAAATACAGTGGAATTGGTTAGAGTGGGTTTTTTTTGTTTTTAATTGCCTGTTTTAAATTACTACGTAATCAAAACTATCAACTAATTTTTTTAACTTTCAAGTGGCAGTTTATGATTGTGGATAAGAATGTGTCACATTGTCTTGGTTTTGAATCCTCGTTCATACCTCTTACTATTTACATTTTCTTGGTCAAGTTATTTAACTTTTTGTGCCTCAGCAAAATAGGGATGGCAATTCTATTTACTTTATAGGATTGTTGTGGATTAAATAATACACATAAAGCATTTAGCCCAGTGCCTGGCACATAATAATATTCAATACAGGTTCATTCTAGCATTAGTGATGATATTAATCATACCATATACTGGTAAGCCACATCCTCCTCATTCTGTATTCATATAGTTGGTTTGGAAACCCAGTAGTGGGGCATTAACATTTATCCCTCTTAACTAGAGTCAATTCACCATTCAACCTGTCAAGAGCTTTTAAAAACTCTGTTCCTTTTCATCAAGTGTATTTCTTTTTCCTCCCAGTTTCATGTCATCTATAAATTTTACAGGCATGCATCCTACGTCTTCAAGTATATTGATTAGAATGTTGGAAAGGGCACAAACCCCTTGGTGCACACCCTGACGCCTGGCCAACCTCTATCATTAATCAGCATCTCAGGCACAACTTGGCAGCATCCAACCACGAGGAGATCACAGGGACCATGGAACGCCATGGAGAAGTCCTAATTCTCTGATAACACTGTCTACTATATTTCCCTTCCTACTCAGTGTAAAGTAATGTGAGGAATATTTTCATGCTGTTTCTAGACTATTAACAGGAGATTCTAGAATCTTTCCTGGCAGGTATAGTAAGCTCAAGAGTGGGAGCTCTTGAGCTTAATATAAAGGGGAGCTTCTTCCTCTTTTTAAAAATTAGAATTATATAATGTGAGACCATCCCAGCCTTCTGGAAACTCCTGTTCTATACAATACTTCAAAGAACAGGGGTTCAGTAATCTCAGTTGTGAGAATGTATTTGTTTAGAAGAGAAAATATGCATTCAATCAGAGGAGGAGTGTACTTTGGCCAATTTCTTCTCCCATATAAGGCAGCTTGCTCATTCATACAAATACTTTTCTGCACGTAAAGATCATTCTCCTTAATGGAGACACAGAATGAGACACAAAACAAAAAGCTGATGATTTCCCTTCTCCATCACCTGACTGCAATTTATCACAGTCGTGGCCATTTCTTAACATTCTTGGCTCTGAACCTAAGAAAGGGTTATTAAATTGAATCTTTTTTAAGTCTAAGCTCATTTTGGATTCTGAACCTCTTCTTACCCATCTATGCCACTATTCTAGTCCTAAAGCACTTCCTGTTTGCCTCCGAGGACCAGGTATATAAGAAGCATCCGAATGATACCTGAGTAGGAAATGCATATTAACTCCCTCACACTACCCTTTAGACCCAGCACCCAGGCAGCCTTTCCAGGACCTGAGATTTGATGACAGGTGGATGCAACATACTCTGCTTCCTGAAGACCTCGTAGATTTTATTTTAGTTTACAGAATTCATTTTTAAAAAAAATAAAAGGAGAGAGAGGGAGAGTTACTATAGAAGATTTCACATAGTACTAGGAAGTCCCACGTTTAAATGCAGTCTTGTTGACAGGTCCTACTGCATATCACAGAGAGCTATATTCAATATCCTGTGATAAACCATAATGGAAAAGAATAGGAAAAAGAATATATAAAGGAGTTCCCTGGTGGTCTAGTAGTTAGGGGCCACCGGGGTCAGGTCACTGCCGGGGCCCAGGTTCAATCCCTGGTCAGGGAACTGAGATTCCACAAGCCACGTGGCGTGACCAAAATAAAAAAAAAAAAAGAAAAAGAAAAAAGAAAAAGAACAGGTATATGTATAACTGAATCGCCTTGTTGTACACCAGAAATTAACACGACATTGTACATCAAACTATACTTCAAGAAAATTAAAATTTTTTAAAATTTAAAAGGAAAAAAAATGCAGTCTTGTTACACAATAACGTTAAATGCATTCAAAACTGCTCCATTCTAGTTTTCAAAAAAAATTCCTCCATAAATCATTGTGTCTGAAGCCATAATTGCAATTAAGGACTCTTCAAATTTATATTTCATTCAAAACCCAAAAAGAAAACAATCAAAATCCACCAACTCCACACATGCTGTTTAACTTTTGTTGTGTCCTTTTTCATGCATTTAAATAAAAAATATTTTATAATCTTTCTTTCCCCAATGATGCATCTACCTTTTCTATTATTCTTCCTGTTGGTTTTAAAAACTAATGCAGTAGAGCTTTGATTATACTGTCTTGTGGTGGAGAGATCAAACATATATAAAAACTAGATGCTTCTTAACAGAAAAATTAACGTGAAGTATTTATGAACCACCAAGCACACTTACCGGATGCCTATAGAAAATGGCCATATTGCCTAGTCTAATCTTAAGAATTCATAATTTTTCTACAATAAACATCTATCACTTTTCTTTTTAATCTTAAAAAAAAAGTAAAGCCCTCTGTAGAAAAGATTGAGACAGTCTAAAAAAAACCAAATTACATTTAAGAAATTCTGAGTAGTATTCTAACATTTCCAGTTACCTTGAAGCATGCATCTGTAAGCAGATTCAGATATGGCGTAGATGTGTGGAGGCATCTCGTGACGTTTCTTCCCTCTGTACATTTCAATAATATTCTCAGAGTAAATGGGAAGATTCTTGTAAGGATTTATGACTACACAGAAGAGTCCAGAATAGGTCTAGAATAGATAAAAATAAAATACAGTGTTAAAAAAAAAACTGCATATATCCATAGGATCCAATCAGGAGACAAACCACACAGTAATTTGAACAGGGGACCTTTATCATTTGCACAATTAGTCTATCCCTAAAATTAAATCTCACCCATAATGGGCAATCCAAACCACAAGTAGTTCTCCCACAGAGAGCCTATTAAGTGGTACTTCCTAGATTCAATTCCCTCATCTGTCAAATGGAAATAGTAATATATGCTTCATGGCTTCATGAAGCCACGGGTCATTATTCAAACAACATGTCATTTGCTTTTTCACACTCATTCTCTCATGAGTGTGCGAGGTATGAAAAGTTCATTAAGGTAGTTTCAGATTCCACGTTGCAACTCATCTTTAAGGAAATACCGGTGGCCAAGTTTGGGTACAGTATCAAAGGAGAATATCCACAATTATCTGGAAAGGTTATTATTAAAGGGTTTTTTTCTTAAGTGTAAAACATTTTTACTCTTCTAATTTTTTTTTGCTTTGGAAAATATAGGGTTTTTTTTCATAAAAACAATTTATGTCAACTTGTTATAGGTTTATTTTTAAATGAGTTGATAAATATTTAAAATTTGTGTTTTACTTTCTAAACACAGTAAATATCATGAAATATAAACAAAAGCTCTTTGGGGGCCCTCAAAAAATTTTAAGAACCACTAGTCTAGAAGATAAAAGCCTTCCTCATCAGTAGGGTAATCATTACTCAGAATTAATACTAGGAGCACTTTTGCCTTTGGGGTTTTTTTAATTCACATGGAATGATTTCTGAGAACTGACTCTGGGAATTATGGAAAATCAAGAGCGGTTAGGATTGCTGCCAGATGCTCCAGTCCTGGCGGGGCTGAAGGCACCTCAGCTGCACCGGGAAGCAGACCCTTTACCTCGGGTGATTCTAAATCTAAAGGCAAGAGGATCCTAGAAAAGGCCGAGGACCACTGGTGCTCAGCTCCCCAGGGAGTACCGAGGGGCTTCTAACCAACAAGCTGTGTTCAGAAAGGCTGAAAGCCCTGGCAGTGGCCACCAGGAGGCACTGCCGAGCCCACTCTATTCTGAACGCTGCAGTGAATGATGCTGAAAGGAGAAAGGCGGCCAAAAAAAGTTTAAGTGATCAGAACTACCTCAGCAGCTGTTCTCCTTTATCTTTGCTTCCCTCCCGATGTGGAATGCACTTCCTACCTAGATTAGCGCTTGGGAATAAGACAAAGGCAAGCAAGGGCCCTGCTCTGAGCTCACTGATTTGGGCTGTTTGCCTGATTTCTGAACTGATTACTGTTTGCCTGAGGCCACAGTAATTACTTGCCCCTCCCTGGGTGACCGCTGGGCCTGAAACCGTTGGCTTTCTCATGTCCCGCATCACACCTCCAGGAACCTTGGCTGGCTCTCAGGCCACCCACCCAGCAGCCTGGCACCTTCTACCAAGCGAGTCTCTAGTCTAACTAGGCCAGCCTCTCTCTGCCACCCACAGGACAAAAAGGTAACGAGAGACAATAAAAACAGATTTTATTAAGGGTGAGAAAACTAAGGAGAGGCAATCTCAACATTTTAATTTTTTTTTTGAGTTTAATTTATACACAGGAAATTTGACAAATCGTAACTACACATCTCAATGAACTGTTATATATACAACTTCCACTTTTTCTTCAAAAATGAGATAAAAGTCGATCATGAAGCTACAAATTCTGCATTTCACTTTCTTTTCTAAGAGGAAAATAATTACAGACTGCCAAAACAGAACAAAACAAAACAAAAAAACCCAAAACCTCCAAGGAAGTTAAAATACGCCAATTCAGTTTAACATCCCATAGCATGTACGGCATGGTAACAGATCCTAATGATGACATTTGTAATCAGAAATCATTCCAACATGTGTGTCTATCATGTGTTGGGGACTTTTCTGAGGACTAAGATTACAGAGATGAGTAAATCTCACAAATATGAGTAAGTCATCAAAAAACAAGGTTGAATAATCATCAGTATCCTATGCTTGCCAAAGAGGAGCAGTAATAGAGGTTTAAGTGGAAATAGTAAATTGAAGTGCTTAAAAAGCTAAGCTTCTAATCTTGAAAATTAGCTCAAATGTTGAGCTCCTGCACTGAACCAGTACTGTACCACTTTTGTCTTCCCCAAGTCATATGGAAGGAGGGCGATGTGTTGTTAATTTCTCTGGAGGCCTTAAGTTCAAAGTAAATGTCATTATTAAGCATTTGAATACATGCAGAAGATACTAAGCACCTTCTTACACGCTCTAGGGGATGAAGACAATAAAGATACACAAAGCAAACAAGACATAATATAAGGCACCAAAAAGAGAGTGATACAAAAAAAGAAAGATGAACAAGTCTTTTAAACAGAGAAACTCTGGAGCGGAACACACGACAAACCCCACTGAAGGTCATGGCCATCTTGTCAGAAACCGTACAACTAGGTACTAAGTCCAGACCTAGAGGGTCTCTTTTAAAGACTATTAGGTCAAAAGGAGGGATAAAGGAATTCCTATTAAAATAGTACGAATGTGGGGCTTCCCTGGTGCTCCAGTGGTTAAGTGCTCCCAATACAGGGGCCCAGGTTCGATCCCTGGTCAGGGAACTAGAGCCCACATGCCGCAACAAAGGTCCTACATGCCGCAACTAAGACCTGGAGCAGCCAAATCAATAAATATTTAAAAAATTTTAAAAATAAAATAGTAAGAATGTAAAACTTGGTGGCAGGGTATATCCACGGCAGAGTGAAGCGCAGCCTAGCTGACAACAGTTTGTTCTGTGGAAGGTGAGAGAAAAGAGCCCAGACAGGCAGATTTTG
This sequence comes from Mesoplodon mirus, assembly GCF_964341445.2. Taxonomy (NCBI): domain Eukaryota; kingdom Metazoa; phylum Chordata; class Mammalia; order Artiodactyla; family Ziphiidae; genus Mesoplodon; species Mesoplodon mirus. The sequence goes on along the minus strand of NC_138994.1, from coordinate 45,965,772 downwards.
TCCACTCCGGGGGATCAGGTATCAGAGGTTCAGGAGAGAAGAGTGATGGAAGGAAAGAGGCATTCCTGAAACAGCATAAACCTGGCATCCATGTGGAAAAGAGACCGAAGGGGCAAGAGGTGGGAAGCAGGAGGTAGAGACCTCTCCAGGCACAGTAACAGGCCTACAGGAGAGAAAAACAAGACGAAAACGAAAACGGAGCAGGGATGAGTCATGAAGAAAGCGGGCTGGAGATTCAACAGCAGTCAGGACTCTGAAGAGAGAAAACCATTCAAGGCTCAAGGTAAAGATGACTCCAAGGTCGTCAAGTTAAAGATGACTCCAAGGTTGTCAAGCTTTAGAGATGGAAAAGCAACGAGTGGACGGGAAAAATCATTTGATTTGTGGGGAAAGATACTGAATCCCCTTTTAACACTGAGATTGTGGCACGTTAAAAGGAGATTCATTACAATAAGGGAGCCTGGGAGCACGAATGCCTACTGAACAGTTGGAAACACTGGAATCCTAAAGCCATGAGAACATTTTGAAGAACTGCAAAGCCTTGAAGAAGTTTGCAAAGGCTTTAAGACACCAAGTAACAGTTATTATACAAAAATACTAGCACCTTTGTGACCACCTAGAGGGGTGGGATAGGGAGGGTGGGAGGGAGGGAGATGCAAGAGGGAAGAGATATGGGAACATATGTATATGTATAACTGATTCACTTTGTTATAAAGCAGAAACTAACACACCATTGTAAAGCAATTATACTCCAATAAAGATGTAAAAAAATATATATATTAGCACCAAAACAACCTTGAAATTTTCCTAACAGTCTGTGCTGCTTTATGCCTCCAGGCTTCTACATATCCTGATCACTCTGCCCGGAATGCCCATCTCCTATCCAGTATTGGGTAATGTTGCTATCCTTTAGGGAAGGCCTCAGTCTAAGAAAACAGGGATATGCATATACATTATTACTTCATAGCTTTGAAGGATTAGAGAACCAGGAAACAGAGGCAAGTATAGATATCAGTGCAATAGAGCAGATACAACAGTCTCTTATTAGGAACAGGGGATTGAACTGGGAGCATCACTCCAACCTACACCCCGACCGCAGCTCTCAGAAGAAATCAGACCACCGCCCAGAAAGGAAAGGAAGAGAAGAAAGAATAGGTCACTCACACCATTTGCAAACACCACACCTAGATAAAATTCACATGTGTATTTAAAAGACAACAACCCTATGTAATAAGGAAAAGATCATCTTCCAGAATATTCAGAGAGAGAAATGACCTCTGGACATTCTCTACAAAATAAGCTAAAAGAAAACTTTAGGGAACAGATTTATGGCTGCAACAGAATGTAATACAACATGGACTCTTAAAGAAAGATAAAACAAAGGTAAATAATAAAAGAAGGTACAAAGATAAAACCAATTTTAAAAATACATAGAGAAGGGCTTCCTTGGTGGCGCAGTGCTTGAGAGTCCACCTGCCGATGCAAGGAACACGGGTTCGTGCCCGGGTCCAGGAGGATCCCACATGCCGCAGAGCGGCTGGGCCCGTGAGCCATGGCCGCGGGGTCTGCGTGTCCGGAGCCTGTGCTCCGCAACGGGAGAGGCCACAAAAGTGAGAGGCCCGCATACTGCAAAAAAAAAAAAAAAAAAAAGACATAGAGGAAAGATGAACATGGAGAGCAAAGAAAGGATAAGTAAAATATTAATCATTGCTCCTTAGGGAGGAAAAAAGGTCAAAATTCTGTAAAAAGAACAGTAATCAAAAATAAACTTGAAGAAAACTGTCTGTGCCTGGTTGGGGCGGGGAGGTGCTGTAATACACATTGAGTTAAAAAAAAATTCATCAAGCTAATAATAACAGAAGGAATGATGACATTAGACTATCACCATTTTGCTTCCTAATGAAATGATGGATCAGGACAGTGCCCACCACTGGCTCTAAAACCCTTAGGTGAAGGTAGACATTCCTAAAGCACAAATCAGGCCGACGAAGCCCAAACTGAGTCACTGATCCATCTCAACATTGTAAACTGAGAGACAGCTGGCATCCTGTGCGTCCTGAATCTGAATCAGACCAAGGCGCTGCATCCAACTACCAGTTTACAGAAGGCACCACAGGTATGCAATCAACAAAATCCAGACTATGGGAAATTCAACAGCACAACAGACCTTGGTTTAAAAAAAAAAAAAAAAAAAAAAAGCTACTCCGGAGGAGGGTAAATACCCCAGGCGTTCAGCTAGGACCCTAACTGCTACACCCTGAGAGTTTAGAGTATACCAGAAATAGACCAGCCCAAAGCCCAGTTGGGAAGGATGTAAATCCCTGACTGATCTACACGTGCTCGATCCCCTTCATCTAACTGCCTGCCCAGAGCAAAACTCTAGAACTAGCTTGATATCATGCAGAGCCTCAAATTAACTTCACAATTTTATATACAGTAAGTGGCACGTAAGGCAACAGTTGTGACTAAAATCCAAGATAATATGTGGGTTCCCTGTGAGTCTACTTTTATTGCCTTGTATTATTACACTTGGACAATAATATGCTCAAGTAATTAAGACATGATTGAGATTAGTAAAATTGATAAACCTCTGGTGAAGCTCATTTTAAGAAGGGTAGAGCAGATTATCTGTATCAGGAGTGAGAGAGAACATCACTACAAATCCTACAGGAAAAAAGAGGGTATTTTGAACAACACTATGCCAATAAATTTGAAAATTTACATGAAATAGACAAATTTCCAGAAAAACTCAATATCAAAACTGATACCCAAAATTTTTAATCTGAAAAATTCTATATCTATGAAAGAAAAACTTCCCCACAAAGGAAACTATATCATTATTTTAAAATGAAATAACATCAATCTTATCCAAACTCTTCCAGAGAAAATACAAAGATAAAATATTCCATGGGGCTTCCCTGGTGGCGCAGTGGTTGAGAGTCTGCCTGCCAATGCAGGGGACACGGGTTTGAGTCCTGGTCCGGGAAGATCCCACATGCCGCAGAGCAACTGGGCCCGTGAGCCACGGCTACTGAGCCTGCGCGTCTGGAGCCTGTGCTCCGCAACAAGACAGGCCGCGACAGTGAGAGGCCCGCGCACCGCGATGAAGAGTGCCCCCCGCTTGCCACAACTAGAGAAAGCCCTCGCACAGAAACGAAGACCCAACACAGCCATAAATAAATAAATAAATAAAGCAAAACTGTCAAAAAAAAAAAAAATTCCATGATTCATTTTATAAAGCCAGCATAATCTTGATAGCAAAATATGACAAGGACATCATAAGAAAGGAAATTTTTAAGTCAATCTCATGTATGAATATAGATGCAAAAACTCTAAACAAAATATCAGCAAACAAAATCTAGGAATCCAGTAATACATAAAAAGAATACTTGGTCCTTGCCAGGTTAGTCTTAACACTAAAAAATATAGTATATAATTCACTACAATAACAAAATAACCAGAAAAATCACACTATCACCTGATCAGAAACTGGAAAAACATGTGATAAATTAACAACCAATCAGTATTTTTAAAAATTCATCCATGCAGGATTAAAAACTAGGAACAAAAGGAAACTTCCCTGAATCTAATTTAAAAATATTCAAAACAAAACAAGTCTTTCTTAATAGTGAAATATTGAAAACTTTCCCTCTGACATCGGGAATGATACAAAGATGTCTCCAATAACCACTACTATTCAACAAACATTTACACTTCTTAGACAATGCAATAAAGTAATGTACAAGAATTACAAAGGAAACAATAAAAATGTCATTATCTGCAGACACCATGAGTGTGTTCAACACAACATCCAAAAGAATCCTCAGCTCAACTATTATAATCAATAAATAAACTTAGTAAGGTTGGTGAATATAAAGTCAATATACAAAAGTTAACTGTAAAAAAACATGGCAACTGTATTTCTACCTAATATTAACAATTTAAAAACAACACTTAGGGCGCCCCTGGTGGCGCAGTGGTAGAGAATCCGCCTGCCAATGCAGGGGACACAGGTTCCAGCCCTGGTCCCAGAAGATCCCACATGCCGTGGAGCAACTAAGCCCGTGTGCCACAACTACTGAGCCTGCGAGCCTAGAGCCCGTGCTCCGCAACAAGAGAAGCCACTGCAATGAGAAGCCCGCGCACCGCCAGGAAGAGTAGCCCCCGCTCACTGCAGCTAGAGAAAGCCCGAGCACGGCAACGAAGACCCAACACAGCCAAAAATAAATTTATTTAAAAAATAAAAACTAAAACACCGCTTAAAACACCACTTAAATAGCATTAAAAAAATCAAACACCTAAAAATAAATCCTACAAAAAATAAATCCAACAAAGGATATACACGGCCTCTACCAAAAAAACCCTAAAACATATTGAGAAAAATTAAGAACTAAATAAATGAACTAGATGAACAGATATTGTAAAGATCTCATTTCTCCTCCAAAATGAACTACAGAATCAGCAAAAAACCCAATAGAAATGCCAATAAGGTTGTGTGTGTGTGTGTGTGTGTGTGTGTGTGTATGAAAAACTGACAAGTGGGTTCTGAAATTATACTGAAATGCAAAGGACCTAACAACCAGAACAATCTTAAAGAACACAAATGAAGGGGCTTCCCTGGTGGCGCAGTGGTTGAGAGTCCGCCTGCCGATGCAGGGGACACGGGTTCGTGCCCCGGTCCGGGAAGATCCCACATGCCGCGGAGCAGCTGGGCCCGTGAGCCATGGCCGCTGAGCCTGCGCGTCCGGAGCCTGTGCTCCGCAGGGGGAGAGGCCACGACAGTGAGAGGCCCGCGTACCGCAAAAAGAAAAAAAAAAAAGAACACAAATGAGAGAACTTACCATACGGGATACCAAGCCATAGTGTAAAGCTGTAATTATCAAGACAATGTGGTATCAGCCCAAGGATAGGCACACAGACCCATGAAACAGAACAGGTAGTCAAGTACACATTTATGAGCATCTGATTTACAACAAAGGTAGCACTTCAGAGCAGTGGAGAGAGGGTATGTTTCAACAGGTGGCACTGGGTCAACTGAATAGCCATTTGGGGAAAAAAAATTAACCTTGCCCCTACCTTATACCATACACAAAATTAAATTCCAAATGGAACTGAGGCTGACCTTAAGAAATATATCACCAAATTCCCTTCTCCTCTGGCTTCAAACTGAGTTAGGCAGCGGGAGATTGAGGGTAGGGGGAGAATGAAGTCAGGATGTTTATCCCCCAGGCCCCTCCCTGCTAGTTGTCCGCTTCCCTCTAAAGGCGGCCACAATTCCTACCAGGAAGCCCTCTCCACACGGCATCCTCTCCCAGCTGAGGTACAGCTCTTTGTTCCTTTAAAGATGAAGATGGGTCCAGGGCTCTCGGCCATCACCAGTGCTGGGATACTGCAACATTTCTGCATCTGTTTTCTAAACTCTCTTCACATGTTTGTAAATCGTCCCCTTATTAAATTCACAGAATACCTAGTTAGAGGGCCTTCTTTTTCCTGCTGGAATCTGACTAACAGGCATTCTCTAGAAAAGCTGAAGATGAGTTAAAGATATGCATGTCCTATATCACCCAGAAATTCCACTCCTAGTTATATACCTTATAGTTATATAGCCACGCTTATGTGCACCAGGACATGTCCGGAACTGTTCACTGAAGCACTGTTTGTATGATAATAGCCACAAACTGGAAAAAAAAATGTCCAAAGACAGTTGAGAGGATAAATAAATTGGGTCAGAAATCTTACAATGGAACATTACATTCCATAAAAAGGAACAAAATACTCAAACTTTTATAGTTCAGGGCCCTTTACCACTCTTAGAAATTGTTAAAGATCCTAAAGATCTTTTGTTTTACATATTTTTATACAAATATACGTACATACATAGCTTTTAAATGTGTATTTATTCATTTAAAAATAACAATAAATAACATTTCTTATGAAAAATAACCTTTTGTTTTCCAAAATAAAAGTGAGAAGAGTGGTACGGTTTTATATCTGCAAATCTTTTATTGTCTGGCTTAATAGAAAACACTCAATTTTCTTAATAGAAAACACTCAACACTCTGTTTCAGCATTCAGTCTATTGTGATGTTGTTTTGACTGAAACAGATGAAATTAGCCTTACACTGATATTTAACTGGAAAAGGGAGGAGTAGTTTAACAGCCTTTTCATGTAATTATAGATATTCCTCTTCGATACTACACCAAAACTCGACAAGTAAGAATTTCTTAAAGATTAGATTCAATGTAGCATCTGACACCCTGTCAATGAACTTTTCATACTCTGTTACATACATCAAATCCATTGGCTAAGCTTGCACAGGTGAATGAATCTTTTACCCAGGCATGATTTTGTAACATCATGTACACATCATTTGGAAAACTCTGGTTCAATGAATTGTTCAAGTCTTCCAAATGATGACATTTCACACTATATGACATTTAAAAAAAAAATCACATTCATTAATATTGCCTTCGATCTCATCAGGAAGGTTTTAAGTGTTGACAAGCTGTCAAGTTCACAGTGGCAGATACAAATTCTAATTTTCATGTGAAAACTCAAATTTTATCATTGTCAACAAATACATTCAATTGTTTCCTTTAAAATGACAGGCTCACTTTGTTCATTTTCAAGAAAATGTCTGCCAAATACCCCAGTGTGAATTAATCAAAGCTTATCTATCAGCCATTCTATCAAATAAAAGGTATTCTATTAAAAAAAGGAGCAAGTTTAGTTTGCAACTCAAATAGTTACACACGTGCTTTTTTTCAAAGCAACCATCCTGGTTCAATATGCAGCAGAAGCGCTTTATGCATACTTATCATTTTATCACACAGAATATTAAAAGATGTGTTCTCGGGCTTCCCTGGTGGCGCAGTGGTTGGGAGTCCGCCTGCCGATGCAGGGGACACGGGTTCGTGCCCCGGTCCGGGAAGATCCCACATGCCACGGAGCGGCTGGGCCCGTGAGCCATGGCCGCTGAGCCTGCGCGTCCGGAGCCTGTGCTCCGCAACGGGAGAGGCCACAACAGGGAGAGGCCCACGTACCGCAAAAAAAAAAAAAGATGTGTTCTCAAGAGCTGAAATAAATTCAATCATTCCTCCTACTTTACCAAAGACATTCTGGAGTGAAACTGGATTAGTATGACCACCAGTACAGTTTGGGGTCGCTGCTTTTACCCACGATAAGGTGTCAGCAGTTTTCCTCACCATTGCTTTTACACCATCAGTACCAATGTCAACAATAAAAGGGCAAATAAAGTCTTCAGTAATCATGAAAAGAGTTTTGACCTCAAGGATCCCATGAAAGGGTCTTAAAGAAACCCTAGGAGTCTCTAGAGCACCTCTGAGAACAACTGAATTACATCGACACAGGTAATATGGGTGAATCTTAGAATTGTAATGCTGAGCAACAATACTGACACAAAAAGGTATGTATTAAGAGATGCATTCATGGGCCTCCCTGGTGGCGCAGTGGTTGAGAGTCCGCCTGCCGATGCAGGGGATACGGGTTCGTGCCCCGGTCTGGGAGGATCCCATATGCCACGGAGTGGCTGGGCCCGTGAGCCATGGCCGCTGAGCCTGCGCGTCCGGAGCCTGTGCTCCGCAACGGGAGAGGCCACAACAGTGAGAGGCCCGCATACCGCAAAAAGAAAAAAAAAAAAAAAAAAACTTAGTCTAATGGCCACATATAGAACTCCACACTCAACAGAAAACACATTCTTAACCAACATACAGAACACTCATAAAAACTGACAATATGCTACATGAAGCAAGTCTCACAAAAACAAGGAGTGGTATTATATGAACTATATTAATGCAATTAACTTAAAAATCAATAACACAAAGATAACTTAAAAAACATTTAGGAATTTTAAAAGTATACTTTTAAATGGTTCATAGGTTAAATAAGAAATAATAGAAGTTAGAAAATATTTAGAACTGAACACTAAAAATACTACATGTCAAAATGTGTGAAGTAAGCTAAAATGTAGTAGAGAAGACATATGCAGCTTTTTTTTTTTTTTTTTTTTTTTTTTTTTTTTTTGCGGTATGCGGGCCTCTCACTGTTGTGGCCTCCCCCGTTGCGGAGCACAGGCTCCGGATGCACAGGCCCAGCGGCCATGGCTCACGGGCCCAGCCGCTCCGCGGCATATGGGATCCTCCCAGACCGGGGCACGAACCCGTGTCCCCTGCATCGGCAGGCGGACTCTCAACCACTGCGCCACCAGGGAGGCCCCATATGCAGTTTTTAAGTAGTTTTATTAAGAAGATGAAAATTAATGACCTGAGAAGGTAGAAGTTGGGGAGATTAAATCCAAAGAAAATAGAAGGAAATAACATAACCAAACCTGTTAGTAACTTACCTAAATGAACATGTTATGTCTTATCTATAGAAATATGTCCCAATGGACCTCCCTGGTGGTGCAGTGGCTAAGAATCCACCTGCCAATGCAGGGGACACAGGTTCAAGCCCTGGTCCAGGAAGATCCCACATGCTGTGGAGCAGCTGGGTCCGTGAGCCATGACTACTGAGCCTGCGCTCTGGAGCCTCTGAGCCACAACTACTGAGTCTACGCTATAGAGCCCGCGAGCCACAACAAGACAAGCCACCATAATGAGAAGCCGGTGCACCGCGACAAAGAGTAGCCCCCGCTTGCCGCAACTAGAGAAAGCCCGTGTGCAGCAACAAAGACCCAACACAGCCAAAAATAAATAAATAAATAAATAAAAATTTATTAAAAAAAAAAAAGAAATATGTCCCAAAGGTCCTATCCAAGTTATTATAGTGTCTATACCATGGTACCTCAATTGATCAATTTCAAGTGCTGGGTAAATTCCAAAGCCCAATACTACACCCTTCACTCAATGTTCAGCAGCCACGGCCGTCCACAGCCCCACTCTCTTAGTAGGTTTCTTTAGAGTCAAGGGCTCCAACGTGAATCTTCCATAGGAACCCTTTCTCCACCCTACTAATTGAAGGTGTGATCCTCCCAAACCCTCACCTCTGCTGTGACCTTAGTACTTCAAGAAAAAACTCAGGGACTTCCCTGGTGGCGCAGTGGTTAAGAATCTGCCTGCCAGTGCAGGGGACACAGGTTTGAGCCCTGGTCCGGAAAGATCCCACATGCAGCGGAGCAACTAAGCCCATGCGTCACAACTACTGAGCCTGCGCTCTAGAGCCTGTGAGCCACAACTACTGAGCCCACGTGCTGCAGCTACTGAAGGCCACGTGCCTAGAGCCCATGCTCCGCAACGAGAGAAGCCACTGCAATGAGAGGCCCGCGCACCACAATGAAGAGTAGCCTCCACTCATTGCAACTAGAGAAAGCCCACAGGAAGCAACGAAGACCCAACGTAGGCTAAAATAAATACATAAATAAATTTTGAAAAAAGAAAAAACTCGGATTCTCCTTCTGTAAAGCCCAGGGGGCCATGCTTTGAAAAGAAACCCAGAAATTCACTCCTGTTGTCCCTGAATTAAGCTGGAAAAAAATCAAACAAACTCAATAAAAGATACTTGCAAAGTCTTAGAATTATCATGAGAAATGGCTACAAATAAACTAAATTGTCTTTTCCCTCCTCCTTCCCTTTTACCCACAACTTCCTTCCCCTTTCTCTTTCCCTCCTCTCTCCTCCCTGCAGCAGCCCTGGAGGGCAAGGTGGGGTCAGGGGGCAGACAGGCTCCTTTCCAGAGCACAGCACTCCACAGCTTTTTGGTTATGTCCCTGCATTTCCAGCCCTTCGCAATTCACCGAACCAAGTATCATCCAAAATTGATCCACCTCTCAAATCTCAGATGTCAACATAATGATCTGACCACAATCTCTTTATTTCCCAGTTTTCTCACTCCCTCTCTCCACTCCTTTCTCTCCAGACAAAAATGTGGCCACCTTACACATTCTGTTATTCAGTCTCAGCTGGATTCCCAATGCTGCTCTCCAATTGTTTTCTTTTTTTTTTTATTAGTTTCTTCTTTATAACAAAGTGAATCAGTTATACATATGTATCTGTTCCCATATCCCTTCTCTCTTGCGTCTCCCTCCCTCCCACCCTCCCTATCCTACCCCTACAGGTGGTCACAAAGCACCAAGCTGATCTCCAATTGTTTTCTTATCCTTGGCTTCCTCCCCTTTCCAAACCTTACGCATTCTCAAGCCACCTTCCCGACCCTGGTGCCTCTTACCCTTACTTTGCATCCTAACTCAGAGGAAAAATAAAATAAAAGAGACCACCAGGCTTGATTCAGACTACTCTGGCAAAGGTCATGAATGAACTACTCATTCTCAGATGTTCCCACAGCTAGCTCCCTCCTATCAGTCAGATTCCAGCTCAGATGCTACCTTCTCAAAGAGCCCTTCCCTGACCCGCTAGGGAAAGCCATCCCACAGCCCTGTTTTATTTCCATACAGGATGTACCACAAAGGCAGAGATTTGGCCTGGCCTGTTCACCACACTCTCTCCAGCACCTAGAACATAGTAGGTGCTCAGTAAACATCCACTAAATAAACTAATTCTATGGGAAAACGACTTCTGCTTTGCTGAAGTTCTGAATTATACATGGACGTTAGTACCACACTCTTTGCATAAAATTCAACTTTTCTTTTCCAAATTCAGACCATTACAGTGTCAACCTTTCCCTCTACTTCTCTTCATTCTAAATCTACATTCTATCTACCCTGCCTTCTTTATTTTTTAAAATTTATTTTATTGAAGTATAGTTGATTTACAATGTGTTAATTTCTACTGTATAGCAAAGTGATTCAGTTATACACACACACATTCTTTTTCATATTCTTTTCCATTATGGTTTATCACAGGATATTGAATATAGTTCCCTGTGCTCTACAGTAGAACCTTGTTGTTTATCCATCTTATATATAATAGTTTGCATCTACTAATCCCATACTCCCAATCTATCCCTCCCCGCCCCCTCCCCTTGGCAACCACAAGTCTGTTCTCTATGTATGGGAGTCTGTTTCTGTTTTGTAGATAAATTCATTTGTGTCATATTTTAGATTCCACATATAAGTGATATCATATGATATTTGTCTTTCTCTTTCTGACCTACTTCACTCAGTATGATAATCTCTAGGTCCATCCATGTTGCTGCTAATTATCCTGCCTTCTTTAAATCATTGCCACCCGTGTCCACCATCCCTTCAAGCCTCTTTTGGCATTAGAGATTCTTTCAGTATCTGGCTTGCATTTTCCTCTCAACCCGATCCCTCATTACTTTCGGGAACTTCTATATCGTCACAACACAGCAACTGTGACACATGTGTCAACTGCTAACCACAGGACAACCCCAGCCTCAATCACACCCTGAACTGTTTCCTCTTAAAAACCTCAGCATTCAGCGTTCCGACTTCCCTGTACCCAATGACCTTGATCTTGCTCCTTGCTGAAACCTCTAAGCTTGCAGCCCCGCCCCTTTATACCCCCTGGATATACACTGGATTTCCTACCAATCTGCCGTCTGTATCCTACCACTAATGCAACTCTTATTACCATATTAAATTCCCTTATCTTTCTGCCACACGCTCTCCCCCCTCTTATTAGGCTCCAGAGCACCACTACACAAAAGTCTCAAATACCATTTTAGTCTATTTAATTGCAGATTGGATTATTTAAAATTCTGTGTTAAGATTTAAAGCAAAGCAAGACTTGGGTAAGCAAGGGACAATCTTTCTACCTTTAATAGAAACAGACATGTTAGACAGAGAGTATGTGGGTATTCCACGTTGATTAGGACAGTATGTATAATTTCCATGAATTCCCGGTCACCACTGCACATGATTATTCAGAGGGCATACTTACATAGATAAGTCCTGAATAGTAACGATCCTTCAGATTATGCAAAACAGAAGCTTCATTCAAGCACGTCAATTCTGCCATATCCTCCACCTTGGAAAACTTAGGTGGGTTCATCTTCTGAATATCATCTTTGTTGACCATTGCTTTCTTTCCATTCTCCGCCAACTCCACCATAACTTCATCTCCCCGCTCTTCTTTGATACTAGCTGCCTCGAAACCATGGCGTTCTGATGGAATCCACACTAGCTTTTTAGCCGTCCAATCAGCCTGAGTGGCAGGGTTGTAGATGACCGCCCTGTCCACAAAGAGATACCTCTCTGGATCTTCAAGTCCAGTTCTCTGTGCCATTGTGAACAGGAGGATCCAAGAGCGATTGCCTCTGCGAGAAGAGGAGGAGGAGGACAAAGTCAGATATTTCAAAATATACTATGGTTCACAAATTTTACTCTTCTAAGAAACTTAAAACAAACGCTTTGGTAAACAGAAAGCGTGAACTTTGAGTGAAGGAGCTGGGGTAGCCCTCTCCATGGCCGTACTAACTGGGTTTCCAAGGTAAATTTCAGGCGTGACCACAAATGATGACTCTGGTCGTCTGAGGACCACTCAAGATGTAGCCTGTCACTGACGGCTGGAAAACAAGCAGGAAGGAAAAGCAAAGTTCCAGTTTCACCCTTTTTTCCCTCTCCATCTCCTGTTTCACCCTCACCACAAATTAAAAGGGACTTAAGAAGAGAAAGGAAAAGGAAGAAAAAGAAAACAAAGTTTCATGACAAAAGGCCCATGGAGTGCTGCTGGACCACCAGGATGTATTGATAGCCACAGAAACGCATGGTGGCTGCCAGCAGACCGACCCTCAGGTCTAGAATGTGCCTCCCATCCTACCTTCAGACAACAGACTCAACGTTCTTCCTTACAATTACCCCAAGCCAGCCCCCTGCAGCTTCGCTATGGCCCATGTGGCCTCAGTGTGATCACGAGACCACAGGGGATGAGCGTAAGTTGGCATCACACCCAGCCTTTCAAGTATGTGATGGGGGCTGTTCAGGTCTCCACTCCCAGGCCCGCAGCTGCTCCCCGCTGGTTCCTCTCCTGCATCCCGTCCTTCATCAGGACTCACTCCTCCACTCTGGTCTCTCGCCTCTAAACAGACTCCATGCCCCTTTAGAGTGTGGGGACTGGAAGCAAACAGAATATTCCAGACACAGTCTGACCAGTGCAGAAGAAAAGGAACTGTTCACAGCCTTAGGCCACACTGGGGAAAGTACTGCTTCTGTGACTTTTACAAGGAACAGTATCTCAAGACCTAAGTGATTTACTGTGCTCATTTACGGTTGGTTCACAAGGAACTGTCAGCGAAAGCTCCACTCACGGTCCTTGAAGCTATTTCTCCTCTTATACTTGTGGGACTGACTTTTTGGATCACAGGACAGGATTTACATTCGTCACTCACCTTTCTGATGTGACTCATCATTCCTGCCTGACAACATCTTTCTGGAATCCCACACCATCATTAAATACTTCTGTTATTACTCCAAATTCCAGGTTGTTACAAATCTCATCCAAATCAATGCAAGAAGGCAAGTGAGTAACCATCAAACCCTCCCAACTTTTCCCTCTCCCCAAAATGATGGGGATTCTTGGTAGGCAAGAGAATGGAAGGCTGCAAGGGAAATCATAAAGTCATCCAAAGTTGTTAAGAGGTTCTTAACCTCGAGGCTGTAGACAAAGTTCAAGCTCCATGAAATCACTGAAATGGTCTAAAAACGTTGTACAACTTTTTTGTATATCTGTGCTTTTCTGAGGAGAACACGTATAACTTTCTTCAGATTCTTAAAGGGATCTATTTATCTTTGTCCTAAAACACTAAACACTGATAGTGGGTACAAGATACTAGCCCTTTCAGTCCCAGTAAGAAGGTACTAGAATCAAATAGCTAAGATTCTTCAGAAACTGGTTGTTACAAGGCAAAGGATTACAAACACTCATGCCCTGGAGCATGGTTCTCAAACTTTGGCAAGGGCATCAGCAACACCTAAAGGGCTTATTAAAATACAGATCGCTGGGCCCCATTCCCAGAATTTCTGATTCAGTAGGTCTGGGGTGGAGGACCTGATAATTTGCATTTCTAACAAAAACTCCCAGATGCTGCAGATAATGCTGGACCACACTTTGAGAACCATTCCTCCACAGTTCTCTGGTTGCCATGGTGAACCACTGTTACTACCAGGTATGTAGGAGTAGAAAAAAAGGTTGAAAACCAATGTTTTAGACGAATTCATAACCTGATTTAAAGGATATGCTAACGTTTTAAGGAGTATACACTTGGATAAAACAAAAATCACAAAACAGAATAAAACAAACAAAAAATCACAAAACATGTAACATTAAGACTTCTACCGATAGAATTGCTAATATGCTCTCTAACTATACTTGCAGTTGCCTTCTTAGGCATCCATGTGGGAGAGGGCAATAGAGAAAATATTCATGCACACATGTACATTCTGAAGAACGGCTTCAAAAACCCATCACCTCTCCGGACTGCACTGATAAGATTATTAACAAGTTTTCTGTCTTCCCAACCTATACATACACTCACTACCCACTGCTAGGAAGAGGATGGCTCTGAAATGGGAATCATCCTGGATGAATGTGGATACAGATAATAGGACACACACTCTGCCTTAGTAAGGACAGTCTCTTAAAAGGGAAAATATCCAACGAGAACAAAATACGATAACAAGTTACTCTTATTCTTATTAGGTATAAACTGTATACCCCATACAACACTTCAGAAACTGCCTTGCTGCCTGTATGTATGCACACATTTCTTTACTTTTACATTAGACATGTAATTATATGCTTAGATTTAGCAAATGACTATAAATCACAGTAACTTAACAGGTCATTTCTAGGGCAGGTCTTTTTTCTTTTTTTTTTTAAGTAAATCACAGATTTATAAATTATTTGATCAAATCAACACATTTTAAATTTATCAGTATGTACTTTTTCTAGGTGGGGAACCACCTATCATTTAATATAAGGGAAAAAACCCACAATAGATCACAATAGTGTGATTACAATATGCTCCTGATTTTGTGGGGGGGGGGATTACATAAACACTTTTTTTTCTTTTTGTTTTAAAAGAAACAAATAGTCATTGGGTCTTCACTGGGTAGTGGGATCACAAACTACTTTTAATTTTTACTTTTCCAGAGTTTTCTACAACTAACTAAACACTATGAGGATGGTTTCCTGTCTTTGCCATACGGTGAGCTTACCCCCTGGTCCACAGGAGGGCCTCTATATACCTATTGGTCAATACTACATGAATGGTCCCGACCCTCACTGTAAGCTTCAGCTTCTCCTCCACCACCAAAAGCTAACCATTCCTTCAAATCCTAACCCAACGCCACCCTTTCAGAAGCTCTCTTCAGGTCAACCTGGCAATTTAATCCTTCTCCTTCTCCTAACATTTTGTACCGCTCTCCTGGCATTCTTCTTACCCTCCCTCGCCTTTGTACCAGAGGACTCAGGTAGTAGGTGCTCAAACCCTTGTTTAGTTGACAGAGTCCCTGAGGCCAGTGAAGATGTTTTGTTCATCTTAACTCTTCACTTGTGGTTGCCAAATATGTTGTATTTTTTTCATTCCATTGTACATTGGGTACCTAATCTTGATAATGCTGGTATTTAATAGGGAAACCTCTCCCACATGCTTTGCCTTTCGGAAAGGATAATACTAGAATTTTGAAAACAGCAGATACTGTTGTTATATACCACTAATCATGGCCAGGCACTATTCCAAGCAGTTTATGTATGTATTAACTCTTAATCCTCACAACAGCCCTACGTGGTAAGTACTATTAATATCTCCATTTTACAGATGAGGAACCCAAGGTTCAGAGAAAGCCAATAACTGGCTGGAGGTCACAGAGCTAACGCGGAGCAGGGCTGGGAGTAAACTCAGTTCAGCTCCGGAGCACATGCTACAAGGATGGAAGGTGAGAAGGAGAAAACTCTGAAGGGCATGTACTACACTACATACTGCCTCTCGATCAATTATCAATCGTGGCTTCAAGAGCACAGGCTCAGGGAGTTCCCTGGCGGTCCAGTGGTCAGGACTTTGCGCTTCCACTGCCGGGGGCCGGGGTTCGATCCCTGGTCTGGGAACTAAGATCCCACAAGCCGCCAGAAAAAAAAAAAAAAAAAGAATACAGGCTTGGCCAATGAACGCACTAGCACAATCTAGCAAAGGCTTTGCATTTTATAGAAAAAAAATACCTATATTGGGGGAAAAAAGGAATAAATAGGAGCATCTTTGCAACAGACAGAATCTGAAGGTTCTTGGTGTCATCTGAAATAACTGCCTAATTACAGGTGAATCATTTATCTGTGCACAAATTAGCTCCCTACAGAGCCAAAGCCCCATCCCCTTCATTTGCTTTTAGACACACACACCCCTGGGCTCCATCTCCAAGGCCATTTTAGACTCTCAATGAAATATCACCCAGGAAACTTCTCGACTGCCTCCCAGCACCTACTATAGGTACAGGCACAGGAAAACAGTTTTATGAATATCTTGCATATAAAAAGCTAAACAAAAATGATGGATAAGGGATCCATATGATAGCGCATCTCTCTAAGACCGATAAACTAAAACAGAATTGTCCCAATTTGTGTAACGCTACCACAGAGGTCACTTACATTACAGAGACCTGCAAGTCTGTTCATTTATCAGAATTCTGTTCAACCAAATGAGCAGAAATACAAACTAAGTGCAAAAGGACACTATCGCTATTCATGGCCCAAGCCACCTCTGTGAGTATCTTTACACCGTATTAAATGTTTCTGAAACGTGGAGCCGACACCAGGAATTTTTACTCTTCCTATATGACAAGTAAGTACATCATCCGCTGAAGCCTATAGTCTTTCACCATACAACGTGCCCTTCAAAATTTCCTCCATCTCACCTTCCATCCAGCCTGTCTTCATTGAAATGATTTCCCTAAGGAGCCCAAATAAAAAGCCAACC
Organism: Mesoplodon mirus; assembly: GCF_964341445.2. Taxonomy (NCBI): domain Eukaryota; kingdom Metazoa; phylum Chordata; class Mammalia; order Artiodactyla; family Ziphiidae; genus Mesoplodon; species Mesoplodon mirus. The sequence continues at coordinate 45,948,929 of NC_138994.1, read as the reverse complement.
TCTCGGGTCACATCCCTTTGCAGCAAAAGCTAGTGCTATATCACACAATTACACCATATGCTTTCTCCAGATAAGGACGAGGAAGAACTGAATTTAAGATGCAGAAGTAAGGAGCTGCATAAAATGGCCACTTTTCCAGAGTCCGTGACAGACAGGGCATACTTAAACATCAAAAGCATGGAACTGAAAGAGTAATTAATAAAGGTGGATTGATGAAGGAAATGAAACAATAAATACATTAAAGTTTTCCAGAGTGAGATACTATCAAGAATAATTAAGCCTGACTCAAAGAATCCTCAGCTTCAATGTTAAAAAACAAAAATCTCAGCAAAGCCGAAGTATTATATTTGGTATTATATTATTCAGCGAAAACAGCAGTCTTTGTTTCATTTGCAGTCGGGATCTACCCTGCCTGCTTTCCCCTACCCCACCCCACCCCCTTCCCTCCACCGCAGTGATCTCGAAGGGAACTGCAGAGGCCCCAAGGAACAGAGATAACGGTCATAGGCAGAGGCCACGTTACCCAAAACTCACCAGCCGAGCTCAGACCAGAGTCGCCAACCTCCTTCCCAAGGCCCTAGTTACCAGGCAGGCCAGGCTGGGGGCCTCGCCGGTCCCCGGGCCGCATCCGCCCACCGCAGGCCCACAAAGCCCCCGCGGACGCCGGGACTCCGCGCCTTCAACTTCCCTCCGACCCCATTCCAGGCCGATTTTATGGGATCAGGGTGTGACCCCCACTGCAGAAGGCCAGGAAGAGACTCCGCGCCGAGCCATGCCCAGATCACTTACACAATAAAGGGATCCCGAGGCGAGGGCTGACCCTCCCCCCCCGACCGCCCTGCTGCAGCGCGCCCCCGCCACATTTCCCGCCTCGCCCCCCCAAACCGCCCGGGCCTGGCCGGGCGTCCACCCCCGGCCCCCGCCGTCCCCAGAGCGCCTGGGAAGACGCCCCCCCGCTCTCCCGCCCAGCTCCCCCGGGACCAGCGGAGCCCGACCCTCCCCAAGCCGGCGGCTGGCTGCTGAGACCCTCACCCGCCGCCGCACGCCTCCCGGGCCGTGCGCAGCCCTGCCCTCCGGTCCCTTCACCCCGCAGGTCACGGCGCGCCGCCCGCCTTCCGAGCCCTCGGCGAACCCCTCACCGCACTCGGGATGCCGGACCCGGCCTAACCCACCCAGTGGCCCTCCCCGTCCAGCGCTCCCCCACCCCCAACCCGGATGGCGCTTTCCAGCCCGCCCCAGGACTCCCTCCCCTCCCGAGAGGCAAGCACAGGCTCGCGGGACCCCCGGGGACACCCACCAGGGCACGAGGCACCCCCAACCCCGCGCCCCACGGATCCCGCACGCCTAGTACCAGGTCAGCACATGCCCACTCGCAGATCTCCATCCCCAGCCCCCCAGGGGTCGTCCTCCCGCACACCCAGGCCCTAATACCTGCAGGGGTCTCACTCTCAAGGACCTCATTCCCCGCCCCTCCAGGGGTCTCTCCACCCACCGGGGTCCCGTTAACCACCCCCAAGGTCCTTCCTTGCACGAATCTACGGCCCCTGCAGCACAAACCCTCCGCCCAGAACCCCTTCAGTCTTCCCCAGCTCCCGCTTCGGCTCCGTTCCTCCCCTACAGAGCCGCCCGGGCCCCCAGCCGGAGATCCTTTCCTCCCCCACAAACCGTCCCTCGGTCCCCGGCCGCCGCACTCGGACCCGGGAAGCCGCACCTCTCACCTTCAGCCGAAGATGGTGGCGCCGGCGCACGTCCCCAGCCGCGACCACAGATCCGGCGCCTCAGTCCAAAACCCACCGCTGCCTCCGCCGGGCTCCTTTAGCACTGCTACTCCGGGCTGCCCCACCCCCTCCCACCCTCATTGGGCCAGCTCCACGCCCGTCACCACCGCCCCCAGACCCACTGGTCCGTTTGCGCGCCCATCTCCAAGGGAAAACGTTAGCAACCCGAAAGAAGCTACCTTCCCGAGGTCCGCTCCCTCCACCCACCTGAAATGATGCTCATTGGCTCCCGCTCCCAGCCCAGGCCGCCGAGACCCCCATCTCATAGGCTGAGCCGCACGCCCGTCAGAGATTCCGGGAGGTGCGGCCGGGGCAGTCGCGGGCGATTGGCTGGCTCGGGCGGAGATGGACAGCTGCGGCTGGCTGGGCGCCCCGCGATTCCGCGGGGCAGAGGGTGCGGACCCCGCAGCGGCCTCGGCCGTGCGGACGGCGGGGCAGGTGTGCCACGGCCGGAGCCCCGAGCTCCGCCTGGACGCGCCTCGCCCTGGCGTCGGGCTGCAGGGGCAGCCCAGTCAAGTGCCTCGCCGCCTCCTCTGCCTGTCGCAGCCGGCGTGTCCCGCAGCGGGACCGGCTTCCACCGCGGAGTCGCGGGCCTCGGGCCGCGGGCGCTGCCTGCAGGGGCGGGGCCGGAGCGCGGTCCAGAGGCCTTACGTCACTCCCGGGGCAGCTGGCGGGGGTGGGGGCCGCGGCTCGGCGGCTCACCTGCAGTGGGGGAGGGGAGGCAAGTCTCGGGCTACTGCTCTGCCCATGCGCTCCGGCCCTGAAGCTGGGGCCCCGGCTTCAGTCGGCGGTCTGCGCTCCCGCCACTGTCGCGACCCCCGGCTCCGGGCTGACCCGGCCCGGGCCCTGGCTGACCCTGCCCAGGCCCGCTGAGCGGCGGCCGCCGGACAGCTTCCTCCGCTGCTGCAGTTTTGATGTTTGAAAGGGGAGACGCCTCCCTACCCAGACTCCTGGCTGGGCTGAGATTCCAGAGGATTGAGAAGCGAACCCCCCTTGGAGAGAAGACTTGGGAAAAGGACTTAACCTCATTCATTCGTTCGTTCATTCATTCATTCATTCATTCATTCAACAGAGCTCTCTACTTGAGAGGGGCTATGAGGAGGTTCTGTAGAGCTGTCTTATCCTCCAGGGCCTATTAACTTTTCAAAGGCCTTAGAAAACGTTTGAGACCTGAAGAAGAAGGAAAAAAAAGCTCCCAAATAAGGAAAGGGAACCAAAAAAATCAAAGCTAATCAATATTTAATGAAACGTCTGCAATATCTAGTCAACTGCAACATGACCCTTAATTAATTATATATAAATATAATAAAGTTTAAGTCACAAGTCACAAAATGATTTATTCTTACAAAAACTGAAGTTTATCCAAATCTTTTCAAAAAAATTTTACAGCAAGATGTAGTTATTTCATGTTGAATATGGGTGCATTTTATTATTTATGATGTAAGTGGCTAGGCCTAGGAAACTTCCGGTCTGGTAAAATGTGAATAAAGCAAAAAACAAAACAAGGCAGGAAACGATAAGGAGGAGGTGGTGCAATTCAGAGAAGATTTCAAGGCAGCTGAGTGCAGAGTCCCTCCTGGGGAAGTCCGAATCAGGTCCTGTACTGTCCTTTGTCCTAGTGCATCTTGTCCCCCACCCCCATCAGTCTCCTGGAGTAAGCTGCCCCCTGTCCAGGTGTCTTGTGACTTGGCTCCATGAAGTCTGTCCTCCTTAATGCAGCCTGCACATGGAGTACAAGTTAACTGTACATAGCATGTGAACAGTATTCCTCTTCTGAATTAAAAAAAAAAAAAAAACTTTTTAGAGAACACCAAACACTCCATCTATAACGCCTGAGTCTCAGCTTTGCCAGCCACTTAAGTCATTTCTGAATGCTTAGAGCATTCACAAACAAACAGCCCCATCAGCCACCAAGCCTGTGGTTTCCCATAATTTTAAAACAAACTCAGTGGACCATCAGAAGAGGAGGGCAGGAAGCTCACCAGAATTCAACATCGCAAAGATGTCAGTCTTGAAGAGAAATCAATAATCAAGAGACTGTCCCCAGGAATTCCCTGGCAGTCCAGTGGTTAGGACTCTGGCGCTTTCACTGCAGAGGCCCGGGTTCGATCCCTGGTCCGGGTAACTTAGATCCCGCAAGCTGTGTGGTGTGGCCAAAAAAATATAGAAACTGTCCCCAAATGCATCTCTAGCCATGGCATCTATGCAGCCCTTGGGCCCTACATTTTCAACTGTCTGCCAGAGGTCCCTATCTGGATGGGAGGACAACTGCAAAAGCAGGAGGCCCCAAACCTATTTTCTTCCCACTTCCACTTCATCCCTCCACCCAAACTCTTTCTTCCCAACTTCCCTTTGTCTGTTAATGAAACCAGCCTTGAAACCTCCTTGATTCTTTCCTCTCCCTTGCTCCCCCATCATGTCCTCCTCCACCTCAGTCATCTAGCCAGCCAGGCTCAGAATTCTGACTCCACTCTCACCCCATGTAGCTCCATCCCTGAACCTCTTGCCATTTTGATCAGGAAAACGCGGGATTTAGGAGCTTTGAATCCATCTCTGCCACTTACTAGAGCTTTAATCTTTGACAAATTCCTTAACCTCATCTCTAAAAAGAGGATACAGGACTTCCCTGGTGGCTCAGTGGTTAAGAATCCACCTGCCAATGCAGGGGACACGGGTTCAATCCCTGCTCCGGGAAGATCCCGCATGCCGCAGAGCAACTAAGCCCGTGTGCCACAACTACTGAAGCCTGCGCGCCTAGAGTCCATGCTCCACAACAAGAGAATCCACTGCAGTGAGAAGCCTGCGCACCGCAACGAAGAGTAGCCACCGCTCACCGCAACTACAGAAAGCCCGCCCACAGCAAGGAAGACTGAAGGCAGCCAAAAATAAATAAATTAATTTAAAAAAAAAAAGGATACAAATACACACCTGAAGGACTCATTCAACAAATATGTAACAGGATGATTAACTGGGGGAAAAAATGGCATTATGAATATATAGATTGAAAATTGTCCCTTTTTTTTAATCTACAATTTCATTACAAAAGAGTGAGAAATCTTTGTCCTCTCTCCATAGTAATTTTTGCTGGCAGTCTAGGCTGCTTTTACCCCCAAAAGAAAAAGGTTACAGACCACTGTTTTGCAGAGTCTAGGTCACAAGTCCAAACTCATTCCCTCAGGGCAGTTCCAGGCCATGAACCTGTTTTGTTCTAAGCTGTTTTGTTCCATCTGTACAGCGCTGATATGAAGCATTTTTTTATATAAATTTGAGTGAATTCCAACACTTAAAAGTCAAGAGCTATCCAACATCATTAGCCATTAGGGAAATGCAAATCGAAACCATAATGACATACCACTTCACACCCACTAAGATGACTATAATCAAAAAGGCAGACAATAACAAATGTTGGCGAGGATGTAGAGAAACAGGAACCCTCAGTCATTTTCTGGCAGGAAAATGGTGTAGTCACTCTGGAAAATAGTTTGCCAGTTTCTTAAAAGTTAAACATGAATGTACCATGTAACTCACAATTCTATCCTTCAGTATCTACCAAAAAACAACAAAAAAGTAAGATACATATGGATACAAAAACTTGCACACAAATGTTTATAGCAGCATTATTCATAATAGCAGAAAAAAATGGAATGTCCATCAACTGGTGAATGGGTAGACAAAATGTGGTGTACCCATACCATGGAATACTATTCAGCAATGAAAAGGAACAAACTACAGATTCATGAAAGCAACACAGATGAACCCTGAAAACATTATGTTCAGTGAAAGAAGTCAGACAGAGAGATCGCATATTGTATGATTCCATTTACATGAAATCTCCCCAAAAGGCAAAGCTATAGAGACAGAAAGTACAATAGTAGTTGCCTGAGGTAAGGGCAGGGTGGGGAGGACAGTAAATATACATGTGGGATCTTATTGTGATGATGAAAATGTTCTAAAATTGATTTATGGTGATGGTTACACAACTGGATAAAGTTACTAAAAAGTCACTGAATATTATACTGTGAATTACATGATTTTTAAAATATACCTTAATAAGTAATGTTTTAAAAATATAGAAAAAAGAGTTCTCTCAAGAAAATCCAGATTTCTGGCTTCCCTTGAAAACACAGAAGATCTGGAAATTCAGTGCCAATTCGCTGATGCCTTAGCTGCTGCTCATTTTTAGACAAAGCTTGTGTTCTAGAGCATGCCTCAGTCACCACTACTCCCTGTTGTCTCTTGAAGCCAACCTGCTTTATTCATTGACATTCTTTTCCTGGTCTTTTTAGGCATCTATTTGCATTTTCAGTCTCTGTCATGCCTGTCAAGGGATTTCACGTCAGATCATTCCAGAGAGATATGAGAAAGGGTGGTATTTTTGAGTTAAAGAGCTATTTCCCTGACAGTGGTGAAGGAGTAGGAGATCTGGGGTGTCCAATAGAAGGGGCCCCGTTTCAACAAGATTCCTGGAAGTGGCAGGACTTCAGGGCAGAGGCTACTGTACTGAGCCCTCACAGCCCACCCTGGGGAAATAATTCCTGACTGACAGGAAGGATCGGTGCTCAACTGTGGCATTTTGAAACAGAAGGAAGAACAGTTAAAAACAAACAAACAGAAAACTTCTAATGATCTGAGAAAGAAGGAACCTTCCAGAATTTTCTTGGGCCCCTTAAGCTCTGGAGTTTTTTGAGGAAAAGAAAAAAAACAGAAGTTTCCTGAAAATGACTAATTTAAGACTTCTCACCAGCCAGTCAGGATAAGGCTAACTCAGATTTAATGTGATTTAGAAAAACAAAAGCACGATAGTCCTTGCATCCTAATGTCTTAGAGCAACTTGTACCTGTGAGAAATGCTTACTGTCTTTTGCGTCTAGGAAGAGAGCAGGGGTTTTTAATCTGGAGTCTGTGGAAACCTAAAGAGTTTTAGGGGTTTTATAAAACCTCTGAAATTGTATGCAAAACGTATTGTTCTTTTTTCCTCCCCCGCCCTGGGGAGAAGCTGTACAGTTTTTAGTAGATTCTCATAGAGGACTCTGATCCAGAAAGATTGCAAGAATGCGATATGGGGCTTCCCTGGTGGCGCAGGCATTAAGAATCTGCCTGCCAGTGCAGGGAACACTGGTTCGAGCCCTAGTCCGGGAAGATCCCACATGCCGCGGAGCAACTAAGCCCATATGCCACAACTACTGAGCCCGCGAGCCACAACTACTGAAGCCCACGTGCCTAGAGCCCATGCTCTGCAACAAGAGAAGCCACTGCAGTGAGAAGCCCACGCACCGCAATGAAGAGTAGCCCTCACTCGCAGCAACTAGAGAAAGCCCGTGTGCAGCAACAAAGACCCAATGCAGCCAGAAAAAAAAAAAAAAAAAAAAAAAAGAATGCAATATGGCATGATAAGTACTACATTATGGGAAGTACAGCAAGATCCAGGGACACATAAGGGACACCTAACCCAGAATGGTGGCAGGAGTGGGGGTGGGGGAAGTTCCAGAAAGTCTTCTTAGAGAAAGTCATTTTGAAAATATAATCTGAAAAATAAGGCATTAACCAGACAAACCGAGGAAGAAAATACTTTCAGAGAAAAATAATACATAGAAGAGAGAGTACAGGGCTTTCCAAGCTCAGAAAGAATTTCAGAGCAAAGCTACTGCAAAGTGAACAAGCGTGGAGGAGTGTGAAATAAGGGACTGAGGAGGTAGGCAGGGGCCGGATCGTACGTGTGAACCATGAGGCAGAATTTAGATTTCATCTGGAGGACAGCGAGGTAACTATAGGAGAGTTTTCAACTGAAGAGTAAAATGACCAGGTTTGGGTTTTGGAAGCATCCCTCTGGTCATAATATAGAGAATGGATTAAAGTGGGGGTCAGTGTAGGCCAGTTAAGAGGTTGCTGCCACAAACAGTCCATCTGAGAGATGATGGTGACTTGGTCTAAGCAGCCTGGAAAAGATGTGGTCAGGTTGTGGTGATGGCAATTGCAAAGATTAACAGATATTTAAAGTGCCAAGCCAACATATGAAGATGTTAAAGTGCCTCAAACGTGCATGAGGATATCTGCAAGTGCCTAGCAGAGTATAAGTTGATTCCCTTCCTCCACTTTCTCATGGCCTCTTGAATAAAAATAATCCTATACACACATTTATCAAAGCACCTATAAAAACTCCTTGTAAGTTTTTTTTTTTTTGCGGTATGCGGGCCTCTCACCGTTGTGGCCTCCCCCGTTGCGGAGCACAGGCTCCGGACGCGCAGGCCCAGCGGCCATGGCTCACGGGCCCAGCCGCTCCGCGGCACATGGGATCCTCCCAGACCGGGGCACGAACCCGCATCCCCTGCATCGGCAGGCGGACTCTCAACCACTGCGCCACCAGGGAGGCCCCTTTGTAAGTTTTTTTATCTCCATCCCTGTATCCTCCTTCGAAATGAGTGCTGTCCGAGAGAAACAGAATGGGAGCCACCAATGCAAGCCACATATCTAAGTTTAAACTTTCTAGGGGCTACATTTTAAAAGTAAAGCAAAATAATTGAAATTAATTTTAATAACATATTAACACGATATAAAAAGAATATTACATTTCAACATGTAAAAAAAATCACTAATAGGCTATTTCGCATTCTTTTTCTTGTGCTAAGTGTTCAAAATCTGATGTGTGTTTTGGACCTACAGCACATCTCATTTCAGGCTGGCCACATTTTAAGTGCTCAAGAGCTACATGTGGCTGGTGGCTACCACAGTGGACCCCACAGTGCTAGAGTGTAAACTCCTTGCAGGCAAAGTCAATGTTTTCAGCTGTATCCCCAGGAACTAGCTCAGTGCTTGATACAGAACAGATGCTTAATAAATCCTTGTTGAATAGAAAGATGGAAAGATGGAAGAATGGATGGATGGGTGGATGAATGCATGAGGAGAGCCCTTCCCGCTTTCCAGGTGTCATTTCAGCTGAGCCTGAATCCCTATCAGGACTGCAACGGTGGAGGATAATGGGCTGCAAGGGCAAGGATGCAAGGAACCGAAGCATGGGCAGGGAAAAGTGATACCAGGAGACGGTGGGAAGTAACAGCATTTGACTAAAGAACGGAATACTTGCTGCAGAAAAGAAGGTGAGAAGTAATCCTGGAGGTTCCTGGAAGCTGACATTGAACCCTATACATGTCTGGGGATTCCCAAACTTCCAGTGTAATTTCCATCAGTAAATATTTAAGGAACAAATGAAAAGAGAGGTGAGAGGACGAGGCAGCAGGGAAAAGACCAGGAAGCAAAAAGAAAGGGAAATGTTATTAGCAAAGTGATAACAGCTGCTGGTGTGAATGTTGGCAAATAACAAACAATAAGCAAGTTTCCTAGAGGGTCCAGGTTGTCTTGAGGGAAAGAGGAACAGGTCACTGGAGAAGTCTGAAGTCTGGTCAATGGTTAGAGATGAAAACAGGGTCATTGGTCTCAGAGTACCTGTGGTCCCTGGTGGATCAGACCTGGTGGGAAGAGGGGGAGTCACATTTTGGTGCAGAGAACCGCAGTTTGAAATCAAGCCTGATTGCTGTTACATGACGCAGCATTATTGCCACCTCGGCCTTAAGGAGCCAGGCCTGGTTTGCATTGGTCCTACTCACTAGGTGAAGAGAAAATCAAGAAATTGCCCTGGATTTGCTAAAATTGGGTATGACTCTTCAGGAAAAAAAAAAAAAAAAAAGTGTGTGGGCATCTCATTGGAGATTGTTTTAAAAATCCAAATCAGTCTATTCTTGAAAGATATATTTTATCAAAGGCTTTTTTTGTTGTTGTTTAAAATTGTGGTCCCCAACCTTTTCGACACCAGGGACCGGTTTCGTGGAAAACAATTTTTCCATGGGGGAGCAGGGTGGGGGATAGTTCAGGTGGTAATGCAAGCGATGGGGAGAGATGGGGAGCGGCAGATGAAGCTTTGCTCGCCTCCTGCTGTGCGGCTGGGTTCCTAACAGGTTCCTAACAGGACTGGTACCGGTCCGCGGCCTGGGGGTTGGGGACCCCTGGTTTAAAACATCCTGCCTGGGGGACTTCCCTGTTGGCACAGTGGTTAACACTCCGTGCTCCCACTGCAGGGGCCCCAGGTTCGATCCCTGGCCAGGGAACTAGATCCCACATGCATGTCGCAACTAAGAGTTCGCATGCCACAACTAAGGAGCCCACCTGCCACAACTAAGACCCGGTGCAACCAAATAATTAATTAATTAATTAATTAATTATTTTTTTAAAGTAAAACATCCTGCCTGGGAATTCCCTGGTGGTCCAGTGGTTAGGACTCCATGCTTTCACTGCCGAGGGCCTGGGTTCGATACCTGGTCAGGGAACTAAGATCCCACAAGTCTCACAGTGCAGCCCAAAAAAAATCCTGCCTGATAGTGGGTATGTCCTTAACCTCTCTGTGCCTTGATTTACTCTTGTGCAAAACAGGGGTAACAATACCTACTTAGTAGGGTGGCTATGAGGCTTAGATACAGTGAGGTAACACTTGTAAGGGTCTTGGCACAAATTAGCAGTCAGCAGCGTTCCTCTTTGTCATTACTATGATATTCATGAGCAGTATCATTACCCTTTTGAAAGGACTTATACACAGCCTTTCAGGAAGCTTATAGTGTTCTTCCATTATTTTCTCTAGATGTATATTAAGAGTATTGTCCCTGGCTTGGAGTTTTAAATGAAGAATGCATAACCTGTAGAAAAAAATCATTTATGGCTATCAAAGTTCTTATAAAAACTAAATTAAAAATATGAAGTGGGGGGCTTCCCTGGTGGCACAGTGGTTGAGAGTCCGCCTGCCAATGCAGGGGACGCGGGTTCGAGCCCGGGAAGATCCCACATGCTGTGGAGCGACTAGGCCCAGTGCGCCACAACTGCTGAGCCTGCGTGCCGTAGCTACTGAGGTCCACACACCTAGAGCCCGTGCTCCGCAACAAGGGAAGCCACCGCAATGAGAAGCCTGTGCACCACAAGGAAGAGTGGCCCCCGCTCGTGGCAACTAGAGAAAGCTGGCGCACAGCAACGAAGACCCAATGCAGCCAAAAATAAAAATAAATAAATTTCTAATAAATAAATAAATAAATCCCTCCCAAAATGTTTAAAAAATGTATATATATATATATGAGGTGGGGACTTCCCCAGCAGTCCAGTGATTAAGACTCCGCACTGCCAATGCAGGGGGTGTGGTCAGGAAACTAAGATCCCACATGCCATGCAGTGCGGCCGAAAGATTAAAGAAAAAGGTAGACAAACAATGCTAACTGGAAGTTATATATACACACATAGACCTCACAAATAGCTTACCTATAAAGGTCCTCTCTGATAGACATACAGGTACCTCTACACTTAGGAGCATTTTCTCTGTACATCTAAGCAAGAGAAATGTGAAGGGATAATCTCAGTATTCGAAGTGCATCTCAGTGTCACACAGGGCCTCTCACAGTAGGTAGTATGGCACCGCAGATAAACGTCTGGACTCAGCAATCAATTAAATTGGCTCTACCACTTACAACTATGTGACCTTGGCCAAGTGATACAATCTCTCAAAGCCTCAGTGTTTTCATCTGTATAATGGTGATGATGATGATGATAGCACAGATTCCACGGGATTATTTTAAGGATTAAATATGATAATATTTGCAAAGGCTTGGCCCAGCATTTGAATCCTAGAAAGTCTTGTCATAGAATCTAGCTATCCTTAAGTGCTCAAACTGGGATCAGATCAAGTCTCTGGACCCAACTACCAATTTACAGAAACTACAGAGGACAGAGGAACATGTTAAAACGTATCAGAGGAATGTAATCAGCAAAATCCAGACTGTGGGAAACACCACAGGACAAACAATCTCCTTTCTTCAACAAATAAATTGCAAGGAAAAAATAAACAACAACAGGGCTTCCCTGGTGGCACAGTGGCAGAGAGTCTGCGTGCCGACGCAGAGGACACGGGTTTGTGCCCCGCTCCGGGAAAACCCCGCATGCCGCGGAGCGGCTGGGCCTGTGAGCCATGGCCGCTGAGCCTGTGCGTCCGGAGCCTGTGCTCTGCAACGGGAGCAGCCACAACAGTGAGAGGCCCGCGTACCGCAAAAAATAAATAAATAAATAAATAAATAGACAACAACAAAAAGATGAGGCTCTGCTGTAGATTAAAAGAGATTTAAAAAAACACATCAACCAATTGCAATGAAACCTTTTTTGGATCCTCATTCAAGCAATAAAACAAATTATAATAATATGTGTGTGTGTGTGTATAAAATAAAATTTATGAAACAAATAGAAATTTGAATGTTGACTGAATATTGGATAATTATGAATTATTGCTAATTTTTTTATGTGTGGTTATGGTATTGTGGTTATGTGACACTAAAGAGTCCTTTTATTTTTGAAATTTACACTGAAATATTTACAGATGAAAGAATACAGTGTCTGGGATTTAATATACACATATATATATACACACACATATATATATATATATGTCCCCCACCCCGCCCCACACCGCACGGCATACAGGGTCTTAGTTCCCAGACCACGGATCGAACCCATGCCCTCTGTACTGGAAGCATGGAGTCTTAACCACTGGACTTCCAGGGAAGTCCATGGGATTTATTTTAAAATGGCATAGAAGAGGGGAAGTGGAGAGGGTACAGATGAAAGGAGTTTGGCCATGAATTGTTGAAGTTGGGTGATGGGTACAGGGGCGTTTATTATCACTTGTCTTAGTCAGTCAGGCTGCTATAAAAGAAGTCCATATAATCGATAGCTTATAAACAACAGAAATTCATTTCCCACAGTTCTGGAGGCTGGGAAGTCCAAGATCAAGGTGCTGGCACATTCAGAGTCTGATGAGGGCCCGATTCCTGGTTTATAGATGGCTGTCTTCTGACTGTGTTCTTATGTGGCAGAAGAGGGAAGGAGCTCTCCAGGGTCTCTTGTACAAGGGCACTAATCCCATTCATGAGGACTCCACCCTCATGACCTACTCATCTCCCAGAGGCCCCACCTCCTAACACCATCACATTAGGGGTTAGGATTTCAACGTATGGATTTTGGTCCCCCCAAAATAACATTCATTCCATTGCATTACTGGTCTCTCTACTTTTGCATATCTTTGAAATTCTCCAATAACATAAAATTCAAAAATTATTTTTGTTGATATGATTTCTACTGAAAGGGCTAGATTCTAAGGGAAAGGAAATGAAATCCTAGAAAAAATAAGAAATTCCTCAGGGAATTCCCTGGCTGTCCAGTGGTTATGACTCCGTGCTTTCACTGCCGAGGGCCAGGGTTCAATCCCTGGTTGGGGAACTAAGATCCCATAAGCTGCGCAGCACAGCCAGAAAAGAAAAAAAAAAATCCTCAGCTTGATTTTCACAATCTTGCTTAATATGATCTCAACCTACCTTCTCAAATTCCTGTCTCCTGCTCCTTCATTACAGCTGTTTCTCCTAATAATCACCTCTCCTTGGCCTCCTCCATCTGTCTTGCTTTTTTTTTTCTGGCCATCTTCTCCCCTTTGCTTATGCTATTATATTTCCATTGGAGGCCCCTTTCTCCACAAATCCACCTGGACAAGTCCTCCCAGGAGGACTTGTGTCAGGGAGCCTTGTTGAAGCTCTTTAGTGTGAGAAACACCACTGGGGAGCTCAAGCAAAGGCCCCTGTTCTCCTCAATTTTAGACTAAAGTTTCATAGTTGTGCAGCATTTTTGGCATATTCGGAAAGGGTGGTTCCTGCTCTGCCCTTGAATGTTCTCATGAAAGATTTCCCAATTTCCTTCTTTTTTTTTTTTTTTTTTTTTGCGGTATGCGGGCCTCTCACTGTTGTGGCCTCTCCCGTTGCGGAGCACAGGCTCCGGATGCGCAGGCCCAGCGGCCATGGCTCACGGGCCCAGCCGCTCCGCGGCATATGGGATCCTCCCAGACCGGGGCACGAACCCGTATCCCCTGCATCGGCAGGCGGACTCTCAACCACTGCGCCACCAGGGAGGCCCCCAATTTCCTTCTATTGAAAACACTGATGGGTGTGAGCCCACTGATAATAATAATAACACTATTTTCCATACCAGGTATTTGAGAGTTGGCTGGCGGGAGGCAGAGGAACTGCCCAGGAACCCAGCTTTCTCAAAGGAGCTCCAGACCTGCATCTGCCCTTCAGACAGACGTGTGGGAATCACAGAATCTAGACCTTTATGGATGGAAGAGCCTGTAGAAGCTGCCTAGTCATCATTTCACAGATGAGACACCGAGTCAGGGACTTGCCCAATAGCACAGAGCAAATCACTGCAGAGCGAGGACTCAGCCCTAAGTCACCTGTCCACTCTCCATACAGGATTTTCTGTGTGTCGTCATTTTCAGCCGCGACAATTTTGTGGTGCGCCTACTGTGTGCAGCACTCCTACTGTGTGCAGAGAAAAATAATACAGAGCATCTCAGAAAGGGTTGTAGAATTCAGAAGATGCTCGTGAGTTTAGGCAGGGAGTGGGGGAGGAGTGGGGAAGAACTCATGGAAATAGGGCTGGTTCTCAGCTTGGACAGAAGAGGGGAGAGGATGGCACAGGGTATCAAGATAATGGGGAGATAGGTCTAGAAGCCTGAGGGAGATTTAAGTAAAGGGATGCCCATTCTTCCCCCAAAGCATCTATTCACAAATCATGGAGACATCCAGTTACCTTCTCTTCCCTGCAATGCCTGACAGCCTGTGAAAATGCCCAATACTTTTTCCAGTTGGGGAACTGACGGGCCAGAGGCTCTTGGCTCAAGACCAAGCAGGTAATATCTTGATAACATCCAGCGTAATGATTAAACAGAGATGTTTTGGAGACACAGCCTGAGTTCAAATCCCAGCTCAGTAGTGACTTGACCTTGGATGAAGTCAAGTCCTTCCTACTTGTCAGGGTCATGGCATGAGTTCAGGAGCTGCTGTACATAAAGTGATAAGCACGGTGCCTGGCACACAGGTAACCGCTTAGTAAATGGCAGCTGCTATTCTGGTACTTTGCTCCTCTGTCTCCCTCGTCCTGGCTGCTGAGTCAACAGGAAGTTGGCCTAGAGACAAATGAGCTCCCCAGAACATACCTGGAGTCAAGACCTATTAAAAGTTTCTCTCTCTTCATGGCCACATCTTTCATTTCGGGGAAAATCTGGAAGAGCTAAACTGGGAATGGAAAATTTGCATCTGACGAAAGGTATGTGCAAACACATGTTTGCAAATGAGGTCAAGGTTTCAAAATACCCCTTCTCTGACAGATGAGTCAAGCCCCACACAGTGGTCTTACTATTTACCGCACCGTGACGGCACATTCTCTCCGCGACTGATAGGGTCGTTTGCCAGGAGTTATATTGGAAGGAGTTACTCATTGGAAAATGTGGCTGCATTGCCCAGACTGAGATCTGAACTTGGACTTCCAGGGATTTCACCCAAAATAAGCTGAATTCCTCAGTTATAATTGTCAAAGAAACACAGCCAAGGAATCTGTGTGCCAGACCAACGCCAGCTCCTGCTGGGAAAAGTGTGGGTCCAGGCAGGGGATGCTTAGGGCTTTGAGTAGGAAAGCACAAGGCACTGGGCTCTTCTGACCTTCACGGCATTTAGTCACTGCCCAGTACCGTGGCCAATTGGTTGTCACTCATCCTTTTCCTTCGAGGTCTCTCTTTTCTTACTGTTTCATAAAATTACTTATATCCCTTGTAGTTATTTAATCTTGTAAGCTCCTGTCAGGGCATGGATGACGCCTTATATTTTGTTGAACCGCCCCACCAAATCTAATCCAGAGTCTACTACAGAGAAAGTCTGTAGTTGTTCACAGACAAAAGATTCACATTCCTAGTATATTAGGAGCTTCTAAAAATGGAGAAGAAAATAACCAGTAACACTACAGGAAAATGAGCTAGAGATATGAATAAATAATTCACAGAAAAAAGAAATGAAAACAGACCTTAATCATATGAAAAAATGCCCAAACTCACTCATAATAAGAACAACATAAATGAAAACTACACAGATATCATTTCCAACCTATCAGATTGGCCCAAACTCAAAAGTTTTACAACACACTCTTGGCAAGGTTGGTGGGGAAACAGGTACACTCTGCATTACCGGGGAACCCTGTTTTATTATGTAAGAGTCTATTGCATTTGTACACTCTTTAACGAGTGTATTGTTTGTGTTTGTGATACATGGAGCCCCCTAAAACACAGATTCTGGAGCAGGGACCCAGGGTGGGAATCCTTTTACCAAATTATAAGGAAAGTTCTGCTTTGGAGTCATCTCCAATGAAAAGAGCAAGGTGGAGAAAAGTATGTACAGAATATAAGAAAGAATGTATTGGGTTTTTTTTTATCACAAAAGTTAAGCCATACTTTATTACTTTTTTTAAGTATCTATAGGGAGAGAAAGGAAATAGAGTAGAGTCCCAAGGATAGAAGCTGGACTTCTCTAAATATATCTTGTTTGGTAGACATGACTTTGGAACCATGTAAATATTTTATATAACTAAAACAAAATTAAAGTTTAAAAAAATGGTCTTGGGGCTTCCCTGGTGGTGCAGTGGTTGAGAGTCCGCCTGCCGATGCAGGGGACACGGGTTCGTGCCCTGGTCTGGGAAGATCCCACATGCCGCGGAGCGGCTGGGCCCGTGAGCCATGGCTGCTGAACCTGCGTGTCCGGAGCCTGTGCTCCACAACGCAAAAAAAAAAAAAAAAAAAAAAAAAAAGGGTCTTGGGGCTTCCCTGGTGGCTCAGTGGTTAAGAATATGCCTGCCAATGCAAGGGACATGGGTTCGAGCCCTGGTCTGGGAAGATCCCACATGCCGCGGAGCAACTAAGCCCGTGTGCCACAACTACTGAGCCTACGCTCAAGAGCCTGCAGGCCACAACTACTGAGCCCACTTGCCACAGTTACTGAAGCCCGTGCGCCTAGAGCCCGTGCTCCACAAGAGAAGCCACCACAGTGAGAAGCCTGCGCACCGCAACAAAGAGTAGCCCCCGCTCACCCCAACTAGAGAAAGCCCGTGCAGCAACGAAGACCCAACGCAGCCAAAAAAAAAAAAAAAAAAGCACCAAGCAAACAAATAAATAAATAAATAATTTTAAAAAAAGGTCTTCACTGAAAATCTAAAGTAAGTGGAAAAAAAAAAAAAGAACCCAACTCTTTATCCAATTTGAGCCATAACCACACAGCCCAAAAGTATTCCAAGGGACCTGAAAGCATAGAAACTTGAGTGCACATTCCTAGTGGGATAATCCTAAGGACAAAGAGAACTGTTTGAAGGAAGGAAGGAAGGAACGAGGCGGGAGCGGGGAAGAAATCTTGAACCATCTTCAGTAACCATATTGCTCGTGATAGGGTTGATATTGCTATTCTGACACTGTTACGTGTACTCTGTGGGTTAAACCTGATGAGTAATTCTGTTATATTGTCAGGAACCAGGCGTTTCAGTATAGGAGAAAGCAGGTATATATGTAAGATAAATGAGGTTAAGTAAACACTTTGCAGTACTGCATTTGAACTGGAATTTAAGCAAGAATTGATGAAAATATTCTGTCATTAAAAAAAGTATTTCCGGGCTTCCCTGGTGGCGCAGTGGTTGAGAGTCCGCCTGCTGATGCAGCGGACACGGGTTCGTGCCCCGGTCCGGGAAGATCCCACATGCTGTGGAGTGGCTGGGCCCGTGAGCCATGGCTGCTGAGCCTGCGTGTCCGGAGCCTGCGTGTCCGGAGCCTGTGCTCCACAACGGGAGAGGCCACAACAGTGAGAGGCCCGCGTACAGCAAAAAAAAAAAAAAAAAAAAAAAAAAGTATTTCCTAGCTCTGCCCACGGAGGAAGCCTAGAAACAGTGGGCACCCCTAGAGCAATGAGCACCCCTGGTGGCTCTATACTGTGGTCTACAAATGCTATCAAAAATAGGCTCCTCAGGGAAATGGCTGAGTCCAGGTCTGAGACAGGAAATATACAAGACGAGCTTGGAATATCTTATCATAACAGAAAGCAAGGAAACAAAATATCAAAAACTACTAAGTTATGACAAAAGGACATAGGAGCTAATCTGAAGAGGCTCCCTCTGGCCAAATACAGGAGCCACAGCTTGAGTATCATAATGATAACAATGGTAATGAATTGAAACATGTTAGATATGTTTAAATACATGAGCTCACAATGATTAAAACAAAAAAACAAATTCATGGGCTATCTTTGAAGAGGGCAAGGGAACAATCTCATGACTTAGAAAACAAGTAAATAGACGTTAAAAAAAAATCAAGCATTTATCTTGCCTTTCCTATATAAACTGTAACTGCAGGATAGACAAAGAATTGACTAGGGAAAAGTTTTTTCCCTTAATAAATGACAGTTAATAAATGACAAA
The DNA here is from genome assembly GCF_964341445.2 of Mesoplodon mirus. Lineage (NCBI taxonomy): Eukaryota > Metazoa > Chordata > Mammalia > Artiodactyla > Ziphiidae > Mesoplodon > Mesoplodon mirus. The sequence goes on along the minus strand of NC_138994.1, from coordinate 45,930,802 downwards.
GGAATAGTAGAATTGGAATGTCATTGCTTTACAACCCCCTGCAAATATTGGATCTAGACAATAATCATCAGTGGATACTAACATAATAAAAACAAAACCAACCTGACATGGTTCTCCTGGTGGAAGTATAGAATGCAACCTCTGAGCTGTCCAAAAAAAAAAAAAGAAATCAAACCTAACTCTGACTGAGCTTCTAGATCTCACTACTAATTTATCAGAAATACAGAGGACAGAGAAACATGTTAAACATAGCCATAGGAAAGCAATCTGAAAAACTCAGATTGCAGGAAATTTTAAAGGACAAACAACTTGATTTCTTCAACAGTAATTGCAAAGAAATTAAAAAGAAGGGAGAAAGAGAGTGGAAGAGAGAACTGTGGATCAAGATCAAGAGACAAAACATGTATCAGCAAACAATATATGGACCTGATTTGGAATTTGATTCAAACAAACTGTTTAAAAAATTATATACAGATAGAACAATTGGGGGATGTGAATACTCATTAGATGTTTGATAATATTAAGGAATTATTGTTAATTTTTTGTTGTGATAATGATATTATAGTTTTTTGGGTTTTTTTAAAGAATCCCTATCTAGAGATACATGCTGATATATTCAAAACAAAATAATATGATGTTGGGAGTCATTCAAAATAATCTGGGAGGAGTGAGTAGCATTACTGTTGAAACAAGACTGTCTATGAGTTAATGGTTGGAAGCTGGGTGACAGGTCATGGTTGGGGGTGTCCTCAAACTCTTCTCTTTTGCTTATGTTTGAATTTTCCATAATAAAAACTTAAAAATAAGTAAGATTAAAATGTGGTTTTAATTACAAAAATAGTGCATGCTTTTTGAAAAACATTAAAATAATACAGGAGTGTAGAAGGTGAAAGATAAAATCTCCTTAACCCCTGGCCCTTGACCTCAGCATTAATCACTACCAATGTTTCAGTAGATTCTGTGCTAAGATTTTGTATTACTAGGACTTCCCTGGTGGTCCAGTGGGTAAGACTCTGCGCTCCCAATGCAGGGGGCCCGGGTTCGATCCCTGGTCAGGGAACTAGATCCCACACGCATGCCGCAACTAAGAAGTCTGCATGCCGCGACGAAGATCCCGCGTGCCGCAGCTAAGACCCAACACAACCAAAATAAATAAATAGATAAATATTAAAAAAAAAAGATTTTGTGTTACTGCTCAGATATTGTCAGTATGCTACTCCAAGGCAGGAGTATGCTTCCTCACCCTGTTGTGCTCAGGCTTAGCCATGGAACTTGCTGGACCAAAGAACAGAAATTCTTTAAGAGCCAGAACATGGTTTTCTCTTCTGCCACGATGTTCCAGAAGGTTCGATCCCAGAGTGAAGACAACAAAGCCACAACCAGCCCATGACACCCTGGTGTACATAAGCAAACCTTTATCGTGGCAGACACTGAGATTTTTACAGTGATTTAGCACTGGGACACAACCTCACCCATCCTAACTGATACAGTATCCTTCCAAGCCTTTCGCTGTGCATGTATAAAATAGTTTTTTCCATGAATGTTATACCTATTACTCTTCAATTTGCTTTTTAAAAAAAATTCAATAATGTATCATGGGCATTTGAGTCTCTTTGAAATAAAACCAATCTGAGTTCCCAAAGGCCCCAAAATAGTTTCCTAAGGCCAGAGACTTCTGTTTCTTTAAAATGTGGGTCAATGGAAAAGTCCTCCCGAAAAAAAATTCATGCGGGAAGTAAGCTGAGTGGGTCAGAGTGTGAATTCCATCCAACATTAGCGCCCTCCTTGTTACTGGAGTATAATTGGCAGAGGATCTGTGTGATTCCAAGGCTCTTCCTGCTGGAGGAAGGCAGGACATCTACGAGGCTGTTAAAGTGCCGGTCTTTCTCTTCGTAATCTTATAGGCGCTGCCTGAGGTTGGAGGCAAAATCCTGGATTTCCTCAACAGCTTGGAGTCAGAGGGCTTTTACTGCTATTATGATTACAGCTGAAGTGCTGGGAGAATTAAGAATATAGTTTTTCGGTTATACTATCAAACTCAATCAAATTGGCCCCCCTGGGTTTCCTCTGTCTGATAGTGGCACCTCCATGCTGCCAGGTCCACACACTGGAAACCATCTTTCACTCTCCAGACCACTAGCATATGAGCTCCAAGGGGACAGAGATCTGTCTTGTCCACTGCCGTGTCCTCAGTGTCTGCAACGCTGCCTGACACATAGTAGATGCTCAGTAAATATTTCATCAGTGAATGATTCTAAGCACTTGCCAAGTCCTCTGACTTCTCCCTCTATAATTTAGCTTCGACCTGTCATCCTCTCATTCCCACTGTTACTACCCATGGTGGTTTAAAGAGAGCCACCATTCTTGGACAATGCTCCCATTGAGATGTGGGGTGTATGTCCTCAACCCTTGAACCTTGGTGGATTCTGTGACTACTTGAACCTATAGCATATGGTAGAAGTGATGGAGTGCCACTCCCCAGGCCCAGGATTTAAGAGGCTGGCAATTTCCACTTCCTGTCTCTTAAAACTCTCACGCTTATAGCCCTGGGCTGCTGGACAGGCCCTGAGAGACTACTTGGAGAGAGAGAAAGGCCCAACTGAGATCAGCCTTCCAGCCATTTCTGCCAAGGAGCCAGACATATGAGCAGTGCTCTCTTGGACCTTCTAGACTGCCTCAGCCTACCAGCTGAATACCGTTGAGTGACTGCAGTTGGGTCCAGAAGAATTATTCAGCTGAGCCCTGGGCTGGTCCACACAATTGTAGCTGAGTCCAAATTCCTGATCTCCAGGATTGTAAGATGTGATACCATTGTTGTCACTTGAAGCCATTAAGTTTCAGGGTGATTTGTTAATGCAGCAATACATTACCGCAACATTACCTTGCTTGGGATCTTATAACTTCTTACCTGGAAAACTGACTCCTACATTCAGTCTCCTGCCATTCCAACCATGCTCCACACCACTCAGTTGGTTTTCTTGAAGAAGCTGTAGGAGTCCTGTTTAAAAAAAAAAAGAAAGTTATTGTCAGCAGAATATGGCCCAATCTCTTTAGCCTGTCCCCATTGGCCTTCTAAGATCGCTCTTTTTTTTTTTTTTTTTGCGGTACGCGGGCCTCTCACTGCTGTGGCCTCTCCCATTGCGGAGCACAGGCTCTGGACGCACAGGCTCAGCAGCTATGGCTCACAGGCCCAGCCGCTCCGCGGCATGTAGGATCTTCCCGGACCGGGGCACGAACCTGTGTCCCCTGCATCGGCAGGCGGACTCTCAACCACTGCGCCACCAGGGAAGCCCCTAAGATCGCTCTTTGAACTCAACTTTCCAAGTTCTCCTATTCCTCCTATTTCTTATGTTCCAGCCAAATTCAAGCTTTGGTCCACCCCCTCGACACCCCATAATTTTTATTTTGTTCATACAGTTCCTCCTCCTGGAACGCCCTTCGTCTCATCCATGTATGTCCACATCCTCCTTGCCTTCCAAAGACATCCAAGAATGTCAATTTCCCTAGTGGAAATAATCTCTCTCCTGAATTTCCACATCATTTGATCTGGGGCTCTCATAAAATGTACCCTTTTCTGCCTTTTTAACATTATAATGTAAAACCATGTCTTTAACTTCCTCACAGACCAGGGACTCCTGGGAGGCAGAGTTCATGAAGTCTTGTTTACTTATTACTGAAACTAGCAAAGAACTCAGCTCTTGGTAGATCCTTAATAAATATGTGTTGGACAAACAGGAGGATAAATGGGTGAATGGCTCCGATACATTTGCTAGAACCACGTCACCGGGCCTCAGGTCCTCTTCTCCATTTCTCAGCTGTTTTCTTCTGTCTTGGTTTCTTTCAGAGGCAGCCTTCGCCAGCTGGTGGCACAGATGGTCCCTAGCAGCTTCACACTTACACCCTACCAATTTCACACCCTCCACCAAAAAGGGTGCTTCTTTTTTCCCAATAGTTCCAGAAAAAGCTTAGGGATGAGAACTCACTAGGCACAGAGCAGGCCTTTCCCTGAGCCAATCACTTTGGCTCTAGCCAAAGGGATGGACTGTCCTGATTGTCCAGTCCTGGGTTTTCAAGAGACCCCAGGAGCTAGAGCTGGAGGCGGTGGTGGAGGGAATTATCCTAAAGGAAAATGACGGGGCTGTTAACCAAGGAATGCAGAATGGAAGCTGGAGAGGGAAGACAACAGATTCCACCCCACCCATCCTGGGAGAAGCGACCAATCTCCATGGAAAAGGAGTGCTTTTCCTCAAGCTTAGTGTTAGGTACCTGCTCTTTACTGGACGCTTTTAAAGAGAACTGTGCTGGGAATTCCCTGGCGGTCCAGTGGTTAGGACTCCACGCCTCCACTGCCAGGGGCCTGGGTTTGATCCCTGGTCGGGGTACTAAGATCCTGCAAGCCGTGTGGTGCAGCCAAAAAACCAACAAACAAACAAGGAGATCTGTGCCAACCAGGTAACAGGGTATCCAGGCCCATGAAAGCTCACTAGCTCTGTCCCCTCCCCCATCTCTGGTCCTTATCCAAACCACCTTCCATTTGTCTCTGATTTGCCCTTCCTCACCAATCACGCCTAACTGTCATCTTTCCTGGTTCCCTATCCCTCTCAGCATCCATGAGTATGAAACACAGGAGCTGTTTAACACCACTTCCCGGCCCAAGCCCACCTGTACCACCACCGCATATTTACAGCCTTGGTCTGCTGTTGGCCATTAGGCAGAAAGCCCATCTGAACAGTAAAGGGACAGAGCCCTGATGATACTGCTTGAGCTCCTGAAGCCAGCCATACCTGAAGCCAGCTATATCTCTGTTGTGGGTGGAACAGTGTCCTCCAAAAAGAAATGTTGAAATCCTGGGACTTCCCTGCTGGCGCAGTGGTTAAGACTCCAAGCTCCCAATGCACGGGGCCCGGGTTCGATCCCTGGCCAGGGAACTAGATCCCACATGTGTGCCGCAACTAAGGAGACGGGGAGCCATAACTAAGGAGCTCACCGGCCGCAACTAAGACCTGGTGCAACCAAATAAATAAATAAAAATTTAAAAAATGATAATAGTTAAACAATTTCTTAAAAACAGAAAAAAGAAATGTTGAAGTCCTAACCCCTGGCACCTCTGAATGTGACTTAATTTGGACATAGTTTCTTTGCAAATATAATCAAGTTAAGATGAGGTTGTATGGGTGTCCTTGTAAGAAGATGGGAATCCTTACAGGAAGAGGAGAAGAGATCTAGAGACAGATACATAGGGAGGATGCCATGTGATGATGGAGGCAGAGATTGGAGTGATGTGTCTACAAGCCAAGGATTGCTGGTGACACCAGAAGCTGAGAAAAGAATGGAACAGAATTTCCCCTAGAGCCTCCAGAGAGGGAGAGAGCTTCCAGAAGGAAGTAACCTTGCTGATACCTTGACTTCAGACTTCTAACCTCCAGAACTGTGAGGGAATGTTTCTGTTGTTCTATGCCACCCAGATTGTGGTAGGTTCTTAGGGCAGCTGAGAAGGAAACCTACACTATTCCTATGTTTCTCCTTTACTCTCACACTTCTGCAAACTCACAATACTTCTGACCCCTGATGCGTGAGGGCTTCCCCACACCAAGCAATTCTCTGACACCAGCAAGGTGTCCTACAATTCAACTCAATTCTGACACTGTCTACCTGGAGAAAGCATCAGATTCCACAGGTTGAGGGCTCAGTCCTACAAGACTGTCCCCACCCCAACTTCGGATACCAATTTTAAGTCCAGGCTGTCACCTGAGCTTCTAACCAACTGGCTATAGGCCAGAGGTTCCAATGACTCCCTCCTTGAGTTAGATTTATTTGCTAGAGTGGCTCAGAGAACTTAAACATTTTACCTCCTAGATTACTGGTTTATTATAAAAGGACATAACTCAGGAACAGCCAGAAGGAAGAGACGCACAAAGCAAGTGGGGAAAGGGCTCAGAGCTTCCATGCCCTCTCTAGGCAGCCACACTACCAGAACCTTCACGTGTTCACCAACCCAGCTTTCCAAACACCGTCCTTCCGGGATGTTATGGAGGTTTCATTATGTAGGCATGAGTGATTAAATCATCAGCCATTGGTGACGGGACTCAATCTCTAGCTCCTCTCTCCTCCTTGGAGGTCAGGGGTGGGATGGAAAGTTCCAAACTTCTAGTCACACAGTTGGTTCCCCTGTCAACCAGCCCCCATCCTTAGATGACTTCGGGGCTTTCCAAAAGTCACCTCATTAACGTAACAAGACACCTTTTATAGCTCTCCTCGCTTAGGAAATTCCAAGGGTTTTAGGAGCTCTGGGCCAGGAACTGGGATGGAGACCAAATATATACTTCGTGTTATAAATCACAATATCACAGCAGCCCTAGGAAACTAATACACCTTCTCATTTTTTCCCCATTTTGTGAGCCAATGAATTCCCTGGTTATTTAAGCAAAATGTTTTCTATTACTTACAGCTAAAGTCCTGAATAACACGTGTTACCTAGTCTATGCGCTAAGGATGCAAACGCAAATTAGACCCTGTTCTTATCTTTTGTTTTTAAATAGGTTTTTTTTAGGTTATTTTTGCAGCATTCAATCTCACTCCCCATATTTAATATAAAGTATATAATAGAGGGTTTTTTTTTTTGTTTTTTGGATGGTTGTTGTTTCCTAAACCAAAAGTTGACTAGCCAATTCATTCACTTCATTCAGCAAATATTGTGCGCTCATCAACTATGGAAAGCACAGTTTAGTGATAAATCAGTCAAACTATCCCCAGTATTTCTTTTTTTCTTTCTTCCCACCCCATCCTTCTGGGCACCTCCACCCCAAACCACCAATCTGTTCTCTGTAACTATGAGTTTGTGGGTTTTGTTTGTTTTTAGATTCCACATATAAGAGCGATCATACCGTGTCTGCCTTTTTCTGTCTTATTTCACTTAGCACAATGCCCTCAGCGTCCATCCATGTTGTGTCAGATGGCAAGATTTCATTCTTCTTTTTTATGGCTGAATGATATTTCATTAGATATATACACACCACAATTTTTTTTATCCATTCACCCATTGAGTTGTTTACTTAGGTTGTTTCCATATCTTGGCTATTGTAAACAATGCCGCAAGTATCTGGGGGGTGCAGATATATTTTCGACTTAGTGTTTTCATTTCCTCTTGATAAATACCCAGAAGTGGAATTGCTGGATCATATAAATAGTTCTATTTTTAATATTTTGAGGAAACTCCATACTGGTTTCCACAGTGGCTGTATCAATTTACATTCCCACCAACAGTGCACAAGGGTTCTCTTTTTTCCACATCCTTGTCAATACTTATTATTTCTTGTCTTTTTGAAAATAGCCACTTTGACAGGTGTGAGGTGATATCTCATTGTGGTTTTGATTTGTATTTCCTTGATGATTAATGATGTTGAGCATCTTTTCATGTACCTGTTGGCCATCTGCATGACTTCTTTGGAAAAATGTCTATTCAGATCCTCTTCCCATTTTTTAATTGTTTGTTTGTTTTTTGCTATTGAGTTGTATGAGTTATTTACATATTTTGGATATTAGTTCCTTATCAGTATATGATTTGCAAATATTTTCTCCCATTCAGCAGGTTGCCTTTTCATTTTGTTGATTGTTTCCTTTGCTGTGCCAAAGCTTTTTAGAATGATGTAGTCCCACTTATTTATTTTTACTTTCATTGCTTTTGCTTTTGGTATCAGATTAAAAAAATAATTGTCAAGATCTATGTGCAAGAGATTACCACCTATGTCTTCTTCTAGGAGTTTTATGGTTTCAGGTCTTACATTCAAGTCTTTAATCCATTTTTGAGTTAATTTTTGTGTATGGTATAAGATAGTGCTGGAGTTTCATTCTTTCATATGTGGCTGTCCAGTTTTCTCAGCACCATTTATTGAAGACACTATTCTTTCTCCACTGTATATTTTTAGCTCCTGTGTCATAAATTAACTGACCATATATGTTTGGGTTTATTTCTGGGCTCCCTATTCTGTTCCATTGATCTATGTATCTGTTTGTATGCCAATGCCATACTGTTTTAATTACTATCACTTTGAATGTGGTTTGAAATCAGGAAGCATGATGCCTCTAACTTTGTTCTACTTTCTCAAGATTGCTTTGGCTGTTTGGGTTTGGTGTGTGTGTGTGTGTGTGTGTGTGTGTGTGTGTGTGTGTGTGTGTGTGTGGTTCCATATAGGATTATTTGCTCTTTTCTTTGAAAAATACCATTGGAATTTTTCTAGGGATTGCACTGAATTATGTTGAGGTAGGTTCCCTCTTTACCCACCTTGTTGAGAGTTTTTATCATAAATGGACATTGAATTTTTTCAAATGCCTTTTCTGCATATCCCTACTTTTGAGTCATCCATTCTGTGGCACTAAGCCCAGCATCATCTAACATCACTGGGGCCAAAACCAGTGAGAAGGACAAGAAGAAACCCAAAGCCATAATGGGAAGGCAATTTCTTACCCTTGATTAATGAAAGTAATTTATCTCAAGCACAGTTCAGACTCTGATCAAAAATGCTAATGCAGCTTCCCTGGTGGTGCAGTGGTTAAGAATCCATCTGCTAATGCAGGGGACATGGGTTCAAGCCCTGGTCCGGGAAGATCCCACAAGCCGCGGAGCAACTAAGCCCGTGCGCCACAACTACTGAGCCTGAGCTCTAGAGCCCGCGAGCCATAACTACTGAAGCCCGTGTGCCACAACTACTGAAGCCCGCATGCCTAGAGCCCATGCTCCTCAACAAGAGAAGCCACTGCAGTGAGAAGCCCATACACGGCAACGAAGAGTAGTCCCCGCTCGCCACGACTAGAGAAGGCCCGTGCGTGGCAACGAAGACCCAACACAGCCAAAAATTAAAAAAAAAAAAAAAGCTAATGGCTTCCCATCCCATACAAGATAAAGGCCAAACTCCTTAGCCAGGTATTCTGGGTGCCAGTCTGTATTTCCATTACCTCCCACTAAATTTGGCTCTTTCCTCTTCTCTACCTCCTTTGCCCCGGCCATATCAAATTACTGATTATTCCCCAAGGACATCATAGGCTTTCCAAAGTTGTTACATTCACTCATAGTGGCTCTGTCTACACATAGTCCTTTCCTCCATTTCAAAGTCCTACCCATCTATATTGGTTTCCTGGGGCTGTCATAATAAATTACTACAAACGGGGTAGCTTAAACCGACAGACATTTATTCTCTCGTGCTTCTGGAGGCTATATGTCTGAAATCAGGGTAGCAGCAGGGCCATGCTCCCTCTGAAGGCTCTAGGGGAGGCCTAGAGCCTTGCCTCTTTCCAGCTTCTGGTAGCTGCAATAATCATCAGCATTCCTTGGCTTGTAGCCCATCACTCCAATCTCTGCCTCTGGTGTCACAGAGCATCCTCCCCGTCTGTGTCTGTGTCCAAATTTCCCAAGAGGACACCAGTGACTGGATGGGGACCCAACCTAATTCAACATGATCCCAAATCATAACTTGATCACACCTGCAAAGACCCAATTTCCAAATAAGGTCACATTCACAGGTATGGGGGTTAGAGCATGAATAAATCTTTTCGGGGAACATCACCCTTCAAAGCCCAGCTCAAGTTCCACTTCTTGCAGGAAGCCCTCATCATCTGCCTACGGCATGAATGCCTAGTACTCCCGAGCTCTGTGAAGGCTTATCACATTTGGCCCTGCAGTACAGACCCTTGTAAACTTACTGCCACTCGTGAACAACAGGACTAGGATTCAAAGTCTGTCTGTACCATCCAAAGACCTCAGGCAGTGCCAGTTTCACTAGTCAGAAAATAACCTATAAACGTCTGTCATTTTGAATTGAACTGATAAGGAGAAAAGCGATAAGGGAGAGAGTAGCTGTAGGGCGCATGCTGGAAAGGCTTTTAAGCCATTAAAAGAAAGAGAATAAAGTTAAATCTGTCCTAATAAGAACTGAAAGGTGATCACAAATCTAGCTATTCCTCTTCTGCAGCTCCTCTGCCTCAGTGCCCCACTTGCAACAATCAGAGTTTGGGTCTCTTGCATGCTGTAGATCAGAGGGCTTTGAAAGGCTCGGAGGGGCCGAGAAGAGTCTTTGAGACCCAAGAATGGTCCCTGTCCAGTGGCTGCAGTGGCCTCGAGGCTCAAGGACAGTGAAAAATCCCCCTCCCTATGATTCCATGACAGCCTCCAGCCGCAGACTCTGACTGCCCAATCTAAAACCCCAAATCCAACACACACCAGGAAGACCTCCTGTCTCCCGCTGGGATAGTCTGGGTCCCCATGGTGCTGCACGGGAAACTGGTGGCCAGTGACCAGCCCAGATAATACTGATCCCGATACTAAGAGGAAACAGCCCGGCCGGCCCAGAGCCCGGTCTCACTCCCTCCATGGTCTCAGCACTTGACAGAAGCGGAGCTACTGCAGTCTGCTTGGAGACAAGAATTACACTGCAGTGTCCTAGTCTTCCTGAAATAGCTGAGGAATGATCGCCCAATACCCTGACGCCTGTCTTTCGGGAGAGACTTTCAGAAATAGCCCAGTAAAACACAGCTTTATTTATTCCTCTTCATTAGAATGTTTCAATCAGACACCAAATCAGGCTTTGGGGCCTGGGTTCCAGCAACCTCTTTGTTAGGGTTCCTCTCTGGTGTTTTGGTAGTTCTTGCTGAATTGGGCAGCTGATGTAGGGACTCTTCCTAAATCAGGGTCTGCGAGCAACTGGCCTCCTTAGCAAAAGTCCCCAAAAATTCAAGAGGAAAAGAAAGTACTAAGAACAGTCCTTATAGAGCACTTCCATGGCCTGATCAAACACTATTTGAAGCAGTTTATATAGGTAGGTAGGTACTGCAGTAGACTGCATTATTGGCCCAAATATTCTCTGCCCTTCCTTATGGGAGAATTGTCTCTCCCCACCCTGTTGATATCATGCTCAGCCAAGGAAATGTACAGAGGCGACAGACGCCATTTTTAAGAACAAGCCTTGGGAATTCCCTGGTGGTCCAGTGGTTAGGACTCTGTACTCTCACTGCTGCGGGCCTGCGTTCAATCCCTGGTCGGGGAACTAAGATCCCACAAGCCTCGCGGGTACAGCCAAAAAAAAAAAAAAAAAACAAGCCTTAAGAGCCCGTGCATTGGGGCTTCCCTGGTGGCGCAGTGGTTGAGAGTCCGCCTGCCGATGCAGGGGATGCGGGTTTGTGCCCCGGTCCGGGAGGATCCCACATGCCACGGAGCGGCTGGGCCCGTGAGCTACGGCCGCTGGGCCTGCATGTCCGGAGCCTGGGCTCCACAGCGGGAGAGGCCCCAACAGTGAGAGGCCCACGTACCGCAAAAAAAAAAAAAAAAAAGAGCCAGTGCATGGATCCACCATCAACCACTCTTTTCCTGCTGCCCTAACACCAGCCATGTCTCAGAAAAGGGCTGCCCCTTCAGTATGGTCCCAGGGGGAAGAGCCAAAGCCAACCTGTGATAGACATGTGATATGAGCAAGAAATAAATCTTTGTTAGCGTAGGCCACTTAGTCTTTGGAGCTGTTTGTCATTACAGCACAACTTAGCCTAAGCTGACTATTAACCTCATCCCCCTTTCACAAATGAGGGGATCAAGGCACCCAAAGATTGTGCACTTTGCCCGAAAATGTTTTGTTGTTTCTTTCAACACTCCTTTAGCTGGCAAGATCCCCGTGTATGCTCTGTTGTTCTTCATTTCCCATGGAGGTAATTAAGAATAAACAGCAGATCACTTGATCCCCAGTAGGTAGAAGAGACTAGGTCGGTAGACAATAAAACATAACCGGTTATTGAGTGAGCTGGACTCACTGGTATGCAGAGCAGGAAACAACTTTGTTCCACACCATCGTCTTTCAGGAATTAAACGATTTCATCATTAGAGATTTTAAAACTGAGATCAAAACTCCGATCTCTCAACCACTGGAAAGCTTCTCTCCTGCCCCACATTTGGAGATTTGCAACGGGGAAGGGGGTCATGGGTGGCTGCCTGATTTTCCTCCTTCACCCTTTCCCCACTCAACTGACTGCCTCAGGCTCTTGCAGAATTAGGGTTGGGGATGGGATGGGGAGGATAAGAGACAGGAGAAGGCTTACTCCGTTTTAGTGCCCTCTGGGTGTGGCAGGTGGTCAAATGTTTATGAATTCCCCAGAGTCATATCCCACAGCACCACTTTCTGGCCCAGGTAATATATTACCCGGCTAACTACTTAGGACCAGTTTCTGCATCCAACCTCTTCCTGCTGGGGGCGGAAGACCCACTCACATGGAATACGGCTTTACTGAGATACAGTTGGCCTACAATAAACTATATATACTTAAAGTGTACTACCGATAAGTTTTTTTTTTTTTTTTTTTTTGCGGTACGCGGGCCTCCCACCGCTGCGGCCCCTCCCGCCGCGGAGCACAGGCTCCGGACGCGCAGGCCCAGCGGCCATGGCTCACGGGCCCAGCCGCTCCGCGGCACGCGGGATCCTCGCGGACCGGGGCACGAACCCGTGTCCCCCGCATCGGCAGGCGGACTCCCAACCACTGCGCCACCAGGGAAGCCCTACCGATAAGTTTTGACTTTTGAAGAGGCCCATTGAACCAGAAATCAAGATAATGAACATTCCATGGTTCCCAAAAGTTTCCTTGAGGCCCTCAGTGACTCCTCTCTCCTGTCCCTCCCCCACCCCCAAGCAACACTCATCTGCTTTCTGGCACTAGAGGTAAATTTGCATTCTCTAGAACTTTATATAAATGGCATCATACAGTATGTACTCTTTTTTTTGGTTGGGCTGCTTTCACACAGCATCATTCTTTTTAGCTTCATCGCGGAGTTCCTTTTCCAGAGAACTGAAGCCTGGCCACTGTCCACAGGTGCACAGGGCCCGTGGGAAAGTCCACTCACCCGTGTCCTGACACACAATGCGAGTGCAGACCGTTCCCAGGAAGTTGCCCTGAGCTGCTCCACCTTTATTTTCCAGGTGTGGCAGGTTCCAGTGTGAGGCCACCCCAGGGGGACACAGGCCAGGCATTTTGGCTTGGGAAAGGGAAGGGCACCCCCTCCTCACCTTTGTACCCCATGATTTTGGGGAAACCTTCCCCTTCCAGTCTCCTTGTGGACACTTCAGCTCGGCCTGCATAGCCTCCAGTGGCTGATGCTCTGAGGCCCTGATCAGTTTGGGGGCATCACTTTACTGAGTTCTGCATAGATGATCTGGAGCCTTTCCTGAGAATATGTGGGCACCTAACATCCTATGTTCTCATCGCGGGGGCCTCAGCTGAAACACAGACAACAGGAAAAGTTGCACGTTAATACCAAGTGTATAATCACTTGGGATGTTAAAGGACACCCTTGCATAGAAATGTTCCTATAAGGGTTCTGTACCCAGTTCCAATGTGGGTGTGTTTGCAGGGAGGGGCTGCCCACACCAACAAGCAGTTCTCCGACACCAGCTGGGCGCCCTACAAATCTACTCAATTCTGACACTATCTACATGGAAACAGCGTCCAATTCCACAGGTTAAGGGCTCAGTCCCACAAGACCGCCCCCTCCCTCACAACTTCAGACGCCAATCGAAAGCCCAGGTTACCAGCTCTGTGCTTCTGACCGACCAGCTACAGATTGGAGGTTCCAATGACCTCCTCCTTGGGTTCGATTAACTTGCTAGAGCGGCTCACAGAACAGAAACATTTTACTTACGAGATTACCAGTTTATTATAAAAGGTATGTGGATGAGAAATGTCACCTGCCATATTAGTAAACAAAGTATGTGGCAGGTGATCAAACCACCAGCCCCTGCAGCCACCCAACTCTGAACCCTGAGGGGATTCAGGAAGGAGAAAAGCAGGATACTGACCCTAGATAGTTAAGGTGCATATCAAAGGAATGATTTCAAGGAGCCCGGACTCCTGCATCTTCCCATACACAGAACGGCGCTAAATGCATTAACTTGATGTCTGCTTTTCTTTCGTTAACAGTAATCTTTTGATGTTCCAACTACTTGGGTTTTTGTTGCAAAAACTCCTATGTATCCTGGCTCCCCCCTTACCTCTTCGGAGCAGTCCCTCACAGCTAACTCAGAGGCTGCCTCCCGGACTTAAGTCCTCAGAAAGTCCACCGAATAAAACATAATCCTCAGCTTTAGGTTGTACGTTTTTTTTTTTCAGTTGACAGCTATAACTCAGGAACAGCCAGATGGAAGGAAGAGATGTAGAGGGCAAGGTGTGCGGGAAGGTGTGCGGGAAGGTGTGTGGGAAGGTGTGCAGGAAGGTGTGTGGGGAGCTTCCGCGCCCTCTCCAGGCACCACTCTCCCAGACCCTCCACCTGTTCACCAACCCGAAAGCTCCCCAAAGCCTCTCCTTTTGGGTTTTTATGGAGGCTTCATTACAGAAGCTTGATTGATTCAATCACCGGCCACTGGTGATGGATTCACCAGCCCTGCCCTTCTCGGAGGTCAGGGGGGTGGGACTGAAAGTTCCTACCCTCTAATCACGTGTGGCTGGTTCTCCCAGCCACCAGCCCCAGCTCTAGGTGTTTTCCAAGAGTCTCACCATTAACATAACAAAAGACACAGGCAATGCTAAGGGTTTTAGGAGCTCTGTGCCAGAAATGGAATCAAAGACCAAATACACATTTCTTACTATGAATCACAGACTCCAACCCTGATGCCTCAAGTTGAATTTGTAACCCAAGTATCCCAGACGTCATCAGCTGATATATTCATGCTGACCCAATCACAGTAGCCAGGGCCCTAGCCCCCTTGACCACACACTTTTACCAGGATCCTCTGCAAGTTTTCTAGAACGCCAGACGAAATACCCACAGGACCTACACATCTGTCCTGACTCCACTTTCACCTCCAGCAGCCCTGACATCCTGGGTAACTCCCTTACTCCCCTCTCCCCAAGGACCCCCCCCCCCCAGAGCCTGACTCTTCTGGCAATGACGAGCTCTCCCAGCCCGTCTGGCTCACCCCAGCAGGGCACAGACCTCTTCCTCAAGTGTCCCTAGCAAGGCTGAGCCAGACTTATTTCATATGTTAATACCGGAAACTTGGAGGTAACAAGAGAGATAGCATGGAGTGTCTTCACAGAGGTTCCTTTCTTAGGGTTGCCAGATTTAGAAAAATATAGGCTGCCCCAATTAACTTTCAACTTCAGATAAACAACAAGTAATTTTTTAGTGTCAGCATGTCTTGTGCAATATTAAGAACCATGCAATAGTCAAGACATACTTACGCTAAGATAGTATTTGTTGTTTATCTGAAATGCAAATTTAAGCAGGCGTCCAGCATTTTATCTGGCAACCCTGCCGCCTTCTGGTGTCTTTCAGTTGCCCTTGACGTGTTGTCCATCGCAGAATTCGACTTCCCTCCCACCACGGGAGTATCCTGAATAAACCCTTCCTTTCCAGGGTCTAGGCTTTTCCTTCCTCAAAGCTCAATGCACAAGGAGCAGTTTTCCCCTAGGAGAGTCTAAAGTTCCTCCCAAGTCCCTATTTTTTTTTAAATAAATTTATTTTCTTTATTTATTTTTGGCTGCGTGGGGTCTTTGTTGCTGCATGCTGGCTTTCTCTAGTTGCGATGAGCGGGGGCTACTCTTCATTGCGGGGCGCGGGCTTCTCATTGCGGTGGCTTCTCCTGTTGTGGAGCACAGACTCTAAGTGCATGGGCTTCAGTAGCTGTGGCGCATGGGCTCAGTAGTTGTGGCTCACGGGCTTAGTTGCTCCGCGGCATGCGGGATCTTCCCGGACCAGGGCTCAAACCTGGGTCCTCTGCATTGGCAGGCGGATTCTTAACCACTGCGCCACCAGGGAAGCCCCCAAGTCCCTATTTTGGATCCCAGGATGACTGATCAGGGGAACAACCATTCCTTGCAGGGGAAACCCCACCCACACCCAGAAAAATATGGTCTTGCCCTTTGCCCCCAAAAGGGCATCAGAACAGTACTCTGGAGTCAGCACATTTCCTAAGGTCTTAGGTTGCATGGTTGTTCTAGAATAACCTGTCCTGGGGGAAATCTGTGGGAGTGTCCAGGTGGCCTCAGGCCGTGCCCATCTAGCTGCCTTCAGGGGACTCAGTCAGCCTGCAGTGAAGATAAGGCTCCAGGCAGCTTTCTTGGACCTTCTGATAACTGCTCCTAGTCTTGGACAAGACCCCATCACACATCTTTCCAGAAGAAACAATAATCTTAGAAACATCCGTGTTGCAGCTCTGCCCACGGGAAGACACTCATTTACATTATCATACAGAGAAGCAAACCTCCCCATCCAGAACAGGGTAACACGGCTACTTTACCTTTACAGAATCAAAGGCCTATTAAAGGTTTTCCTCTAAATCAAGAACAACATCCCAGTCTCTACTTAAACAAGAGGACAGCTTGTGCATTTAAAGTGTTGGGTTTTCCTACACAGAACCACCAAACTTTCAAAAAATCTAGGAGTTTGGTCTTAGCCGAGACCTCACCCAATCCTCCAGCCCTGTACACACCACTAAGTGACTTATCCAATGGATAGATTTTAAATCTCTGAACGTCTTGCTAGGTTTTTTTTTTTTGGTTCAAAACACAGTGATACTTCAATTATGCAGCTCTGCTGGCACCAAATTCTTCAAAAACAAATGAGTTTTCCAGATAACTGAAGTTTATCTTTACAAAAATCAATACTTTGTTGACCTTAGTCATTTTGATTGGAATCTGTCAAAAATGTCACAGCACAGTTCCATGTCTGCTTTTTTTAGGTTTCCGTCTCCTTTGTCCTCAAGCTACCAGATGGTTTAACACTGCTGCTAACACGTCTGTCTGTAGCGGTTCCCTCCCAGGTCTTGACTCGCTGTTGAGAAGGATCTGCTAAAAAAGAGTGAATAGAATTTCCAGGTCTAAAGGCTTTTCTCACAAATAAAGCTCTTGTCTTTAGTGTGGGATTTTGTGAAGGTTATTCCAGAGGCTTGGAGGGTTTTGTTTTGCTTCGTGGCTTAATTTTAGATTTTCATCATTCTGAAAGGTTAAGATTTCTTCCCTTCTGGATCAGTGAGATGGATGTTATTATCATGAAATCTGCAAGTTCCTTTAGAACGAGCTATAAAAGTTAGAGCCGTTGCTAAGCAAACCAGGCAAAGCTTGCTTAATGTATAAACCTGGCTATTATACTTAAAATTCAAGTAGCAGCCAGAGATTCCTAATGGGAGAGGGAAGACTCTGTTTTTGAAGAAGAAAGTGAAAAATCGCTCCCCTCTCGTGTGTCAGGGGAGCTTCTGAGGTTCATCATTTGTAGCCTACAGACAAATTTCTGTGACTACTCTTTCTTTTGTGCTTCTAATGGTAGAAGAAAAGGAAAGTCACTTTTCCAATAGGAAAGTGAAGAGGAAATACAGGCAGCTCTCTCTTTCCTCCTAGCAGTTGGTTGATTGAGGAGAAAGAGCAGAGGAAGGCCACAGCTGTGACACCAGCTCTAGAGACGCAAAGGACAACTCAGAGATAGAGACCCTGAAGCAAGAAGGTGAGGAAAGAGCTAAATATCCTTTTCCCCCACCAAAGGAAACAGGTGTAAAAAAGATTAAAATGTTGAGATTGAAGGACAAAGACATTTAATTGTCCCGTAGCTGCACACCATCTCTTTTCCGGACCGGGCCCTGCCCCCGCCCCCCACCCCTCATCCTGGTGCCAGATCATGTGGGAGGGAGACCAAGTTAGGTCCGAGAATCTGAGATTTCAAGAGATCGTCCAGTTCGTCATACTCAATTAACCGCTGCAGAATCTAAGGTCCACAGAGGTCCTCATCAGGGAGGAATGTGAGTTCGAACTCCTAACCCAGGATGTTTTCCCACTGCATCAGCCACAGCAGGAACATCCCTGGAAAATTCGGGAATTTTCTCACTTAAACAGTGCTCCCTCAGAGCTATAAAGAGCAATGTTTCAAAAGTGTGTTCCACAGAACACTAGTCCAAGAGATGCTCCGGCAATTCCACATCTGGGTATCTACCCCACAGAACTGAAAGCAAGGACTCAAATGGATATTTGCATACCCCTGTTCACAGCAGCATCATTCACAACGGACAAAAGGTGGAAATAACCCCAGTGTCCACAGATAGATGAATGGATAAACAAAATGCAGTCTCTACATATCACGGGGTAATATTCAACTTGAAAAGGACAGAGATTCTGACACCTGCTACGACACGGATGAATGCTAAGTGAGTATGTTAAGTGAAATAAGCCGGTCACAAAAGGACAAATAATGTGTGACTGCACTTATATGGTGTATCTATCTATCTATTTATTTATTTGGCTGCGTTGTTCTTCGTTGTGGTACACGGGCTTCTCATTGCGGTGGCTCCTCTTGTTGCGGAGCACGGGCTCTAGGCACGTGGGCTTCAGTAGCTGTGGCTCGCAGGCTCAGTAGTTGTGGCTCACGGGCTTAGTTGCTCCTTGGCATGTGGGATCCTCCTGGTTCAGGGATCAAACCCTCGTCCCTTGCATTGGCAGGCGGATTCTTAACCACTGCACGACCAGGGAAGTCCCTATATAGTGTATCTAGAGTAGTCATATTCGTAGAGACAGAATGTAGGGTGGTGGTTGCCAGGGGCTGGGGGAGAGGGAATGGTGAGTTACTGTTTAATAGGTACAGAGTTCCCATTTGAAAACAGATGGAAAGGTTCTAGAGATGGATGGTGGGGATAAGTCTGTGGTATGTATATTTCACCACACACGCATACACACACACACACACACACACACACACACACACACAAGAGATACTACACTAATTATTGGTATCACCAAACAAACCAGTCTAAGATCTGAATTCTACCCTCCCAGCCCCCCTCACACACAGCCTCAGCCCTGGCAAGTCAGTGCACATTCAATAAAAGACTCCAAGAAGTCCTAAATCAAAGACGGTTTAATTCGATTTAATCAAGCACTTCCTCCACTGAATACAGACCCTTTTTATTTTCATGGAGCGCTATTAATAGCCCACATCCTTGGTGCACACTCGGGAAATGCTGATAAAGAGCTTCGTTCTGCTCAAAGCACTTCTTCTATCAATACCTCACTGGATGCTGCCGGCAGCCTAAAGATAGACCCTGACAGACCTCAGTAATATTTATTGACTATGTGACAATCAATGAGCTTATTAATTGTCCCCATTCTACTGATGAAGAAACTGGGGCTCTGAAAAGTCAAGCCCTGGCTCAAGGCCTCACAAAGCTACTCTGCCAAGATCAGTGGCAGAGTGGGGCCAGACTCCCCCCGCCCCAAGTCCCTAAACCCTGGTCTGGAATGTGTCCCCCAACCCCTGTGCTGACCTCCTGCTGCCTCTCCTGGGTGCCAGCGTGTGGGCAAGTTCATGGAAGAAATTCAGAGCTCCAGGGCTGCTGGATGGCAGGTGGGGACACCAAGGGGGGCAGAAGGACTCAGGAACTCAGTTCCTGATGTCTGAGTCCTTAATGCCAGCGCTCCCAGCTTCCATCTCCTTTCTCTCTTCCTTTCTCCAAAACAGGGCTGGGGGTGGTTAGAGATGTCCCATTCCCTACAGCAATTCCTGATTTTTCCGGGTGTAAGACTCATCTGGGGTACCATTAAAATACAGCTTCAAATGAAATAAGTCAGAGAAAGACAAATGCTGTATGATCTCACGCATGTGTGGAATCAAACAAAACAAACCAAACATAAAAAAAGAGATCACATTTGAGGTTTGCCAGAGGAAGGCAGTAGGGGTGGGGGAACTGGGTGAAAGTACAAACTTCCAGTTATAAGACACATAAGTCCTGGGACTTCCCTGGCGGTCCAGTGGTTAAGAATCCGCCATCCCAGTGCAGGGAGTGCGGGTTCGATCCCTGGTTGGGGAACTAAGATGCCGCATGCCACATGGCACAGCCGAAAATAAAAAGAACCCCCTCCTCAAGTAAAAAAGACACGTAAGTCCTGGGGATGTAATGTATGACATTATGACTACCGTAAAAAAAAAAAAAAAAAGACTGTATTGGTATATTTGAAAGTTGCTAAAAGAGTAGATCCTAAAAGTTTTCAGCAAAAGGAAAAAAAATTTTTTTGTAATTATATAAGGTGATGGATGTAACTAAACTTATTGTGGTAAACATTTCACAGTATATATGTATGTCAAGCCATTATGCTGTACACCTTGGACTTATACAGTGCTGTATGTTAATTATATCTCAGTAAGACTAAAGAAAAAGTGTGCTTCAGTATCCTCATCTATTAAAAAAAACAAGTAAATATAAAATATAAAATAAAATAAAATATAGGTTCTCAGGCCCCTTCCCCCGGAGATCCTAACTCAGTGGGTCTGGGGCAGAACTTGGGAATGTTTGAATATCCTTGACCTTCGCACTAAAAGGGACCTTAACAGAACATCCGCTGGTTTAGTTCCCTGTTCCAGATATTGCAGATGAGACTCAACAGAGCTGAAGTGATCGGCCGGGTTCACAAGGTTACGTTTTCTAACCATTTAAAAACAGACACGAAACCAAAATACTTCTTTCCTCCGGGAAAGATGCAGGTCGGTCACTTTTTAAATAAAAATGGATCATCCCTGCAAACCTTAAAGTCCATCCCTCCCTGCCCTGTGGAGACCACCCTTCTCCTGTTCTTTTGGGCAGGTCTAGCCACCCGGAAAATGTCCCCACTGCCAGCTCCCTGCTACAGACCCAGCTCTGACTGCAGCCTTGACCCAAGTTGCTTTCTGAGCAGTGATGGAGACCAAATGGAGTCTGGCTCTGCTTCCCCACCCCACTTCCTTGGGAGCACACAACTATCTCAGGCTTTAACTATGCTGCAAGAGGAAGCTGGCAGCCTCCGGGCTCTCCCTCCCCGGGAACCGCCATCCCCCCCATCCCATCCCCCCCCCCACCACCACCCCACCGCAGCTGCAGAACCTGCCGCCCCAGCCCGTCGCGGGAGATGGCTGAGCCGCGACGAGGCTGGGCACACACACGGCATTCTGGCATCACTGGCAGGGCCTTGTCAGAGCAGATGGAAAAATCTGAGGACACTCCATTCCCCAGATTCCTTTTCTGAGAGCTCTACCCCGTCCCAGCCCCCGCAAGTTAGAGCCTTTTCAAAAGGAGTTAAAACCCACCCACATATACACCAGTTTTCTTACTTCAGGTCCCAGGAGCGTGGGGAGCTAAGAGATGGATAGATCACCAGGGATGTTGTGTCTCCGGGGTAGTGGGGGAGGGATGTCTGCCTGGCTTCGCTGGTGAGGTCCCCGCTCCCCATCAGGAGGGCCCAGGGTCGTAGCTTCTCTGTGTGTGGGGGGGTCTTACCCGCCACGGCCTCGCCCCAAGAGGGCCTCAATGTCGCATGTGGTCCTGGAGTCCTTGCCAGCCACTGGAGTCACAGACCTGGCTCCAAACCCTGGCTTTCTGGCTGCGGGATGGGAACGCTGAACCCCTCTGGAGCTATTTCCCCATCTGTAAAATGGGGATGATAGTATCTACTTCACCAGGTTGTGGTGAGAGGCTGGGGGCCGAGTGGTTGGCACAGAGCTGAATGCTCAGAGAATGGCAGTGATGATCATTTCCTGAGCTCTCCTCTCCCCGGCTCCCCTTTGCCCCAAGGGATGCCACCAAGTACACCAACATGGGACCTGGACTGCCGCCATCATAGAGCAAACAACGGCCATCCAGAAATAATTGATTCAATTAAATAAAAATGTACTCCAGGGCTTCCCTGGTGGCGCAGTGGTTGGGAGTCCGCCTGCCAATGCAGGGGATGTGGGTTCGTGCCCCAGTCTGGGAGGATCCCACATGCCGCGGAGCGGCTGGGCCCGTGAGCCATGGCCGCTGAGCCTGCGCGTCCGGAGCCTGTGCTCCGCAATGGGAGAGGCCACAACAGTGAGAGGCCCGTGTACAGCAAAAAAAAAAAAAAAAAGTACTCCACACACAAACAAAAGTAATAATAATAATGACTGTGAGGGGGAGGGGTCTTAATTGGTGGGTTTTCATGTAAAATAAACATGGGGGATATAAGAATACCTGAAATTTGACTCAAGAATGTGTAATTTGATCTATTTTGCTAAATTGCTTTCCAAAAAGGTTGCATCAATTTACACATCCTCACTATGTAGGAAAATGCCTACTTCCCTGCCCCCCTCCTGAAAAATGTCTACAGCCAACATTTTTTTTTTTTCTTTTTTTGCGGTACGCGGGCCTCTCACTGTTGTGGCCTCTCCCATTGAGGAGCACAGGCTCCGGACGCGCAGGCTCAGCGGCCATGGCTCACGGGCCCAGCCGCTCCGCGGCATGTGGGATCTTCCCAGACCGGGGCACGAACCTGTGTCCCCTGCATCGGCAGGCGGACTCTCAACCACTGCGCCACCAGGGAAGCCCAACAACATTTTTTTAAAATAGATCTTTACTGGAGTATAATTGCTTCACAATACCATGTTCGTTTCTGTTGCACAACAAAGCGAATCAGCCATATGCATACACATGTCCCCATATCCCCTCCCTCTTGAGCCTCCCTCCCATCCTCCCTATCCCACCCCTCTAGGTCATCGCAAATCATTGAGCCGATCTCCCTGTGCTATGCTGCTGCTTCCCACCAGCCGACTGTTTTACATCTGGTAGTATATATACGTCGATGCTACTCTCACTTCGCCCCAGCTTCACCCTCCCACCCCATGTCATCAAGTCCATTCTCTATGCCTACATCTTTATTCCTGCCCTGCAACTAGGTTCATCAGTACCATTTTTTAATTTTAGATTCCATATATGTGCGTTAGCATACGATATTTTTTTTGTCTTTCTGACTTACTTCACTCTCTATGACAGACTCTAGGTCCATCCACCTCACTACAAATAACTCAATTCCGTTTCTTTTTATGGCTAATATTCCATTGTATATATGTGCCACATCTTTACCCATTCATCTGTCTATGGACATTTAGGTTGGTTCCATGTCCTGGCTATTGTAAAGAGAGCTGCAATGAACATTGTCGTGCATGTCTCTTTTTGAATTACGGTTTTCTCAGGGTGTATGCACAGTAGTGGGATTGCTGGGTCATATGGTAGTTCTATTTTTAGTTTTTTAAGGAACTTCCATACTGTTTTCCATAGTGGTTGTATCAATTTACATTCCCACCAACAGTGTAGGAGGGTTCCCTTTTCACCACACCCCTTCCAGCATTTACCGTTTCTAGCTTTTTTGATAATGGTCATTCTGACCAGCGTGAGGTGATACCTCATTGCAGTTTTGATTTGCATTTCTCTAATAATTAGCGATGTTGAGCATCTTTTCATGTGCCTCTTGGCCATCTGTATGTCTTCCTTGGTGAAATGTCTATTTAGGTCTTCCGCCCATTTTTTAACTGGATTGTTTGTTTTTTTGATATTGTGCTCCATGAGCTGTTTGTATATTTTGGAGATTAATCCTTTGTCTGTTGTTTCATTTGCAAATATCTCCTCCCATTCTGAGGGTTGTCTTTTTGTCTTGTTTATGGTTTCCTTTGCTGTGCAGAAGCTTTTAAGTTTAATTAAGTCCCATTTGTTTATTTTTGTTTTTATTTCTGTTACTCTAGGAGATAGGTCAAAGCAGATCTTGCTGTGGTTTGTGTCAAAGAGTGTTTTTCCTGTGTTTTCCTCTAAAAGTTTTATAAAGCAACATTTTTTAAGGCATTGTCAGATTGATGAATTTTCTCAAAATTTTCCTGATTGGTGAATCTGTGATTATAGGTGAGGTTGAAGTTTTTCTTCATATTTACTGGACATTTGTATTTCTTCTTTTGTGATTTTCCTATTCGTGTCCTTTGTTTCTTTTTCCTTTATTTATACATTTAGTCCCTCTAGAACAGTGCTGTTCAATTTGGTAGCCACCAGCCACAAATGGCTATTTACATTTCAATCAACTAAAATAAAAAATTCAGTTTCTCAATGCACTAGCCCCGCTTCAAGTGCTCGATAACCACATGTGGCCAATGGTCACCATAATGAATAGCACAGATATAGAATATTTCCATCATCAAAGAAAATTCTATTGGACAGCACTGATCTAGAATTTATTTTGTGAATGATGGGGAAGGGTAGGGAACCCAACTGTTTTTTTCAAAATAGTTGAGGTAGTTGTTCCAAAAACATCTTTTGGATAATCCACCATTTTGATCCTGATTTGAGATGTCACATTTAAAATATTTATAAGTCTAGGGACTTCCCTGGCAGCCCAGTGGTTAAGACTGTGTGCTTCCAGTGCAGGGTGTGAGGGTTGGATCCTTGGTCGGGGAACTAAGATCCCACATGCTGCATGGCATGGCCAAAAAATAAAACTAAAAAATAAATGAATGGAATAAAATATTTTATAAGACTTGTAATATATACCTGGATCCATTTCCGTATTTCCTACTGTATTCCTTATCTTTCTAATCCCCACCAGGACCACACAGTTCCGACCATTGTGATCTTATATTTTAATACTTAGTAGAGTCATATTTTTTTCTTTCCTCACTATTCTTCTTTAAAAGAAAATCCTGGCAATTCTCACACTTATTTTTTCCAGACAAACTTTAAGGTCATTTTGTAGTTTGGAGTTGGACTTATATCTGTACAATAACTCAACTCATGAAAGGCCTTTATCTGGCCCCGTTTTCTAAACTTCTTCGACTTCCCGTCAAACTCTGCATTACCACTGGACTCATCTGCTTGTCCTTCCACGGTGTCCCTGTGCCCTGTGTCCTCCTCCTGGAACTCTCTCCTATGGTCCATTTGGGCCTTTGGCTTTTTCTCTCAGCTCACAGATCCCTGATGCCCCCGGGCAGATGTGGGTACTTCTTCTCCTGCTGTACTTTGTACACTCCTACCTTGGAACAATTAACTTATGATTTTGCATTTGTTTACAAGTCTGTCTTCTCAGCACGAAAAACAATTTGAGGACAAGGACTATGACCTTCCAACTTCCCATAACCTACCACAGTACTTTGGCTCAAGGTTGCTAGTTAGCAAAAACGTCTTGAGTCAAAGAGCATAACTCCGGCAACGCTGGCAAAGTTGGCCATGGCATGCCGTGGACGGCTTTCAAGCCAGATATGGGGGGGCTTGGAGCTAGCTTGGGCCGAGACAGAGCTGTCCTGTGTTCATTTAATCTGGCAGCGATGCGATAACTGCATCGGAGCCGGGGAGCAACAGAAAGCCAGGAGACTAGTTAAGAGGCCATTATAAAGTTCAAGGCAGACAGAGTAAAGGCCTAAATAAGGGTGGTGACTGGGGCTTGGAAAGGAAGGGACATTGCTGCAGGATGACGCAGGGTTAGAATTGTCAGGAGACTGCGGGCAGACAGAGCTAAAACTAAAAGGATCTTTCTGCAATTTAGTCTCATTGAATTTTCAATACGCTTAAGTGTTTTGTGTCATTCACAAATATTACAATGAGATTTTACTGTAAAATCTAAATGAATTATTATAATGTCACCGATGATTGTTCTAGAGCTAGCTGAGTTGCCTCAATCAAGGCCCTTAATCTCTCTGTAACTGTTTCCTTGCCTGTAAAATTGGTATTGTCATGGTACCTCCCTTAGAAGGCTGTGGTGAGGATGATGTGAGTTAATAGTTGGGATGTGCTTAGGGCAACACCTGGCACATAGTAGATGCTTAATAACTGTTGGCTATTTAAAAAATTAGTATTCAGGGACTTCCCTGGTGGTCCAGTGGGTAAGACTGCATGCTCCCAATGCAGGGGGCCCGGGTTCGATCCCTGGTTGGGGAACTAGATCCTGCAAGCATGCTGCAACTAAGAGTTCGCATGCCGCAACGAAAGATCGATCCCGTGTGCTGCAACTAAGACCCGGCGCAGCCAAAATAAATAAACTAAAAAAAATAATTTGTTTGATTAAAAAAAAATTAGTATTCATACATTTCCATGCAGAGAAGAACCCCTTTATCCCTGCCCCTAAGGTAGTTCCCTACTTGTGACAAAAGCGACCAGTCATCCAGTGACTCGTGGAGCTGTACGTGGGGAACTCATCAAAGGCTTTTTGAAGGATAAAGTCTATTACAGGTATGCACTCGGGAAAGAAACTGTCCTGCCCCTATTAAGTCAGGTTTGTTCAAGGCTATCATTACCTCTCTCTGTTCCTTGGTGTAACTGGGAACAACTGGTCTGTTTCCTTTGAGAGGCAATGCACATGCAGTTAGGCAAAGTGTTCTTCGGGTGTGTAGGGTGTGACTGGGAAGGAAGGGCCATGTAGATGGAGAGTAAGGGGAGGCCACCCCAAGCGAGACCCACTCACGTCCCAGGAGCAGGGCAGGATGCTATTTTCCCACATGGTTCCCATCGTCCCCAGAGAGAATGTGAGTTAAGAGGGAGGAATTAGAATTTGAAGCTATCTTGTTCTTCCCACCCACAGAGAAGGATGCAGGAGGAGCTGTGGCTCCCCATTAGCCAGAATCGGCTACTGCCAGGGGATTTTAATATCATGAGAGTTCAGGGAATTCCCTGGCGGTCCAGTGGTTAGGACTCTGCGCTTTCACTGCTGAGGGCACGAGTTTAATGCCTGGTCAGGAACTAAGATCCTGCAAGCCGCACGGCCAGGTCAAAAAAAAAAAAAAAAACCGTGAGGCTTCAGGTCAAAGGCATTTCATCCTGGACAATGCTTAGTGGACTCCTTGACTTCTGTGGACCAAGTGCAGCTATTGGCAGTGTTGGCTTCATTTCACATTCTTACCATTCATCCTGCCATCTTGCCCAGAAAGAAAGTGAGATGTGTGTTCTTTTGTTTTGTTTTGTTTTGTTTGTGGCTGTGTTCAGTTACTGCGCATGGGCTTTCTCTGGTTGTGGCGAGAGGGGGGCCACTCTTCGTTGCAGTGCGCGGGCTTCTCATTGTGGGGGCTTCTCTCGTTGCAGAGCACGGGCTCTAGGCTCGCAGGCTTCAGTAGTTGCGGCACGTGGGCTCAGTAGTTGTGGCTCGCGGGCTCTAGAGTGCAGGCTCAGTAGTTGTGGCGCATGGGCTTAGCAGCTCCGTGGCACGTGGGATCTTCCCGGACCAAGGCTCGAACCCGTGTCCCCTGCACTGGCAGGCTGATTCTTAACCACTGCGCCACCAGGGAAGTCAGAGATGTGTGTTTATTATAGCTCTTATATCTTGAGAGAAGAAAGTGGGCTATCCCAGGATGTCTGTTACAGATTTTACCATCTTGCTCATCACAAAAGTGAATGTAGCATAGTGTTCATTATTTTTTCTTTCCTCTTTCCCAGAGAGAGGGTGAGGGTTGACAATGCCTTTCTCAAAGCTTCTATGGGTCCTCCTTGTGACTGGGGGTTAAAATGGCAACGCCTAAAGCCTAGTCTGTTGAGCTAGCCTGGAACTCTCTCTCTCCATCCATCCGCCCTTGCCTTCAGCCTTGTCTGTGTCAGACCTCCAGGAGGGATTCTGAGGTCTTTGATGAGCATCGCCATGTTTGTCAAGGGTCACGCTAACAGTTAATGCCTTTGTGCTGGAACAAGGTCTCCACTGTGTCTCTCTGGGTGAAAACAAAAATCCCTGAGACACAGAGCTGACTTCCAGAAAAGACTCCCGTGCTAAGTCAGCCAACAGACTCCAGAGTTAATCAGAACCAGATGTGAGTTCTTTCACTGAAATATATGGCAGGTCACAGATTTATTTTTTGAGAGCACCTATAATAACAATTAAAATCATAAAATGTGTTTTCCCTAGATATTTTTTCCTAGTCAATTGAGCAATCTAGCCTGATAAGTTGGGGCTAATGTATGCCAAAATCAACATATTTGCTTTGTTAGAAATCTGCAGAATGAGTCTGTCTGCGGAGGTGTGCTCTGGTCAGGCCAGGGACAACTGGCAGCATACAAACAATTTCTTAAAATATCCTGTGAACGCAGGAATGATAAGCTGACTCCATGGGTTTGTGGCTGAGAAGTGGAGAGAGAAATGCCTGGCTGAGAGGCACAGAGGGAATGGCATTAAGCATAATTCACGTAATGTGGCAGATCCTTCCTGTGTTTGAAAAACAGAGTCTACAAAGAGTTCAACGGCTGCCAACAACTTTCTCCATCCCAGCAACGCTGCCAAAGTTCAAGTGCTGGGCTCAAGGCCACCTCTAGGAAGAACGACTAGCAAGTTCCCAGGGCCGTTCTTTCATCTAAACTCTCCCACCAAGACACATTATGTTTTTGGAGACGCGGTCAGGCCCTCCTAGGAGCCAATCCTCTGCCTCTGAACAGCTCCCTCAGCCAGGTGCTGCCAACTGTCCCCACTTGGGTCCCAACTCCACGGAAAGTGGCCTGGCTTCCAACTCGGAACGCCAGCGAGCAGGGGCCTCTTGCCCTGGGATCACCCTCTGGCCCTGGGGCTTGTTTTGTTACTTGCCGGTAGCCATTTCCACTCCAACACATGCCCTATTTCCCAGCACAAGACTCCCAAGGCCCTCTGGTCATAGCTTCTTTTTTGTGTTTTGTTGTGTTTGTATCTACTAGTGTCTTCGCCACCTAGTTTCCATTCTCCCTGCTTTTGGTAACAGCCACCCATTTCCATGTGGAGAAATCTCTCTCCCCACTCAGTCCTGAGTTCCTCTGGGGTTGATAACACCCCCTCTGTCCCCACCATACACACCCCCTGGCACCTTGGGTAGTACATGCCCTAAGCTTGGCCAAAGGATAATGGTGAATTCAGTGAAGGCTAATGATCAGCGGAGGTTTTGGACTTCAGGTTCTTTCCTTTTAAAAATTAGTTTTTAAAATAGTTAATCCATTCACATGGTTCCAAAACAAAGTAAAGAAGGGAAATAGTAATAAAATAGGAAATTAGGAGTCTATAATTTTAAAATGAGTAAATTCAAAATTTGAGACAGCACGGGTATTTACATAGTCTCAAAGCACAAAATCCTCATTCATTACGAAGGGGAAAAGAGTAACTTTACAGTGGAGAATCCTGGCAGACACCACCTTAAAAAAGTGATCAAAGTTAATGTCATCAGTAAGGGGACAAATCGAAATCATGTGCCACCGGATAGACAGCAATGAGAAGATTATACATCACTTCTGTGATATTCCTGCCCAAGATTCCTAACCTGAATTTAATCAAAGAAACGTCAGACAGCAGGGAGGGAGGTGCAAGAGGGAGGGGATGTGCGTTTGCATATGGCTGATTCACTTCGCTGTGCAGCAGAAACTGACACAGCATTGTAAAGCGATTGTACTCCAGTAAAAAAAAGAAAAAAGGAAACATCAGACAAACCTAAATTGAAAGACATTCTATAAGATTACAGGCCTGCATCATTAAAAAGTCTACAAATAATAAATGCTCGAGAGGGTGTGGAGAAAAGGGAACCTTCCTCCACTGTTGGTGGGAATGTGAATTGGCGCAGCCACTATGGAGAATATATGAAGGTTCCTTAAAAAACTAAAAATAGAGCTACCATATGATTCAGCAGTCCCACTCCTGGGCATTTATCCGGAAAAAACTCGAATTCAAAAAGATACATGCACCCCTATGTTCATGGCAGCACTATTCATAATAAAGCCAAGACATGTAAGCAACCTAAATGTTCATTGACAAATGAATGGATAAAGAAGATGTGGCATATATGTATATATATATATATGTACATATGTACAAGCACATACACACAATGGAACTACTCAGCCGTAAAAAAGAATGAAGGGACTTCCCTGGTGGCACAGTGGATAAGACTCCGCACTCCGAATGCAGGGGGCGCAGGTTTGACCCCTGGTCAGGGAACTAGATCCCACGTGCCGCAAATAAGAGTTCACATGCCACAACTAAGGAGTCCGCCTGCTGCAACTAACACCCAATGCAACCAAATAAACAACTAAATATTTTAAAAAAATGAATGAAATAATGCCATTTGCAGCAACATAGATGGACCCAGAGATTATCATACTAAGCGAAGTAAGTCAGAGAAAGACAAACGTCATATGGTATCACTTATATGTGGAATCTAAAATATGATACAAATGACCCTATTTACAAAACAGAACCATATTCTCAGACATAGAAAACAAAATTATGGTTACCAAAGGGGAAGGAGGGGGTGGAGGGATAAATTAAGAGTTTGGGATTAGCCAATGCAAACTACTATATAAAAAATAAACATCAAGGTCCAAGTGTATATAGCACAGGGAACTATATTCAATATCTTGTAATAACCTACAATGGAAAAGAATATGAAAAAGGACATATATATATATCTATATATATCTGAATCACTTTTTTGTACACCAGAAACTAACACAACGTTGTAAATCAACTATACTTCAATTAAAAAAAAAGATTACTGGCCTATAATCTACATGATCATGAGGGCTGAGGAAATACTAAGAAACTATTCCAGAATGAAGGAGACTGAAAGAGACATGACAGCTAAAGGCAACACATGATTATGAATTGGATCCTTTTGTTTCTATAAAGCACATTATTGGGACACCTGAATGGTGGAAATGTATCAATGTTAATTTCCTGATTTTGTTGATTATATTGTGGTTATGTCAGAGGAGGTCCTTCTTGCAGGAAATCCACACTAAAGTACTCAGGGGTGATCAGGCATCCTATCAGCAACTGACTCTCAAACGGTTCAGTGTGGGGGAAGGTATTTTTACCATACTTGCAGCTTTTGCATAAATTTGAGATTGTTTCAAAAGTTAAAAATTGTTTTAAATTACCTAATAAAAATTTTGCCTCGAATCCCTGACCCTCATCTGGCTACCCCTCCCCAATAACAGGTAACCATATTGCCTGATGTATTCTTTAGAGATTCTCTTTCTAATGTA
Source organism: Mesoplodon mirus (assembly GCF_964341445.2). Lineage (NCBI taxonomy): Eukaryota > Metazoa > Chordata > Mammalia > Artiodactyla > Ziphiidae > Mesoplodon > Mesoplodon mirus. The sequence goes on along the minus strand of NC_138994.1, from coordinate 45,900,086 downwards.
TATATAAGAATGAATAATCCAATGGCCACAACTTAAGAGGAACTCTATAATAGAGGGATCTCTGAATCACAATTTGCTACAGGATCTTGAAACCTTGCCAGGGCTCCAGACCCAGCTCTGGGTACCTTGCCCCTCAGCCCCACAGCTCTTGGGGATGCCCAGTCTGCGGGTGCAGAGCCCCCGTTCTCATGGCTCACCTTACCAGGACGGCAACTTGCATTCTTCGTCCTCTTGCTCTCTTCTCTCATCAAAAGTGATACGGCTTTAAGGGGGAGGGGGTTGGGGGAGGGGTGGAACGGGAGGTTGCGGTTAGCAGATGTAAGCTTTTATACAGAGAATGCATAAACAACAAGGTCCTACTGTATAGCACAGGGAACCATATTCAATATCCTATGATAAACCATAATGGAAAAGAATATGTAAAAAAGAATGCATATATATGTATAACTGAATCACTGTGCTGTACAGCAGTAATTAACACAACATTGTAAATCAAGTACACTTCAATTAAAATACAAAAAAGAGGGACTTCCTTGGTGGCACAGTGGTTAAGAATCTGCCTGCCAATGCAGGGGACATGGGTTCGAGCCCTGGTCCGGGAAGATCCCACATGCTGCGGAGCAACGAAGCCCATGCGCCACAACTACTGAGCCTGCACTCTAGAGCCCGCCCGCCACAACTACTGAGCCTGCGTGCCACAACTACTGAAGCCCGCGTGCCACAACTACTGAAGCCCGCACGCCTAGAGCCTGTGCTCCTCAACAAGAGAAGCCACCACAATGAGAAGCCTGTGCAATGTGAAGAAGCGTAGACCCCGCTCGCCACAACTAGAGAAAGCCTGAGCGCAGCAACAAAGACCCAACGCAGCCAAAATAAATAAAATAAATTTATAAAAAGAAAAATAAATTTAAAAAATTTTTAAAAAAACAGAAAAGGGAATTACAAAAGGTAAAAATGAAAAACAGAAGTCACGCAGCTTTGCAGAAATAAAATGATTCTTGTTCAAATAGCTCACCCACCCAAGCCACCCACCTGTGGGAAACATATAGTATGTGAGAACCTCATTTGGGGACATTTAGATTTCCTTTGAGGGTGATACTTCAAAATGTTCAATGCATCCAAAGCTTGATTAACATTGGTTTACTTCAGGGCTTCCCTGGTGGCGCAGTTGTTGAGAGTCCGCCTGCCAATGCAGGGGACACGGGTTCGTGCCCCAGTCCAGGAGGATCCCACATGCCGTGGAGCGGCTAGGCCCGTGAGCCATGGCCGCTGAGCCTGTGCGTCCGGAGCCTGTGCTCCACAACGGGAGAGGCCACAAGAGTGAGAGGCCCGCATACCGCAAAAAAAAACAAAACAAAACAAAACAAAAAAACATTGGTTTACTTCAAACAAATACAATTACCAGTGAATACATTTGCATTCTAAGTAAAGACAGAGAACTAAAGAGAGACATGGGAACTGTGAGGAAGAGAAAAAGGCTGAGACAAAATTTCAAGCAGAGGCCAGGCACCAGGGGTGGGGGAGGGGAACTGTTGTGTCTCCTGGAAATACTGGTCTCCAGTTAATGTTTTATACTCAAACTTGAGGGCTTCCCTGCTTCCCTGGTGGCGCAGTGGTTAAGAATCCGCCTGCCAGTGCAGGAGACAAGGGTTTGAGCCCTGGTCCGGGAAGATCCCACATGCCACGGAGCAAATAATAAACCTGTGTGCCACAACTACTGAGCCTGCGCTCTAGAGCCCACGAGCCACAACTACTGAGCCCTCGTGCCACAACTACTGAAGCTCGCGTGCCTAGAGCCCCTCCTCTGCAGCAAGAGAATCCACGGCAATGAGAAGCCCACACACTGCAATGAAGAGTAGCCCCCGCCTGCCGCAACTAGAGAAACCCCGCGCACAGCAACGAAGACCCAACACGGCCCCTCAAAAAAAAAAAAATAAATAAATAAAAATAAAGTTCCCTTTTAAAAAAAAACCACCTTGGTCGAAAAGAGGGACTTTCTCCTTTCAACATGGAGTCACAAAGGCCTTTCCCCATAGCTTCTTCTACAGCAGAGCTTTTTCCTTATCACATCCACTGTCATTCCTCATCTCTCAAGAGCTAAATTATTGTTCCCCAGGAAGGAATTCTGGGAGCACAAATTCTGTCCAGGTGGAGGCCCATCCATAGGACAGGCTCTTTACACTTGGCCTTTTACAAGTCCTCCTCAGACACAGCCTGTTACTTGTTTTTGGTGGGAAGCGGCGGTGGTGGTGGTATTCTTTTTCCGATTCTCTTCCATTTTAGATTATTACAAAACATTGAGTATAGCTCCCTGTGCTATACAGTAGGTCCTTGTTGGTGATCTATTTTATGTATAGGAGTGTGTGTAAGTTAATCCCAAACTCCCCCGGCCCCCTGCCCCCAGCCTGTTACTTTTTCAGTGCACAGTTCTTCTCTGTGGCCCTGACCATACTGGGCTCCACTACGGCCTCCTGAGTGCCCTGGGGGTTCACACAGCTGTCAGCCCCTGGCTTGGAATGAACATGGCCTTTCAGAGACCTCGCTCCTTAAGGAAGCAGGACCTTTTTTGTTCACTTACTTATTTAACAAATGTGTTTGAGATGCCCACTGTGTGCCTGGCACTGGCTCAACACTGAGGATGCAGGGGGACAACAAGATGGCGCCCACGCCCTGTTGAAGGACATGGGAGACAAAGATTTAAATTACACATTTAAGTATTTAATTACAATAGTAGCAAGTGCTAGGAAGTAGACACCCAGGAGGCCATGACAAAGCATATCATACTGGAGGTTCCCGAGACTAGTTTAAAGAAGAGACATGTGAGCTGAGGGAGGATGATGAGTGGGAATTAATCTGGAGAAGAAGAAGTGGTGGGGGGGGGAGGTAAATGTGTAATCACTGAAAAGTGTTCAGCAAAGAAGGTAATCTGAGTCACCTGACTTGTAAAAATAAATTTATTTATTTATTTGTTTTTGGCTGCGTTGGGTCTTCGTTGCTGCACGTGGGCTTTTCTCTGGTTGAGGTGAGTGGGGGCTACTCTTTGTTGCAGTGCAGGGTCTTCTCATTGCGGTGGCTTCTCTTGCTGCAGAGCACGGGCTCTAGGCACATGGGCTTCAGTAGCTGTGGCACGTGGGCTTCAGTAGTTATGGCTCACGGGCTCTAGAGTGCAGGCTCAGTAGTTGTGGCGCACGGGCTTAGCTGCTCTGCGTCATGTGGGACCTTCCTGGACCAGGGCTCGAGCCCCTGTCCCCTGCATTGGCACGCGGATTCTTAACCACTGCGCCACCAGGGAAGTCCCTCAACTGACGTTTTTAACAGAGTATTCTTAATAAGAAGATAAATAACCTAGTTTTAAAAATGAGCAGAAGAGTTAAATAGACACTTCCCCGAAGAAGGTATTTGGCTGGCAAATAAGCACATGAAAGCATGCTCAATCAACATCAACAGACATTAGGAAAATACAAATTAAAACAAGAATGAAATATCCCACTAAAATGGCTATCATCCAATAGACTGACAATACTAAGTGTTGGCAAGGATGTGAAGAAACTGGAACCCTCAGTCACTGCTTGTGGGAATTTACATAAAGCAGCCACCTTAAAAAACAGTTTGGTTGATTCTTAAAATTTTTAACATAAACTTACCATAGGACTCAGCAAATCTATCCTTAGGTATATACTCAAGAGAAATTAAAACATACAAAGTCTTGGGCTTCCCTGGTGGCACAGTGGTTGAGAGCCCGCCTGCTGATGCAGGGGACACGGGTTCGTGCCCCGGTCCGGGAAGATCCCACATGCTGCAGAGCAGCTGGGCCCATGAGCCATGTCCGCTGAGCCTGCGCATCTGGAGCCTGTGCTCCACAATGGGAGAGGCCACACAGTAAGAGGCCCGCATACCACACACACACACACACACAAAAAAAAACAAAAAAAAACCATACAAAGTCTTTGTCCACACAAAGACTCATACCAAATGTTCACAGCAACATTTTTCATAATAGCCCCAAACTGGAAACAACCCATGCGTCCATCAACTGATGGACAGATAAACAAAGGGTGATGTATCAACGCAGTGGAATACTATTCAGTAGTAGTAAGAATACAGTATCAGTGTGACTTACTGATATACTCTAAAACATGGATGAATCTCAAAAATATTAGGCTAACTCAAAGAAGCCAGACTACAAAAGACTAAATTTTGTATAATTTTATCTATACGAAATTTCCAGAAAAGACAAAACTATAGAGACAGAAAGCAGATCAGTGGTTACCTGGGGCTGGGGCTGGAAGCAAGGATGGACTGCAAAGAGGCAGAAGGGAAATCTCTGGGGTAATGGAAATATTCTAAAACTGGATTCTGGTGATGGTTGTACAACCATGTATAAATTTACTAGAACTTGTCTAACTGTACCTTTAAAATAGTTGAATTTTATGACATGTAAATTATGCCTTAACAAAGCTATTTAAAAATTAAAAAAGTCATTCTGGGGTAGGGGGCAAAGTTAAAGACAGAAATTTAGAAAACCTGGAGTGCCTTCTCTTGTGCTTTTTTCCTTGGATTCTCGTCTCCAGAAGTCAAACCTCCCTTAAAAAATAACCACAAAACCACCTCTCCACAGAAAAAGCTGGAGTAGTGGCACATTCTTATACACTCTGATACAGCAGACACTGAGACCAGCATGAGGAAATCATTACAATTAACACAAGCATTCAGGTTGTGTTGACTTCACAGTTTGTTTAAAAACAATCAGGAGTTCCCTGGGGGATCCAATGGTTAGGACTCGTGCTTTCACTGCTGGGGCCTGGGACAAACAATGATAAAAACAGTTGGCCTTAAAGATATATGTAAAACTCCATCTTTAGTGACAGAAAATTATTCCCAACTTTTAAATTACAGCCACCACTCTCATCCCCTCCAAGTTTCAAAATCCACGGGATCTCTTCTCCACTCCTTTTACCACCTAGCAGAGGAAGGCACATATTAAGGACCAAGTGACTGCGTTTCAGAACATCTCCATTTCCATCTTCCCACTACTCTGTCTCTTCTTCGTCTCCATTCATCTTTCCAATGTCTTTTCTATGTTCGGTATCATGTTTCTTTCTCCTGGGTTCTATTATTACCAAGTTGCCCTTAACAACTGTGGGGCCTGTTATATTTGTAAATATTTAGAAACTGCAAACCAGAATGTCAAACTGTTAAATAAAATACGTTCTTGTTTCCTACCTTGACATTTACCTTCGTAACAACCTGGCAGGCCAGGTTTGGACTTAGAATACTCGCACTCCTTGGAATATCGTGCTAGAATAGGGAAGTTTAGAGACAGGCTGCCCATCCCCAACCCCGGGCTGCAGCCCACCATCCTTTTCTTCCCACCCCCCAGCTCCATCCCATACCCGGAACCTCATATGCACACCTATGGACACCCCAGCCCAAGTATCCAAGCTCTACCCTACCACACAAACAGCCTCACCTTGGCCATCGCCCCTGAGGCCTTGGGGTGTGTCCTATTCTGGTGGAAAGATCCACCCTTGAGGGCTGGACCAGGGGAGAGGTCAGTGTAGGCCCTGGAAATGGACTTGGGGCCATTTGGGCAGGCAGTTTTGGAGTCTTGGTACTGACAGTGTGGTCTATTAGGAAAGAGGAACACAGGCCAAGTCTTCCTGGCCCAGAGGAATCCTTTACCCTTTGGGAGAAGCAGGGCTAGAGAGGGGCCAAGGTAGGTGGCCCTGCTGCCCAGGTCCAAGGGTAGTACTGATTGTCTTGATAAATTATATTATAGACTTTCTGATATTCATCCATCCTTGTGATTCTGGAATAAACCCTGCTGAGCCATGGTTTTTTATATAGTGCTGGATTCTATTTGCTAATGTTCTACATAGGAATTTTCCATCCATATTCATAAGTGACACTGATCTCCAGTCGTCTTTATTTGTGCTAACATTGTCAGGTTTTAATATCAGGGTTATGCTAGTTCTATAAATTGAAATGGGAAGCTTTCCATCTTCTATGTTCTGTAACAGTTATTTTGTTCCTTTTAATATGTGAGGCATTTATAAAAACATTCTCATCGTCAAAAAAATTCAAACCATACAGAAAAAAGCAAAAATTCTCTCTGACTCTCCCTTCAAGTCCTAATCCCCTGCCTAGAATTGACCACATTATCTTCTAAACCTTTTCATTTCCATATATACACGTACATCTATATAATTTGGTACTTTTCTTTTTTTACAGAAATGGGATTAAATTCCACATACTGAATTGCAAGGTTTTGTGTTTTGTGGGTTTTTTGGTTGTTTTTACTTAGCAAATTTATGTCTTGGAGAACTTACCACGTCAGTACACACAGACCTATCTCATCCTATTTAAATGCTATATAATAGTCCATAGTATGGATATATATATATTTATATTTATATATTTAAAATTATTTCCTATTTAGGGGCATTTAAATGGGTTCCAAATTTTCTTCATTATTATGCTGCATTAAACACTTTTCATAGCATTTATTACTGCCTGAATTTATCCTATTTAGTCATTTGTTAGATTGTTCATTTGTTTATTGTTCCGTCTGTTCCCACTAGAACTTCTTTAAAGAAAAACATTTCCTGCTCTGTTCTTGCTGTGCCTAAAACTGTGTCTGGTACACAGTAGGCACTCAATAAATATTCACTGAATAAATGGATGAATGAAAGAGCATCTTTGTAAATGGCTCTTTGGGTGTACAGGCTATTGGTTCTTCAGATTAGGTACCTAGAAGTGGAGCTTTCAGTTAAAGGGTCCAGGCATTTAAAATTTCAATAGATACAGTCAAATTGACCTCCAATCTGACTGATTTATACTTCCACAAATAATATACAAGAGAACCTGTATATTACTGCTGTTCTAATTTGTATTTCATTGGTTACTACTGTAATTGATCCTGTTTTTGTTTCTTGGTCACATGGAAACTTTTTTTTTTTTTTTTTTTTTTGCGGTACGCGGGCTTCTCACTGTTGTGGCCTCTCCCCCTGTGGAGCACAGGCTCCAGACGCGCAGGCTCAGCAGCCATGGCTCACGGGCCCAGTCGCTCTGCGGCATGTGGGATCTTCCCGGAGCGGGGCACGAACCCGTGTCCCCTGCATTGGCAGGCGGATTCTCAACCACTGTGCCACCAGGGAAGCCCCTGGAAACTCTTATTTGTAAATTACTTGTTCCTATTTTTTTGTCCCTTCTCCTACTTAGTTACTTGTGTTTTTCTTATTGGTTTTTGGGAGATTTTTATTTAGTTTGGAAAAAAAATTGTTAAATATGTGACCATTATTTCTCCTAACCTGGTGCTTTAAAAAAATTTATATATATATATATTTTTAAATTAATTTTATTTAATTTATTAAAATTTTTTGGCTGAGTTGGGTTTTCATTTGCTGGGTGTGGGCTTTCTCTAGTTGTGGCGAGCGGGGGCTACTCTTCATTGTGGTGCACGGGCTTCTCATTGTGGCGGCTTCTCTTGCTGTGGAGCATGGGCTCTAGGCGCACGGACTTTGGTAGTTGTGATACGCGGGCTCAGTAGTTGTGGCTCGCAGGCTCTAGAGCACAGGCTCAGTTGCTCTGCAGCATGTGGAATCTTCCCAGACTAGGGCTCAAAACCCGTGTCTCCCGCATTGGCAGGCGGATTCTTAACCACTGCGCCACCAGGGAAGCCCTAACCTGTTGTTTTTAACTTAACTTTGTTTATATTATCTTTCTAGTCTACAATAAGTAAATAAATAAATAAATATAGATATAGGTATAGATATATTTTTTTGGCTGCATGGCTTGCAGGATCTTAGCTCCCTGACCAGAGATTGAACCTGGGACCTGGCAGTGAAAGTGCCGAGTCCTAACCACTGGACCGCTAGGGAATTCCCCAAATATGCTATATTTTAATGAATCAAACTTACGTCCTTCCTTTATGCTTTTCCCTCCAATTTGAATCTTGTTTAATATCTATTGACTCACCTCTGTGGATAATAAGAAATTTATCATATTCAAGCATAAAGAGTAACCTTTCAAACTGATATTCGTTACTTGTTAGAAATTATAATTTAAGTGGAATATGGCTTTCTTTATATGCCAAATAAGGGATTTATCCCACGAGCTGAATGTCACAGAACATTTTAACTTATTGGCATGATCTTTCATTTTAGTCTTTCTCTTGTTCACAAGTAGACCCACCAAGGATGAAAATGATCTGCAGTATTAAGTGAAAGCCAGCTTCAAGGCAGCGGACCCAGAATACAGAGAAAGATGGGCACCTACAGGGCCCATGGAGGTCAGCCTCCTGTTCTGGGCAGAGGGACTGATTCTCACCACTTCCTTAAGTCCCACCAGAATCTAGTATCTCCCAATTATATTTGTCTGTGGGGGAGAGGGAGTTAAAACATGAGCTAGGGGCTTCCCTGGTGGCGCAGTGGTTGAGAGTCCACCTGCTGATGCAGGGGACACGGGTTCGTGACCCGGTCCGGGAAGATCCCACATGCCGCGGAGCGGCTGGGCCCATGAGCCATGGCCGCTGAGACTGCGCGTCCGGAGCCTGTGCTCCACAACGGTAGAGGCCACAACAGTGAGAGGCCTGTGTACCACAAAAAAAGAAAAACAAAAAACAAAAACATGAGCTAGGTCTCAGACTTGAAGTCTGTTGCATTATTAGTCAGAGTTGGTTCCCTGGTCTAACCTTTTAAACCAGTAAGTTGAACCTCTTTTATTTCTCTCTCAACACCATCCCAATCTAAGTTAGTGCTTGGGGCTCAGTAAGTATCTGTCAACAACTCCTCCTCCTCCTCTTTCTCCCCCTCCCCCTTCTCCTCCCCCCTCTCCCCGTTTCCCCTCCTCCTTGTGGATAATCAGTAGCCCTTTTGAGAAAAGCCCAACTATCGGGGTCAGTGGTTCTCAACTGGGGGATGCACAGCAGAATCGCTTTGGCAGCTTAAAAAAAATAGACTCCTGGGCTCTACCCTAGATTTGGCTGAATCAGAATCACCAGGGGCAAGGCCAGGAATTCTGAAACGTTTAAGATCTCCCCAGGTGATACTGATGTGCAGTCAGGGTTGAGAATACCCAGGTCTTGAATCTTGACATATGACTTTATCCTTGAACAACAATTAAACCACCGAAGAGGATTCTGTCAGCCAATGTGACTAATTCTAAAGGACAAATGACCCAGTTTCTTCAACAAATAAATGACATGAAAAACAGCAGGAGAGTGGAACGTGTTATAAACGAAAAGACTTGAAACATACACCCAAATGCAATGCGTGGACTTGTTTGGATCCCGATTTGAACAAACTAAAAATAGGCATTTCTGAGACAAGGAGAGAAAACCAAACAGAAACTACTTTATACTAAGGAATTATTAGTTTTGTTGGATGTGATATTGTTGTGTTAAAAACACCAAGTCCTTATCTGTTAAGAGATAAATACTGATGTATTCGGGGTGACATAACGTATCTGAAATTTGCTTCTAAGTATTCCAGAAAAAAAAAATGTGGGAGGAAATGATGAAGCAAGAATGGCAGAGTGTTGCCAACTGTTGAAACCGGGAGATTGGTACGGGGGGGTTCTCTGTACTATTTTGTCTACTTTGGTATATGTTTGAGAATTTCAATAAGGAAAACACCTTAAAAGAATGATACCGGGCTTCCCTGGTGGCGCAGTGGTTGAGAGTCCGCCTGCCGATGCAGGGGACACGGGTTCGTGCCCCTATCCCGGAAGATCCCACATGCCGCGCAGCGGCTGGGCCCGCGAGCCATGGCCGCGGAGCCTGTGTGTCCGGAGCCTGTGCTCCGCAACGGGAGAGGCCACAGCAGTGAGAGGCCCGCGTACAGAAAAAAAAAAAGAAAAAAAAAAAAAAGAATGATACCATCATAAGGGTTTGAAGACCCAGGCTCCTCTCAAGTCTGGTTTTCCTGACCCAGCCTCAGCTGGGCCTTGTCAGCATCGCCCTTTGGTGGTTTATTTTCTCTGGATGTACCTGATTGGATCAAGAGGCTTTACACCAGCTTTCCCTGTACGTCCCTTACCTGCTTCTTCTGCCTCGCAGGGAAGTGGAAAACTAGATCCGGAGGGATGCTTTGCCACCGACACTCCACATTTTCTAAAATCAGCGCTGGAGCAGGAAGCCTCGTCGTCAGAGCTTCAGGGGGCGTTCTTCCCTCCTAACCTTCAAACCCTGCCTAAGGGTGTAGAGCTTAGCCCCAAACACCTCTCAGGGGAGGGCGAGTGTGGCATCCAATCAAGCAGGTGAAACACAAAGGCAAGGTTTTCTCACCGAAACCATCTGAGAAGAGCCAGAACCACCGGAGTCCAGCCTTAGTGGAAAGGAAAGCACCCGGAGGTTGGTTTCTCTCTATTTTGTCTTATAAAGTTATCATTTTTCAAACTCGTTTTTCTTGATTTTTAACTTAGTATTGTATGTGTGTGTCTTTAATAAAAACGATGAGAAGAGAAGGATGCTGATTGTACAGCTATCCATGCTGTGACTGTAGTCAGACTGTTCAAACACCTTGACACAAGTCCCACCAGTGGCAGCTTCCCCTAAATCCAGGCAAAGTACCTCGGAGGCAATCGACCACCTCTTGAACTTGCATGTCTCAAGTCCAACTTCCATTAAGTCGACAAAGGTCACGCAAGGACAAAGCCACTTCTCTGACCTCTGTCTCTTGGCCTCTTGGCTTTTCCCGGACTCGCCAATTCCAGTCACCACAGCCCAGTTTCCTGATTCAGGCTGCTTCTACCTTCACTCCCTCACGACGTTAACATCATCTTTGACCTTCTAAGCTCAAATTCCTTTTCCTTTTGATTTTGCTCAAAAGAAGGTGGAAGGTAGAGGTGAGATGGAGGAGACCAGAACCTGCACGCTACCGGCTTCCTGGAGACAGGCCCGCTGTCCACTCAGCCACCCTCCTCCTGTTTCATTTTGTTTTTTTTCTTTCCCTCCTGCTGGGCAGAGAGGGGTTGCCGTACCCTCTCAGCTGACTGATGTCACTTCATATTTGGGCCAACCATTATTTTGTGCTCTTGGTCAATGAAGAGGCCGGCTTTGAAACCCACTCCTTGGCAGCCTACGATGGAGGGCAGGGGAAGCATCACACTGCTTGTGCCAGAATCAGGAGCCTGCCAAGGGCATTGCTCTTCACGACCTGAAGCATCCTCCCAGAGCCTGTCTTGCCAGGTTTAGCCTTGACATCCTGCGAAAGACAGCCAGCGAAAAAGTCCCTTCATATTCGTCTGGTGTGTAAACCAGTGGCGGTGCTCAGACCTGCAAGCTCTGGAATCCGGTTCCAGCTCCCCCACGCCCACCCTCCCAGTTAGCGGTGGTGGGACTTTGGCCAGACAATTCAGCTTCAATTCTCTCATCTTTAAAGTGGGCAGAGTAGTAGAACCAAATGAAATAGCATGCCTTCAGCACCCAGCATGGTGGGGTACATAGTAATTATTTAGTAGCGTTACTACTCTGTAAATAATCTCACTGGTCCTTCTAGAACTTCTCTACCTCCTGATTTTGCGGTGGAAGAAACTGGGGTTTTAAGACATTTGGAGCATTGAGTAGGGGGCTCTGGCAATTCAGGGCAGAGCCAGGTGGGAGTCAGCTTCTGACTTCCAGGCCAGGGCTCATCCTTACCGGCCAGCTGGACCACGCAGCTCCCTGGGAAGGGGCTTTGCTTGGGGGACCTGAGGCTGACCCAGGTAGGGGGGTCAGGAGCTGGTGGGCTCACATCAGACACTCCAGGAAGAGCCGCCCTGTTTGCAGCTGTGCACACATCAGATCACCAGGGACACCAAGAGGGACTGACATATAACACATCACACACCCGAGACCTACCCCAGGCCACTAGGTCAGAATGTACCGGGCCCGGACACCAGTAGCTTGTAAAAGCTCCCTCGTGTTTCTCTGTGTAGCAGGGTCAAGCTCCCGCTCTGTGCTAGAGGCACACGGGGTGCACTGCTGGAAGAATCAGTCCCTGTTATTTGGAGCGAATTAGAAGACAGGGATCACCAAAGCCGCGTTTCACCCAGGGTGTACTCTTTAAGGATGCTTCTGGACACCACGTGAGAGGCTGGCCGCCTGCCTTCCTCGCCCTTGATGTCAGAGGTTCAGCCGCTCCTGTGAACACCCTTAAGCCTGCACCCACCACTCCAGACCGGGTCTAACCTTGCTTCATCTGTCTTTGCTTTAGGATTGAGCCACCACCCCTGGCGTGTAACAGTGCCACCTCCGACCCGTGATTCTGAAGCTCTGAAGAATTCTGGGCTGGAGGTGTAAACCCCGGAAATCTTGACTGCCTCAGGCTGGTGATGTAAAGTGAGGTCCTGACAGTGGCCTTGGGGGATCGCCGATATGTACGTGGGCCTCGTAGGGTCTTAGCGGTTGGCTTCCTGGGTTGCCGTTCTTGCCACCTCAGGCCCCTGGGAAGGCTGGGGCAGCACCTCCTGCTTGGCCAGGCCAGGATCTGGTGGGGACAGGTTCTGGGAGCTGGGGCATCTTGTCTGCTGTGACTCCACACTTCTTTGCATCCCGCCCAGCCTCAGGAGCTCATGTGCATCCGGCCAGTTTCACCTGGGCTGAAGGGCTGCAGGCGAGGAGGGGATTCTGGTGCAAGGGGAGAAATGAGGCGAGCCAGCAGAAAAGGCCCTCTGGGGGTGGCTGGGATGGGAAAGACTTCAGGGGGGCTGCGGGGTAAGGGCAGCGGGAGGAAGGGAGGGGAGGGTCAGAGGATGAAGCGAGGGAAAGGGCCAGCACATCTCTTTCCCCACATTCCTCCTGGAATTCTTTTCGTTCCCCTGGTTATAGAAGAATAGCAATTAGCAAATTCAGTAAAAAGAGCCAGAAATGGAGACTGTTTGCGCCTTTGGGGGCCAACATGCATTAGTGAAGGAATGTGAGCAGAACTATACAGAACCCCCCTGCTGGCCCACCCACCTGTCCGGCGGGTGAGCGATGGTCTGTTTGTTCTGGGCTGGTATGTAGCTCACTTCACTCTGGGAGCCCACCATCTGGGCCCGAGCCTCGCTGCCAGTAGCTCTCGGTGACCATATATGGCAAAATGATATATGTGATAAAAAGAAGCCAAATTCTCCAGTTGCGTCAGCCCCTGGAGCACGCAGCCTGCGGGGCTCGAAAGCCCTTCCAGCCCCGCTCCCTGCCTCCCGCCCCCAACCCTTGCTCCGGAAACCAAACGGGCTCAGTGATTGGCTGGGGGGAGCAGGGGTGAGGGCTGAGGGGGCGGGGCCTCCCTCCCTCAGAAGACTTCTGCCCCCTCTAAGGCCCAGACTTGACTTCAAAGTCTGTTTCTGGTGGGGAGGATGATGGCTGAGGGTGTTTGACGCTGGCTTTAAACCAGCGAGATTAGAGGTTGAGTGATAACACACATTCTTTTCGGAAAGCAGCCTCTGGTGCGGTACCAGCGTGTATGTGGGTAGCAGGGTGGAGGGGCACACAGCACCCCCAGTTCCAAAGATTAAATGAACCCACATTCCCCAACATCCCTACAATACACCTGAACCTTACTTAAGCCACCAGGAGAAAAGTTCAGTCTAGATTGCTTAGCTGGGGGAAAAAAGTTCTCTCTCTCTCTCTCTCTCTCTCTCTGGCTATGGTTATATACATATATATATAATTTTCTTTTCATTCACCCCCCCGCAGGGAGTTCCCACATGGGGCCTGGTATCAGGTGGGATGCTGAGGGAAGATGACCAGCACAGGCAAGGTCCTGGCCTCCAGCAGCTGCCCTGGGCAGAGAAGAGGCAGTGGTGACCACTGCAGGGGCATCCAGCCCAGACCCAGGGGCTCAAGGAGGCTCCTGGGAAGAGGTGACACTCGAGAAGAGCCTGAAGGGTCAGGCAGTAGTTTGCCTAGTAGTGGATGGGGATTGGGAACAGAAACCCTAGGCTGAGGGGAGAGAGAGGGCAGGAGCTGGGTGAGTTCTGGAGGGGGTGGTGAGAGCTAAGGCTGGGAGGAAGGCAGGGGGCTAGAGCAGCTGGGGGTCTTTTCCAGGAAGTGCTAAAGAGTCTGGATCTCTGCCTGTCTCCCCGCCTCCTCTCACATCTGAGCCTGTGACCCCCCAGCATACGTGCATACCCCTATGCCAGGTCCAGCTTACACAGCGATATCCAGTGGTGAACACGCACACACACACACAGACGCACACACACACAGGAATGTTCACAGAGACCCATGCTAATGCCCACCCACTGCCACATCACATAAGCAAGGACCTTTAGCCAGAGGGAAGAGGAGAACAATGAAGCACAAACGGGAAGCTGGGGGAGAACGCAGGCCTGGTGAAGGCGCTCTGCCAGGAAGGGGGTCTGTGGGAGTGGGAAGTGCGTGGGCGGCGGGAGGACAGGAGCTGCTGATGGAAGGGGAGAGGTGTCCTGGCTTGCTCCCCGCGCCCCTTGGGGAAGGCACAGGCTGGGCATGGAGACAGCTGGCCAGCAGAGGGGCTGGGGGCCCAAGCACCAGCCAGTAGCCAGCCTCCCCCCGCCGACAGCGTGGCTCAGGACGTGTGTCTGCATGGTGGCAGGGGTTCAACACCTCCTCTCCGACCCTCACCTCCACCACCCGCCCTGCCTTGCCTGTGGGGACTGTGGCTCCCCCCTTTATGTGCACTGACCACAGAGGCTGGGGCACTGGAGGCGGGCAGCCCCTGAGAAAGTGCTCCTGTGAGGCCCAGCTGGGAAATAGGGTCTGGGGGCCTTGTCTGGCTTTCTCCCCTCGAGGATGCATACATCCAGACATGTCCCTTGACGTCCTGGGAGGCGTGAGAGCCTGTCCTGAAGGGGTGAGGTCATCCTTGAATATGCCTTCAGAGGCCTGTGTCCACTGAGCAGTCAGAGGGGAGGTGAGATGAGGTTTTAGGATGCAGTTCAGCGACTGCTTCCACCAGGAAGCCCTCCCTGGCTCCCCAGGGCCAGGCCAGGGACCCTCCTGTGTGCCCCTCGGACATAACAATGCAGTGGGACATGCCTGGGGGAAGCAAGGTGCCAAGTTCAAGTCTCTTATGACCTGGAAGTCACATCACTTCCATTACATTCTGTTGGTCTCACAGAGTAACCTCAATAGGATATAGGAAGAGACTGATCAGGGCACAGATATCAGGAGGAGAGGATCTTTAAGGGCTTTCTTAGAGGCTGGTTACCATACTCACTAAGTTTGGGGTCATTTGTTATGCAGCCGTAGATAACTAACACAGCACTGGATGCCCTTGTAAGGGTACCTGGGCCCAGGGAGCTGGGCCAATAAGGTTGGGTCTCTAGAGTAGACAGGATTCTTTCCATCACAAGAGAAAAAAAGAGAAAAAAATCACTTCAAAATGAAGTCTAGAAAGAAATGCATTGGCTCACATAACAGAAAAAGCCCAGAAACAGTGCCAGTTTCAGGAGGAGCTGAAACTCAGATTTCATGAGAAAGTACATTATTAACTGCCAAATGGGAGGCATGGACAAGTCAGAGGTGTTTGGAGGAGGAAGCGGTCAGTGGTGGTGAGAATGATGGGCCGTGGAGGTTGACTGTACTATTCTCTCCATTTTTGTATCTGCTTTCAAATTTCTATAACAAAAAGTAAAAAACAACAGAGAACCAGAATGGGCATGCTTCCTAGGAGGGTGCCACTTTGTTGGTCTGGCTCTTTTTCTTCCAAACACATATAGAGTCAACCACCAACACATCCCAACACACTCAAAGCACAGAGGGGTCCTCTGCACCAAGTTGCTCCAGAGATGTATCTGGACACACACACCTCCCTTCCCCAAAGTCCCTAAGACTTTCCAGAGGACAAGCCTTATCCAACAGCCCCTTCCTATTATGGGAAGTCTGTTTACCTCTGACCCCCATATCTGTTGTGTCTATCTGCTGCTATTCAAGAAATTGGTCCGAATTGAGGGCACCTGCCTGGCCAAAGAGGTTGTTGCCACTTGGCTTCTTTGGATACAGGCATGGATTCTGAGGACGAGGATGGCACTGGTGCTGTTGACTGCTCTACCCACAGTGCTCAGGACCTGGTTTGGCACACAGCAGGTGCTCCATAAATATTTGTTGAATGAATGAAATCTTTTCAAGAAAAAGGACCAGCTCCATCGACAGGTGAATGGATAAAGAAGATGTGGAATATAAATACAATGGAGTATTACCCAGGCATAAAAAGGAATGAAATCATGTCATTTGCAGCAGCATGGATGGACCTAGAGATTATCATACTAAGTGGAGTAAGTCAGACAGAGAAAGACAAATATCATATGATATCGCTTATATGTGGAATCTAAGACAAATGATACAAATGAAGTTATTTACAAAACAGAAATAGATCCACAGACATAGAAAACAAACTTACGGTTACCAAAAGGGAAGTGGGGGGAGGGATAAATTAGGAGCTTGGGATTAACACATACACACTACTATATATATAACAGGTAAACAACAAGGACCTACTGTATAGCACAGGGAACTCTACTCAATATTTTATAATAACCTGTAGGGGTAAGGATCTCAAAAAGACTATATATATATATATATATGTATATATATATATATATGTATGTATGTATGTATGTATGTATAACTGAATCACTTTGCTGTACACCTGAAACTGACACAACATTGTAAGTCAATTATACCTCAATTTAAAAAAAAAGAAAAAAAAGAAGTAAAAGGACCAGCAAGACTCTGCTGCAGGCTTTCTCCCGCTCAGTTCTCTGCCTCACCGTGTGCTCGCTCTGCTCACCTTCCTCTCCCTCTGGCTCCCCTCCTGCCTGCCCCCACTCATAGCGGCTCAGCCACAACCTCCCTGTTCCACCTCACGGCATCCTTCATTGCTGGCTTTCAAGTCCCACCTTCCAGGAACCTTCTACTGTCCCTGACTCCCTTCTCTTATACATTTAATCCCTTCCTCCAAACTAGATGGTTCCCATCAACATTTAAACATCCTCTGGGCTCACCCACTGAAATAAACAAACCTTCTCTTAACACGTCCTCTTCCAGTGACTGCCTTCCTTCCCTTCACAACCAACTTCTTTAAAACGTGTCCATGTTCCGCTTTCCTTCACCCCACACTCAGTTCTTACTCATTTCATTCTGGCTTCTACCACCATCACTCCACCGACATAATCTTGCCCGGGGTACCAGTGACATCCTGGAGGTCCGCATCCTCCTCTTACACGACCGCTCAATCACATGAGACACCGTTGGCCAGTCCCTTCATGGACTCAGCCGATATTTCCCCTCCCTCTGGTTGCTCTATCTCAGCCTCCTTCCCAGGCTCTCCCCCTCTCTCGGGCTGGTGGGATTTCCGAAGCCCAGGCCCCCAGGGCCCCCCCTGGTCCACTCTGTACTCTCACTGGGCAGGTCATTCATGTTACTTATTTCGGCTCTTCTGTTACTATATATACATCTATGACTCCTGAGATGATCACTATCCATTCTCCTCTCCTTCCAAAAGCATGTTAGGACACCCCCATCCCCCTGGGACATGGTCATGAACATGAGCATAAGTGACACATGTCCCTTAAGGGCAGAAGCTTTTAAGAGTCAGTATGCAATTCGCTATGTCTCCTTTCTCTGACTTAATCACAGTGGAAGCTTCTGTTGAGACAGAAGCTTCATCAGCCTGGTCCCTGAGTGTCTGTGACAAGCACAGTCTTCCTGATGACCCATTCTGGACATGCGGCCTACTAAGAAATAAGTCTTGTTAATTATGGTGCTGAGATCTGGGTTCAATCTGCTTATAATGTCTTAGCTGTTTTGGTATCAGGGTACTGCTGCCCTCATAAAATGAAGTGGGAAAGGTTCTCTCCCCATCTATTTTCTGAAAATGTCTGTATTGGTGTTATTTCTTCCTTAAATGTTTGATAGAATTCACTGGTTAAAGTATCTGGGCTTGAAGTTTGTTTGGAGGGAAGGGTTTTGATAATGAATTCGAATTCTTTAATAGATAAAACTCCTTGGATTCTCAGTTTCATCTTGTGTCAATTTTGGTAAGCTGCGATCTGTCAAGCAATTTGTCCATTTCATCTATGTTGTCAAATTGATTGGCATAAAGTTGTTTATAATATTTTCTTATTGTTCTTTTAATTGTCTTATTATTTTTATTATTCTTTTTTAATGTCTGCAGGTTCTGTGGTGATATCTCCTTTTTTATTCCTTGTACTCATAGTTTATTCTCCTCCTTTCTCTGTCTCTTTGATCAGTCTAGCTAGGAATTTACCAATTTTGTTTATATTTCCAATGAACCGACTTTTGGCTTTGTTAATTTTCTGTTTGTATGTTTTCTATGTCGCAGATATTTGCTTGTATCACTATTATTTCCTTCCTTCTCCTTTGGGTTTACTTGGCTCTTCTTGTTCTAGCTTATTGAAATGGAATATTAGATCATTGATTTTATATCTTTCTTCTTTTCTAATAAACTTAATATTTTTCTTTAAGCACTCCTTTAGCTGTATACTACAAGTTTTGATAGATTATATTTTCATTGATCATTCAGCTCAAAATATTTAATTTCTAATTTTCCTTGTGTTAAAAACAAGACAGCAGGTCCAAAATGGAGTTGCTTATGCCCCGTGTCACCATTAAACTGAGACTTAATTACAGTTTCAGCTCTCCCAGAAATGAAAAAAAATTTTTTTTTTTTTGGCCTCGCCATGTGGCCTATGGGACCTTAGTTCCCTGACCAGGGATTGAACCCAGGCCCTTGGCAGTGAAAGTGCAGAGTCCTGCCCACTGGACCACCAGGGAAGTCCCCCAAAATGAAATCTTAAACCAGCCAGTCAGGCATCACCTGATCGGTATTAGTTAGATAAACTGCCTGGTAGACCCCCGCCATCCCCAAAAGGAAAATGACCTTGCAATTACCAACCCGCTTTTTTGCCAAGTCTAACTTCCCTGTTCCTGCTCCTTTCTGCCTATTAGAGCCTCTCATTTTGTACAGCTCCTAGGAGCTCCTTTCTACCTGCTAGATTGGTCGCTGCCCGATTCATGAATCATTCAATAAAGCCAATAAGGTCATGAATCTTTACTCAGTTATGTCTTTTTTTAAACCAGAAGCAGATGCCAAAATGGAATGAGGGGGCGTGAGGGAGCAGAAGCAGGTGGGGAGAGCCTTCAGGTCTGAGCCCTGTGAAAGGAGACAGGGAAGGAGGCGTGGACCGCAGGGCAGCTCAGCTTGGGGGAAGCTCTGCCCGCCTGGGGAAATGGTCCTGGGTCAGCAGAGACGGCCCAGCTGTGGCGTCTCTGCTGTGCTGCCATCGGCTACAAACTACTTGGGGAGGGCGTGGCCTTGGTGTAAACACCTGAAGATGTGGCTATCAGCCAAGTAGCTTCCTCGGAAGAGGGTCTCTCTTTTTTTTTTTTTTTTTTTTTTTCGCGGTACGCGGGCCTCTCACTGTTGTGGCCTTTCCCGCTGCGGAGCACAGGCTCCGGACGCGCAGGCTCAGCGGCCATGGCTCACGGGCCCAGCCGCTCCACGGCATGTGGGATCTTCCCAGACCGGGGCACGAACCCGTGTCCCCTGCATCGGCAGGCGGACTCTCAACCACTGTGCCACCAGGGAAGCCCCAGGAAGAGGGTCTCTTGAAGGGACATGTGAGTGGTGCCCCTCACGGCCACACATGCCTTCCTAAACTAGGTCACGCTCCCGTGATACCTATTGTCACAGAACGATGTTCCTTTTGGAGAACTCACTTCGGTTGTAACTACACCCCTCGGGACCTTTGTGTGTAAGGTCTGTCTCTCCTGGAGAACAGGGACACTGAACTCGTTCACCACTGCGTCTCCCACGCACAGCAGTGTGCTCAGTAAGTGCTCATTAGAGATGGGGAAGAATGAACAGGTGACCAGTAACTAACTCAGGCTCTCAGAATCCCCTGGCAGCAGCCGGCCACCTGCGAGCTGCTGCTGACCCCGTGAAATCTGGTATGTCGGCGAGGGGAGTTGTGTGGTACTAATCCGCATACAACAATGGATACTTCTAGAACCGGCATCTCTGGATCAACACAGATCTCTGCGAAACCTTGTAAAGGGGATGACACTCCTTTCCGTGACTTACTCCAGAGACAGTTACAGCTGCGAGGAGCAGCAGACAAGCCTGTGACTCCCCCGCAACCCAGCGAATTGTCCCCAGGAAGCAGCTAAGTGTCCCTATACCGGAGGCTTTAATACACCCGTAACACGCCCCCTTACTGTCTCCTCTCCTTCCCCAGAAAGCTGCCTTTTACTCTGCTTTTTTCTGAGAGGTTTCAGCTGGGACAAAGGCAGCCTCTCAGGGCCCGTAACGTGGGATGAAAATATAGTCTCGTGTTAGGAACACGGCTGTAGGTTCAGATCCCAACCGTCCAAGCTGCAGGACTCTGGGCAGATCATTTAACCTCTCTGAGCCTCATCTTCTCATGTGTGAAATGGAACTAGCAAAAGGGCAAAAACAGAGGCTCTTCTGAAGGATAAGCAGAATGTCTGTAGTGGTGGCTCTGAGTTCAAGGCTCTGAGAAACCCTGCAGTAAAGAAATCCAGCTTTCCGAAATTTATTGGACAACAGCTTGGCAAAGCCCAAGCCCACATGGGATTCCGGTGTTCCATGGAAAGCAATTCGAGAAACAGTGCTCTAGAGAACTTAGTTTTTATCTTTAGAATGCTGTGGGCCTTCTGAACTATCACAGATGAGATCCAGCTGGCCATGGCCTCCTGCAGAATCGTTCTGAGTTGAGTTGTAGGGGCGGTTATGACTGCATTTCAGCGAGGGATGCTGGCACTCTCCAGTGCCCTTCTGGGGTGATGCTCTGCGGGGATGCAGTGGGTGACACTGTATGACACTCCTCTCTTTAATGCTAAAAGGACGCTTTCTCCAGTAAGAACTGGTCATGGTCATAGAGGCATGGCATGTTTTAAAGCAGGATGCACCCTAAGGTTAGAGGCCCACTTCTTCCACTCTTCGTTTTATAGATGGGAAAACAGGCTTGGCTAGAAAGTCAAGTGACTTGCCCAAGGACATACAAAGTGAGGGGCAGAGCCCAGAGCTCAGAACCAGCCGTTAGGCTCCAAGGGAGATGATGTCTCCTTCATTAGAACTGGGCATGGGAAGGACCACTTGGTGGGAACTGGGAGGTCCCTCAGCTCCTGGCTCCTTCTCCCAAAGTGAATTTATAGAAGGAGCTAAAAGGAGGGATTATGGCTGAAGGTCAGGGGTTAATAGGCCTGAGTCCAGATGGCAAGCAGATGGGCCCAGGCACAAACGAAGGCCTGCTTCCTCCCCTTTCTGGTGGTTCCAGGGATGAGAAGTTAGGGAAGGAACTTGCAACAGATGGAAGGGAGACCAGAGGAATTTGGAATGGGCCCAAGGGGCCCAGCTCTCATAAACGAGGGGCAAATATTTTCTGCTCGGAGAGAACATGATTTACAAGGGAAGAGCAGAGACAGTGTCCTACCCGGACAGACCGGTGGGCTCCGGCTTCCCTTTCTTGGCCGTGACCGATCATACCAACTCACGTTTCTAAGACAACTGGAGAACCAAATAGGAACAACATTCATGGTGATAAGAGGCGGCTGTGGCGGGCTGGGCTGAGCCAGACAAGTTGAGCTCAAAGACCAGAAGTTTTGAGGCCAGTTCTAAATTTAGCGTCCAATTTTTGAGGAAGCCAAAATGAGTTCTCCCTGCATGAAGTATGTCAGAAGAAAAGATACAAATCCCAGGGAGCAACCAGTACAGAGGGGGCGGGGAGGCCCCTTTCAGCCAGAGATGCTAAGAATGAGATCAACCAGGCTCTCTTTAAAAAAAAAAAACAAACAAACTCAGTGTCTTTGAAAACTAAGAGCTTTGAAAGAACTGCATATCGTGTCCCCACTTCCTTCTTCCCTGCTGCTTTCTTAAAGATGTACTACTCAGAAAGACCCTCGAAGCAACTCAGGGTGTATGTGGAGATGGCAATTCAAGCCCGTTTCCCCGTCCACACTGGCCTCCACTGGACCCAGTGGACCAGGCCTCGCTCCCCATGAGTGGGCTCCTGGCCCTGGGAAGAGGGCGGGTCCCCCACCAGAGCGGGCTCTTTCTGTTGGTTCAAGCCAAGTCATCTCCTCATTGGACAATTCAAGGCACTGACACCACGTGTCGCTGATGCCAACGTGCCCTACAGAGAAGCCACCGGAGCCCCTACTTTTCTGGCCCCCACCACCAACACTCCCGTTGTGCTCTAATGGACGAGGGGTCCAAAGACCTAGACCTCATCCCAGGCCACACCCTCCTCTTATTCTTTTGCCCACAGACCTCTTACCTTACGCCTCTGCCGTCTGCTTTGCTAGGAGATCCTGGAGTGTTAACCCCTCAGAGCCAGTTTCCTCATCTGTAAAATGTCAAGATGCCAAGTTGTGTCAGGTGCACCCCTGTGGGGTTTCCTGCCTTCAGACCCGGCCCTCTGCTCCCACGTGTACTCTCCGGGTCAGGTCTTCATCACCGGCAGGAGCCTCCTCCCTTATCCAGCTGCCTGCATTCATCCCGCACATGGGGACGCAGGGCTGGCTTAGTCTCCCTACTGATCAAGTCACTCTCTTGCTCTGGACCTTTCCATAGCTGCCCACTGCCTACAGAGTCAAGTCCAAACAGTTCAGCCTGGTGTTCAAGGTGAGCCACGGTCTGGCCCCAGCCTACGTTCTTTGGCTTCATTCTTTTATTTACTTATTTATTTTTTAACATTTATCATCATAACCATTTTATTTTTTAATAAATTTATTTATTTATTTTGGCTGCATTGGGTCTTCGTTGCTGCGTGCAGGCTTTCTCTAGTTATGGAGAGCAGGGGCTACTCTTCGTTGTGGTGCGCCGGCTTCTCATCGTGGTGGCTTCTCTTGTTGAGGAGCATGGGCTCCAAGGCGCACGGCCTTCAGTAGTTGTAGCACACGGACTCAGTAGTTGTGGCTCACGGGCTTAGTTGCTCCGTGGCAAGTGGGATCTTCCCGGACAAGGGCTCGAACCTGTGTCCCCTGCATTAGCAGGCGGATTCTTAACCACTGCGCCACCAGGGAAGTCCTTCATTCTTTTATTAAAAAAAATTTTTTTTTATTGAAGCATAGTTGATTTACAATGTGGTGTTAGTTTCAGGTGTACAGCAAAGTGATTCAGAATATATATATTCTTTTTCAGATTCTTTTCCCTTATAGGTCATTACAAAATATTGAGTATAACTCCCCATGCTATATAGTAGGTCCTTGTTGGTTATCTATTTTACATACAGCAGTATGTATATGTTAATCCCAACCTCGTAATTTATCCCTCCCCACTCTTTTCCCCTTTGGTAACCCTAAATTTGTTGTCTCTTTTTTTGTTCTTTTTTTTGGCCAAGAGGCTTGCAGGAATCTTAGTTTTCCTGCGGGCCCACGGCAGTGAAAGTGTGGAGTCCTAACCACTGGACTACCAGGGAATTCCCCATAAGTTTGTCTTCGATGTCTGTGATCTATTTCTGCTTTGTATATAAGTTCATTTGTATCATTTTTTTAGTTCCACAGATAAGTGATATCATATGATATTTGTCTTTGTCTGGCTTACTTCACTTAGTATGGCAATCTCTAGATCCATCCATGTTGCTGCAAATGGCATTATTTCATTCTTTTTTATGGCTGAGGAATATTCCACTTTACATACACACACACACACACACACACACACACACATACACGGCTTCAGTTTTTTTTTTGTCGGCCGTGCCACGAGGCTTGCAGGATCTTAGTTCCCCAACCAGGGATTGAACTCGGGCCACGGAAGTGAAAGTGCCGAGTCCTAACCACTGGACTGCCAGGGAATTCCCTATATGGCTTCATTCTTGTCTACCTACTTCTTCCAGCAAACAGAGCAATGACCCTCCAGGTTTTCATGACTCTGGGCCCTCGCTCACAGCATCATTTTATCTGAGATGTCCTCCATATTTCTGCATGTCTGACCTTTACCCTACTGACCCCCACAGCCTATTAGCTGTATGACCATGTGAAGTTATTTAAACCAGTGTCTGCATGAGATTGTTTCCAAAGACAGACACAGCGATCCCTTCCATCCTGCGTGCCCTTTGCATTGTGACTTCGCCACTCCCCCCATGTCAGTTTCCCTTCCACTTGAACCTGGGCTGGCTCTGTGACATTTGTGGACCAGCTGAATGCGGTGGCCATGGTGCCATGTCACTTGCAGCGTCTGTGTTTGCACTCTGGGAAGAAGAGGAAAGAAGTCCCGGCCACCCTGTTGGAGAGAGGGGTCACGTACAGGACAACTAGAGTGCCCCAGCTGACGGGCAGCCTGACACTCCAGGCAAGGGACAAGGCCATCTGGATCCTCCAGCCACAGCCACAAGCCCAGCTAACACGATGGAGCAGAGAGGAGCAAGCTGCCCCTGCCGAGCCCTGCCTGAATTCCTGACCCACGGCTCGTGACACAAGAAAACGATGACTCTTTTCAACCACTACATTTGGGGTGGATTGCTATGCAGCCATAGATCAGTGAAACAGTCTCCTCACTGACAAAATGGGGATATTAATGTTTTCCTGCCTCACAGAAGGGCCAGGAGGATTAAACAAGTCCATCTATGTAAAGCACTTAGTGTCAGTACATTGTAAGCACTCAACAAACGATGGCTCCCCAGAACCTGAAATTACACTGTTTACTTTTTTCCTACTCATCCCCAAACCCTTCCCCCAATAGTGCCTGGCATACAGTGGGTACCTAGTAAACACAGATGAATGTCAAATGCCCCCTCCTTCATAAGCCTTCCCTGATGACCTCCACCTGAAGGACATTACTCTCCCTCCCCTGGGCCCCCCTGCACTTCCCAAACTGTAAATTTCATTCAGCCCTGAGCTCTGGCTGGTGGTCTCCCTCGAAGACTGTGAGCACCTCAAAGGCAATGACCTTGCCCATAATACATGGGCAATAAATGTTTGTTGAATGAATGAATGAATGAAGCATGGGAACAATGCCACCTGCCTTATTAGCCTCACCAGGCTTTTTGTGATTTATGAAGAGATGAGTAAAGAAGGACTCAGGCACCTCTGTGCTTCCTCCAGAGGAGTGCGTCTAGCTGCAATTCTGCTGCTTCTGTCTTCTAGTCTCATGTGTGAACTTTAACCTTTACAGCAGGAGAGAATCCAACATAGGGCCCCTGGAGGAAGTCTCCCTATTTCCTGCCCTGAGCTGGCTGCCCTCGCAGGTGTGGAAGTACAGGGTGTGATGTCACAGACCTGGGAAGGAACTGATAACCCCTCGAGTCCATTCCCATTGTTGACGGATGCCTGGGGTTCCACTTCTAGATGGAAAATAGCTGATTCCTAGGCCATAATTCAATCAGATATCGGTTTAATATCTCTAACATTTGCATGGTCCAAAGAGACAATAGAATATGAAAGAATGCAGGATTCCATCTGGTTTGAAACTCTTTAGCTTTAGATAAAAAATGGCTTGACTGGGCTTCCCTGGTGGCGCAGTGGTTGAGAGTCTGCTTGCTGATGCAGGGGACACGGGTTCATGCCCCAGTCTGGGAAGATCCCACATGCCGTGGAGCGGCTGGGCCCGTGGGCCATGGCCACTGAGCCTGCACGTCTGGAGCCTGTGCTCCGCAATGGGAGAGGCCACAACAGTGAGAGGCCCGCGTACTGAAAAAAAAAAAAAAAAAAAAAAAAAAAAAAAGGCCTGACTAATCTTAAAAGCCAAAGGTGCAAAATCAAATCAGTCAGTAGAGTTTCCTGGTAGGGGTATAATGTGTCATTTAAATCTAGGTGTCCTAGGCCATGTGGCACCTCCTTTGAATTATGGGGTCACTGACACAGCAATGACAGGGCAGAGAAGATGTTCTGTCATCTCAGAAGAGTCGAGAAGGCAACCCCCAAAACGATGTGAAATTATTCCAGTTTCCTTGGTGAGTGGGCATCTTTACAGATTTAAAATTAAGTACAGAAAGTTTAAGGGAACCCAAATCATGATATTAATGTTTTTATGTAAAAGAATCTGTGCACATTTGATATTTACGTATTTATAGCTCAATAGGACTTGGCCTATTTAGAGTAAAAATCTTGAATTTCCAATGGAAAATCAGTAGGAATGGAATTGATTCAGATTTATAATTTTAAACTGAAAACTCCTAGAGTATGGGAACATTTAAGAGAACTCAAAGTTCACCATATTTATCAGTTTAATTTATTGGAAGAATAATTTAAATTTAAATACTTGGAAAGGTTCTGTTTGTTAAGTCAGACCACTAAAGTACATAAAAGGAAACCAAACACAATAAATGTTTAAATGCTATTTAAAATGTTTAAGGGAGTTTAACTTTGTAACCGGAATCAAACATTCCACATCTTTATAAAAGTGATTGTGAAAATATGTTGGCCACAAATAACAGTAAGATTTGTAAGCCGAAGCTTAAGGAAGAACCAGGGTTTGTGAATTGTAATTCCAATAAATCAAACATTAATTTTAAAAGTCAGTGAAACCTCTGAATCATCTGTGTCTAGAAAATGAGATTTATGGTAATACGTGCCTTGTAGGATTGTTGGGAGGCTTAAATGAGACACTGGGTTTGAAGTGTTTGACATCATGACTGGTACATGGTAAGCTTTCAATATGACAGGCCAGCAATTATTAGTATTATTCACTCTTTCTTAAAGGAGAGCATAGAAATGTCCTGAGATAAGAGGGATGTTCTGAGATGCCGGATGTAACCCAGAACACAGGTTATCCGCCACAGGGTCCCTCTCTGGCTAGCAAGGCTCACCCTCATTTTGCTGACTCTGCCCCAAATGCGGCAGGCTTCCCCAGCAGGTGTTCAGTTCATTATATATTCTTTAATGGAGGACCTATGTTGATCTTTGGATCCCCTTCGCCAATGTCCCCTTCGCCAGTGTCCACGGGAGGCATTTCTCTCAGTTCACTCCTCCGTTCATTCATTCATCCTACAAACATCCATTGATGGATGTACCAGCTCCACTGACGTTTGTGCCAGGCATCATTCTAGGCAGTGGCGATACTGCCGTGACCACAGATGACAACCCGTGCCCCCGTGGAGCTGACATTCTAATAGGGGAGACGGATGTTACACAAAGTCAACAAGTGAATTATGCAGTATGTTAGAAGGTGGTATGTTTATGGAGAAAAGTCTGCAGGGCAACGGAATGGGCGTGCCAGGGGTGGGGACTGCAATTTCAGAATGGGTACCCATGGTAGACCCCACGGAGGAAGAGACATCCGGGCCCTTTGAGCCAAGACTTTAAGGAGGTGAGAGCAAATTCTGCACCCAGGGAACAGCAAGTGCAAAAGGCCGTGATGTGGAAGGAACGTGGAGGAGGCTGGTGAGGCTGGAGAGGAGTGAGCAAGGGGGAGGGTAGGAGATGAGGTCAGAGAGATGACAGGGGTGGGCGGAGCTGATCAAAAAGGGCCTCGTGGCCTTGGTAAGGATTTGGCTTTTACTCTGTATGAAGTGGGAGGCCACTGGGATATACTGGACAATTGGAGAAATGTATGAACTGTATATTAGAAATCATTTAATCAATATTCAAATTTACGGATGTGATAACTCCTAATAAATCAAAATAAAATTCTTGGGTGTCACTGTTCTTCAAAAAACTTGCTAAAATATTTAGAGATGAAGGGTCATGATGTTTGCAACTTATTTTCAAACGATTAGGCAAAAAAGAAAAAAACCTAGCTATCTGCAATAGTTATCTATTACCGAGTGATAAGTTACCTCAAATTTAGGGGCATAAAACAATAATATCACACACATTCTATTCATTTTTCACTTCTTTACTGTCTTATAAAGTATATTAATTCAGTCACTGATGTTAGTTGAGCTCCAATCACGTTCAAGCTGCTATGCTCAGAACTATAGAGATCCAAAGATCAACATAGAATATATGCTTCATTCACTTTATTCACCCGACAAACACTTAATGAGCACTTCCTATGTAGCAGGCACTAACTAGGCAATGAAGACACATCTTTGAATAAGACAGAAACTATGCCAGCTCTCATGGAGCTTATAGTGAAGTTATTTAAACAATGAGCAAATATGAAAATTAAGCAGTAATTATTTTTTTTTGGCCATGCCCTGCAGCTTGTCGGATCTTAGTTCCCTGACCAGGGATCAAACCAGTGCCCTTGGCAGTGAAAGCACAGAGTCCTAACCACTGGACCGCCAGGGAATTCCCAAGTAGTAATTAATTTTTAATTACATAAAAAATACAATGGGCTTATATATTTGAGAGTGACTGAGTGGCTACTTTAGATTAGGGTGTCAGCCAAGAAAGGGCTGAGAAAGTGAGGTGAAAAAACCCCAACCAAAAAAACCCAATAATATAATTATCTCACATGACTTCTGAGGGTCAAAAATCTGGGAGCAGCTTCACTGGTTGATTCTGGCTCTGGGTCTGTCATGAAGTGCAGTCAAGCTATTGACCAGGGCTGCAGGCATCTGATGGCTTATCTGAGGTAGGAAGATCCACTTCCAAGATCCACCCTCATGGCTGTTGGTGGGAGGCCTCAGTTCTTCACCAGGTGGAGGGCTCTATAGGGCTGTGTGAGTGCCCTCATGGCATGGCGGTTGGCTTCCCCCAGACCGAATGCACCCAGAGAGAGAGAGAAAGGAGGAAGCCACAATGCTTTTTCTGACCTGGTCTTAGAGGTCATACACCTTCACTTCTGCCATATTCTGTTCTTCAGAAGAGAGTTGCTCAGTCCAGCCCACACTTAGAGGGGAAGTCGCTCCACCTCTTAGAAGAGCAGAGTATCAAAGAATACTCTTTGTAAATGTTATACCTGATCTGTTGTAATAATTAGTCTTATCAATATATTTAGCTCTGCTGGGAGCTCCCATAGACGAGAGGTAGTACATAGACCTTCCTCTAACTGGTCCTCAACTCTCTGTAATTAGGGGGCTGACAGGAGCTTGAGAAAGCATTCTCTGGGAGGAGAGAAGACGGGGCAAAAATTCAGCGTGAGAACAGCCCTTAACCTCTCCGTTCACCACATCCGCTGTGCCTCAGGAAGGAAAAGGCTACGAGGAGTTACCTCCAAGTATTCTGTGATTCTTTCTCAAGGATGGCTTGGGTAGTGTGGTTAGGTGGGCATCCATGGTCTTCAGCATCCCTTCTCTGATGCCTTACATGTCACACTGGGTTTTGCAGGCATTCAATAAATATTTGATGATGATGATGATGTTGAAGATTCTCACCCATTTGCTCTTTGTTTATACAGCTGAATCTTGCTACCTGTCTGTGTATTCACTTCTGAGGCTTGTTGGTTAGTTAAGAATCACAATTCTGATGAGACACTTGACATCGTGATCCCAACCACCGGGCTTCTCATGAGCAGAGTGAAGCAGAATGATGGCTTGTGGATTCATTCAACCACTAGAATTGATAATGACTAGGGTTCTTGGCCTTCCCCAAGCAATAGAAGTTGACTTGAGGTCAGACAAGAAATTCAGGCAAGGCTTTATTGGGGCCCCTGCTGCAGCCAGCGGAAGCTAGAACAAACAACAGGTTCCCTTGCTTGCTCCGCTCCCTGAGTGGAGGGGGGCGAGCTTGTTCCTTATATGGGGTGAGGCTAGGGGTGTGTCCAGGGGTCAGGCCAGAGGGGTGGCTTAGGTGTTTTGCCCACCCCTTAGGTGGTGGTGTGTGCAGGGGACATGCGAAGTACCTTGATTTTGCTCCTGACCCCCTGCTTTTGCTCCAGGCTCTTCGAAAGTGGCAGTTGGGTTTTTTTGGTCTCTTTGTATCTTTTGTCCATAATTTTGCCCCAACTGTGCATGCATGCAGTCATTTTTAGTCCCATATAGTTTCTTTATATTTGGTCGCTGGAGGAGAGGTGTGTCCAGGTGTAAGTACTGCAGCACTGCAGCAAAGTGTCCCAGGTCCCAGGACTGTCTCAGGATCACAATGATAGGAAATCCTTAATACTTCCCATGCCTCAGGTTCTGTACTAAATGATGTACATATACTAATTGATTTAATCCTCAAAGCAACCCTAGGAGCTGCTATGGTCTCCACTTTACATGTGAAGAAACAGAGGCACAGAAAGATTAAGAGACATGCCTAAGGTGACAGAGAACGAAGTCTTGATTCCAAGAGTCTGCGTTTAAAAGCACTATGCTGGACTGCCTCGTCACAACTGCACAATTTCTCTTTAATGTTTTAAGATCTCTAACTGCAAGCAGGAGGTGGTACTTAAATATACATAAAAAATTCAGAGTAAGACCTGGGGAACTAGAAAGCCCAAAGAATGCTCAGCAGGCAGGAACCTAGGAAATACCAAGGCCCAAGTTTTCAAACTGGATTCTGAAGAGTCCCAGGCTTCCTGGGGTGTCCCCGGTTCTGCTGGCAGGAGGGAGGGAGATCTGGGGACCCTCACCACCCCAATTCAACCACAGCACACCACTTAGATATGTTCCACACACACTGTTCCTCTGCCTAGGTCCAGGTTTGCACGGACCACTTGCAGCAGCTCCAAACTGGCCGGGAAATTTGTGAAAGGCTTTGAAATAGGCAAAAATATTACTAGTTTTCCTTTCAGTGTTGTCTCTAGAGGACCCTTCCAGAGTTATCTGATTCTAGAGGGGTTTGACCTTTCTGTTCTTTTTTGTTTTCCAGTTTGCAACTCTGTAGAGACAGGAAACTTACAGAGGTGATGCCAATGATTTCTGCTCATAGAAATTCAAATGAATTTTGTACAGGGAAGATGCAATTGACTTCTGCCCTGTGGCAGAGATCATTTTTACATCTATCAGCAACTTAACTTCAGCATACCAAATTGTCTCTCTGGAACGTCTTGGATTCTCCTTTGAACTGGGTTCTATGTCTCACTGGTTCACTCCATTGACGAGTTCGGTAAAATCTTTAAGACGTGTCCGTTTTATATTTATATGGAAGTTACAATTCTACCTAAAAAAATCTCCTTTAGCTAGGTGGTCTCCCTGCAGGCGCTCTGGCCTCCCTCCTCTCTGGCACCCTGTTTAATCCATTCTCCATACAGCAGCCAAAGCCATCTCTTCAAAGGGCAAATGTCACCATGCTCCTCCCTGGCTCAACCCTGACATGCTGTGTTGCCTGCTGACACCAGTGCAGGTCTGGCTTCTAAGACAACTGCGTGCCGTCACCCCAAGTCGGGCACCTTGCCTTGCATCAAACAGTGGGACAGCCCCCAAGGAAGGAACTCCCCTCAGGGGGCCTTGCACCCACCTGATTAAGCCCAGATTTCACCTGTAGCCCGCAGACACTTACCTTCCTAGCACAGGACGGAGAGGGTTTTGAGTTTTGTTTTGTTCTGTTTTTCAGATTTAAAGATCTACTCCCTTTCTCTTCCCCCAAACCTCACCCCACCCCCCGCCCCCCGCTCCTGGGTCAGGGATGGGCCACATTGGCTTCCTAAGCTTGTCACTGTACAACAAAAACCAAATAAACTTCTACTCAGAGCCCAACCTTTGGCCTCTTAGCCTTTGCTTTTTTTCTTTAGTAAAATCCTCTGGTGCTCTTCAGTTCCCTGAGAATAAAGCACGAGATCCTTGGAGAGGCCCACCCGAAAGGCCCTGCATGCTCTAGCCCACCTCCTCCCCTCACTCGCTCTGTTCCCGGGACGTTGGCCTTGTGCTCCATCTCTTCCAGACCCGGAGGCCTCCTGTTTTGTGTTAGGACAGCCTGACCCTCCTCCCTCCTTCTCCTCACCACTGTCTGGCTAAGAAAAATACCTATTCATCATATAAGTCTCTCCATAAACATTACACAGCTTCCTCAGAAAGACTTGGTTGGTTCCCGCCTCCATCCCGTTATGTGATCTCAGCACCCGGCATTTCCTGACAGCCTTGCAGTGATAATTATTCAATTATTTATAAATACTGGTTTAATATCTCTCTTTCCCAAAAGACCACAAGCTCCAGGATTCAGGAACCATATCAACTGTTTGCTTATCTGTCCCCTCTGCCCACCCCCGCCCAGGGCTGGGCACATAGGAGGCACCCATTATACCACTATTTGCTGACTGACAGAAGGGTGCTGACGCCCAGGTGTGAGGGTGGCGGATGGGAAGGGTGGGCGGGAGGGGCACGGGCACACGGGGGGAGGAGGGGGGCTCTAAGTGAATTATGGGTAGGGCTGGGACAGCTGCCTGCTCTCTAATTCATGGTTCAGCCTCCTTCCCTTGAGTTCGGGCAGCCTGTAATTGGATATCACAGTCATCAATCTTGAACTGTCCCTAGACCATTGCTTCATCAAATCCTGCTTTTCCATCTGACTATTCCCTGCCAGCTGGCCTTCCTTTTTGCTAATCTGCCATTAATCCCTGAAACGAAAGTGCTCCCAGAGTATTTCAAAATGCAGTAGTTCTAGGCAGTTTAGCAGTTCCTCAAAAGGTTAAACAGAGTTACCACATGAACCAACAATTCCACTTCTAAATACATATACGTATATATACGTATATACCTAAGAGAAACAAACACCTACATCTACAGAAAACCTTGTATAAGAATGTTCATGGCAGCCCTATTCATAATAGCCAAAAGGTAGAAAAAACCCACATGTCCATCAACTGCTGACTGGATTTATAAAATGTGGTAAATCCATACAATGGAATATTATTCAGCCATTAAAAAAAGCAGTGATGTACTGATACATGCTACAACATGGATGAACGTTGAAGACATGCTAAGTGAACAAAGCCACACAAAAGACAACATATTGTATGATTCCATTTATAAGAAATGTCCAGGGACTTCCCTGGTGGCGCAGTGGTTAAGAATCCGCCTGCCAATGCAGGGGACATGGGTTCCATCCCTGGTCTGGGAAGATGCCACATGCCTCGGAGCAACTGAGCCTATGTGCCACAACTACTGAGCCTGCATGCCACAACTACTGAAGCCCATGTGCCTAGAGCCATGCTCCTCAACAAGAGAAGCCACCACGATGAGAAGCCCGCGCACCACAACAAAAAGGTAGTCCCCGCTCACCACTAGAGAAAGCCCACGTGCAGCAACGACGACTGAACACAGCCAAGAAAAATAAAAATAAAAATTAGAATTAAAATAAAAAAATTTTTAAATTAAAAAAAAAAAAAAAGAAATGTCCAGAATAAGCAAATCCAGAGAAACAGAAAGTAGATTAGTGGTTGGGTAGGGCTGGGGGTTTGGGAGGAAACAGGAATGACTACTAATGGGTATGAGTTTTTTTTTGGGGGGGGGTGATGAAAATGTTCTCATATTGATTGTGTTGATTGCACGACTCTGTCAATATACTATAAACCACTGAATTGCACATTTTAAATTAGTAAACTGTATGGTATATGAATTATATCTCAATAAGGCTGTTAATTTAAAAAAAGAAAGAAAGAAAGGCAGCAGTTCCTAACCTCATTGGGTTAAGATTCTTGGGAGAATCTACTGAAAGACATGGACCTCCTCCTGCCCCCACCCCACCCCCTCACTCATGAAAAATCCATATGTGCATGTATATAAAAGTTTCATAAAACATCAGGAGACTCCCAGACTGGCTAAAGCCCATTTATTGCCTCCCTGGATGGTTAACAGCCCCAGGAGAACCCTGTCTTTTTTTTTTTTTTTTTTTTTTTTTTTTTCCTTTTTTTGCGGTATGCGGGCCTCTCACTGTTGTGGCCTCTCCCGTTGCGGAGCACAGGCTCCGGATGCGCAGGCCCAGCGGCCATGGCTCACGGGCCCAGCCGCTCCGCGGCATATGGGATCCTCCCAGACCGGGGCACGAACCCGTATCCCCTGCATCGGCAGGCGGACTCTCAACCACTGCGCCACCAGGGAGGCCCGAGAACCCTGTCTTGATGAAACTATCACGAGTAAATGTTAGGTCAGCTGCACATCTAGAAGGTTCCTTTCCATCCATGCCTCATCTTGGCCTTGGACCACCCTTGTCACAGTCCCTCCTAGCCTTCTCCTCGTCTTCCTCTTCAAGCTGTCTTGACATCTTTTTTTCTCAATTGAGGTATAATTGACATACAACATTGTATTAGTTCCAGGTGTGCCACATGATGATTTGATATTTGTATATACTGCAAAATCATCACAGTGCACCTAGGTAACATCTGTCACCACACAATTACAACATTTATTCCTCTTGTGATGAGAACTTTTAAGATCTGCACTCTTAGCAACTGTCAAATATGCACTACAGTATTTTTTTATATAAATTTATTTATTTATTTATTATTTATTTTTGGCTGCATTGGGTCTTCGCTGATGCGCGCGGCCCTCTCCAGTTGTGGTGAGCAGGGGCCCCTCCTCGCTGTGGTGCGCTGGCCTCTCATTGCAGTGGTTTCTCCCATTGCGGAGCACGGGCTCTAGGTGCTCGGGCTTCAGTAGTTGTGCCTCGCCGGCTCCAGAGCGCAGGCCCAGCAGCCGTGTGACTCACGGGCCCAGTTGCTCTGCGGCATGTGGGATCTTCCCAGACCAGGGCTCGAACCCATGTCCCCTGCATTGGCAGGCGGATTCTTAACCACTGCATCACAAAGGAAGCCCTGCACTACAATATTAACGATGGTCACCACGCTAGACATTCCACACCCATCCACATCCTTTCTTGATCAGTAGGGTAGGTACAGTTCTAAGATGGCCTGCATGACCTTCACGCCCTCGTGTTTCTCTCGTTGTACGGCAAAAGGGAGATGGGCCTAAACTCATCACCTGAGCCCTTTCAAAGCAGAGAGTTTTCTCCGGATGGTATTGGAAGAGAAAGTCAGAGGGATCTGAAGAGTGACAATGACTCCATTGCTGGCTTTGAAGATGGAGGACATCACACATAACAAGGAAGGCAGGCAGCCTCTAGGAGCAGAGAGTGGCTCTGGGCTGGCAGCCAGCAAGGAATTGGGGACCTCAGAGTCCCAGCTGTGAGGAATCCTGCCAACAACCTGGACGAGCTGGGAAGTGGATTGTTCCCTCAACTCCCCAGACAAGAGCCCAGGCCGTCCAACATGTTGATTTCAGCCCTGAGTGGAAAACCCAGTTGAGTCCACAGGGACTTCTGACCCACAACTGTGAGACAGGCAGTGGGTGTTGGTTTAGGTCTCTGAGTTTGTGGCAATCTGTCACGCAGAATAGAAAACTAATACAATCAGTTTCATGTCACTGTGCAGCTGGCTTTCCTTCTGTTGGATGTTTCTAGATCCAGCCTGTTTCCTCCTAAAATTCCTAAAATGGTTACTTGCCTCCCCGGAAGGTGGAATCCTCATGCTCTGGATGCCTCTGAGCCTGGCTCTTACCATCCCCAACTCTGTGGTTTGCAGTGGGAGACCTCGATTTCAAAAAGTTAAAAGTTTCGAAGAGTTAAAGCTAGGGGGGAGTGTCGGGGCAGGCGAGGAAAGTGGAGGTGAGGCCCATGGCTGTCAGTGAGGGCTCATCTCCCAGGGGAGGGAGCTGCCTGGGGCCTCCTGGGACTCTGCTTGCCTTCCACACCCTGCTGTGGACACTTCTGATAGATATCACTGGATCGAAAGTTTCAGACCAGGGGTGCCTGAGGGATGACCCCTAACTAAGATGGCTTGAAATGACAGGAGGAAGGTTCCAGGTCCCTGCAAGCTGCCCAAAAGCCTTGGATGTAAGATGTGGGACCCCAGCCTGGAGTCTGAGAAAGGGGTGTGAGGGAGGGGTGTGATCCCAGGGACCAACAGCTAATGCTACAGAAGAATGACCTCTTCAACTACTCCAGAGACACAGATACCACTCCGAAAGCTTTCAGCTCTTTGTTCTAAGCCCGTTCCTCACCAGCAGCTTCGGGACACTGCTGTTTGGGGGTTGCGTGTGTGACATGGAGATGTCCTCCTACCTGGCTGCTGGCAGGCTGGGCTCTTTCACGCCCCGAGGCCCTATTCCTCCTTTTTCCTTCCCCCCCGCCCCCGCCCCCAATCAGGAAGCACTAACAGCATTGGGAGTAAGTCCCTCCTCTTGCCTACCGTTACCCATAAAACACCCGGAACCCTACTTCCTGCCTGTGCTGATGAGAACCATTCATTTCTGGAACCAATCAGTTATTTCTGCTTTAATGAGTTGGTGTCTTTTCTTGCCGGGAGAACTCTAATCATCTTAACTCCCTCTTTTTTTTTTTTCTTGAAACACTCTCTCCTGCATCTGGGAGCCCCAATCCCTCTTGAGTGGGCGGTCGGTCTTGGGCTTCTTTCTGTGGGTCCAGGGCCCGGGGTGGACAGGCTGAGGGGCTGGGGGAGCGGAGCGAGGGTCTGTCCGCGACCCGTGCCTGTCCCCGCTCCAAGGGGAAGCCCTCTCGCTCAGGCTCGGGAGAACCGCTGGCCCTCCTGGAGCGGCTCTGCCCCTTTCTGTGGGTTTGGGAATGAGTCTGCGGATCCGTGGCTTCGCTTGGAATCAAGAAATCTGCCTAGATCCACAGAATTTCTTCTGCTCCCGGGCTGGGCCCCTTTGGAAGCCTGAAAAATGCAAGGAGTCTCCGAGTGAGTTATGCACACGTGTGTAAAGCCGTGTGGGTTAGGGTGAGCTTGTGTGTGATCACAGGGATCCTGAGTGTGACTCTTCACAATTCCTCACTTCGGGGAAACTTGACACTCCAAGACGGAGGAGCCAGGAAAGAGGGAGAGAGGGAGGGAGGGAGGGGCCTGGGGCAGGGCTGGGCCGCCCGCCACCCCAAGGCCTCCGGGGAAGTGCGTTCAGCCCTTAGAGGCTGAACTTCTCAAACAACACCTCACAGATACAGCAGAACACGGTGGGGCTGTGTGCATGGGGATTAGGGTAACCATCTGTCCTGCACCCTTTCCTGCCTCCCAGGAAACAGCCCAGGAGGCTCAAAGGTGAGGTGAAGCTGTATTAGAGGCATATCCTTCACCCCCAACCCTGGTTCTGGAGGCCCAGACATCTCCTTCCAGTGAGAGACTCTGCCCATCTCCCTCTCAGCACCACCCCCAGAACTCGCCCTCCTGGGTTTGCAGGATGACCTCTGCCCTCCTGAAACCCTAGTCCCCCAAAAACTGAGCTCCCCTGCTGAGTTTACGATTAACCTCTCTATCCAAAACTTTATGCCCTTTCTTGTCCTGCCCCTGTTCCTCCCAGGATTGAGGAGGATCAAAGAAAAGGGGGGAATGAAACCAAGCAGGACCCTGCGGGGCCTTCCTGGTACAAAAGCCCCTCCGTGTTCCCTGTTTCTTCTTTGTAGAAAAAGGGCTTCACTTTCCTAGACCTTCCCCAAGTTCCAAAGAGCAGGTTCAAGCAGTTAATGATCAGGACCATAGTCACAGGACTCCTAGGTCCTCCTGAAAGGGACACAGATAACAATGTGACACATCTCTGAGTTGTTCTGCAGAAGCTAAGACCTCCCCACCCGAGGAGGATGGTGACCATGTGCTGACCACAAGCACGTAGACCCCAGACTGGCTGCAACCAGAAGGTCGATGACTGAGATTCCCAAAGCATCACCCTGTAACCTCACCACCAACCAATCAAAAGGAGGTCCATGAGCTGATTGGGCACCCTACGACCCTCTCCCCTCACACTGTCTTTTTTTTCTTTGAATTTTTGAATTATTTTTTTTATACAGCAGATTCTTATTAGTTATCCATTTTATACATATTAGTGTATACATGTCAATCCCAATCTCCCAATTCATCACACCACCCCCACCGCTTTCCCCCCTTGGTGTCCATAGGTTTGTTCTCTACGCCTGTGTCTCTATTTCTGCCCTACAAACCGGTTCATCTGTACCATTTTTCTAGGTTCCACATATATGCGTTAACATACGATATTTGTTTTTCTCTTTCTGACTTACTTCACTCTATATAGACGGTCTCTAGATCCATCCACGTCTCTACAAATGACCCAATTTTGTTCCTTTTTATGGCTGAGTAATGCTGCATTGTATATATGTACCACATCTTCTTATAAGTATTTAGTTATTTAATTTTTGGCTGCGTTGGGTTTTCGTTGCCGCACGCGGGCTTTCTCTGGTTGCGGCGAGCGGGGGCTACTCTTCGCTGTGGTGTGCAGGCTTCTCCTTGCGGTGGCTTCTCTTGCTGTGGAGCACGGGCTCTAGGCTCGTGAGCTTCAGTAGTTGCAGCACGCAGGCTCAGTAGTTGTGGCTCGTGGGCTCTAGAGCGCAGGCTCAGTAGTTGTGGTGCACGGGCTTAGTTGCTCCGTGGCATGTGGGATCTTCCCGGACCAGGGCTCGAACCCGTGTCCCCTGCATTGGCAGGTGGATTCTTAACCACTGTGCCACCAGGCAAGTCCCCCACATCTTCTTTATCCATTCATCTGTCGATGGGCACTTAGGTTGCTTCCATGTCCTGGCTATTGTAAATAGTCCTGCAATGAACATTTTGGTACATGACTCTTTTTGAATTATGGTTTTCTCAGGGTATATGCCCAGTAGTGGGATCTCTGGGTCATATGGTAATTCGATTTTTCATTTCTTAAGGAACCTCCATACTGTTCTCCATAATGGCTGTGTCATTTTACATTCCCACCAACAGTGCAAGAGGGTTCCCTCTTCTCCACACCCTCTCCAGCATTTGTTGTTTGTAGATTTTCTGATGATGCCCATTCTAACTGGTGTGAGGTGATACCTCATTGTAGTTTTGATTTGCATTTCTCTAATAATTAGTGATGTTGAGCAGCTTTTCATGTGCTTCTTGGCCACCTGTATGTCTTCTTCGGAGAAATGTCTACTTAGGTCTTCTGCCCATTTTTGGATTGGGTTGTTTGTTTTTTTAATATTGAGCAGCATGAGCTGTTTATATATTTTGGAGATTAATCCTTTGTCCATTGATTCGTTTGCAAATATTTTCTCCCATTCTGAGGGTTGTCTTTTCGTCTTGTTTGTAGTTTCCTTTGCTTTGCAAAAGCTTTTAAGTTTCATTAGGTTCCATTTGTTTTTATTTCCATTACTCTAGGAGGTGGATCAAAAAAGATCTTGCTGTGATTTATGTCAAAGAGTGTTCTTCCTGTGTTTTCCTCTAAGACTTTTATAGTGTCCAGTGCTACATTTCCTCACACTGTCTTTAAAAACCCTTGCCTGAAAGCCATCGGGCATTTGGGTTTTCTGAGCATGAGTTGCCCGTTCTCTTTGCTTGACGTCCTGCAAATAAACCCTGATTTTGCTGCAAACACCCGCTGTCAGAGCTTGGCTTTCTGTGCTGCCAGCACAGGATCCCTTGCTCAGTTACATTCCAACCCCTTCCAGAGAGAAGTCCCTTTGGCAGGGGACAGCCAGCCCCACTCCCCTCCCCTTTCCCTCACCTGTGAAGCAGATGACGGTCGTGTGGAGGCTTGGGGACGTGGCAGCTTGGCCAGGCTGTGCTATGTTCCCCAGAATTCCTTTTCCGGGGTGTTTCTAAGGAGCAGGGGTCACAGAGGCTCCAGTGAGAGGCTTGAGGGCAGAGGTGGAGGTTCCCACCCTCTGTCCCTGCACTGCCCACTCCCCTCATTCGTGGGAGGCCATGGCCCCAGCTGTTCCTCCCTCCCTGGACCCTCTTGCAGCGTCTCCGGCTCCTGGGCCAAGTGTGGGTGCTCAGCTCCGTGATCCAGGTCCAGCTTCTACAGACGCCCACCCCTCCCAGCCTGGAGGCCACAAGAACTACCATGGGCTTCTGTCCATCCTCATGGGCCCAGCTTGTGAGTGTGGATTCCGACTCACTCTCCATCTCCCCCACTTTACATCCATATTTCTTTCCCAACTACTCCCCGTCCCTGGGCTTCAAGCTCCAGCATCAGTGGGAAGACGACAGGTGTGCAGAGACTGCTCAACTGGTGGCCTCCCTGCCTGGGGTCCAATCCCCTGAGCCAAGCCGCGGATGTCTGTCTGCATCTCCCTTCTGCTGGTTCTGCTCCTCTGACTGCAGGTGGACTCTACAGGTGGGATTACGGATAGGTATGACCTCACATGGTGAGATCCCAGGTCCTTGAAAGTGTTTGGTTTACCCTAAAGTGGTGGTTCTCAAACTTGAGCTTGTATCCGAATCACCTGGAGGCCTTGTTAAAACCCAGAGGGCTTCGCCCCACCTCCAGAGCTTTCAATGCTTGGGTCTGGGATGGGGCCCGAGAATTTGCCTTTCTAATAAACTCCCAGGGGATGCTGACGCTACTGGCAGATGGTGAACACAAAGGTGAGGGGTGGCGGCGGCCCACAGCAGGATCCGGGCAGGGGTGCTGCAGCAGACTCCCCTGGAGGTGATGGTCTCCCCGCAGGGCTTCTGGGATCACAGGGCCAAGGAGGAAACAAGGAGCCCTGTTCAGGCCGCCCCCTCGGCGTCTGCCCCTGGAGGGGAAAGCAGCCTGGTGGAGCGAGCACAGGCTGGGGGCAGGCAGACCCAATGCGACTCCTGACCCTGTGGCTGGAGCCAGTGTCCTTGGGCAAGTGTCCTGTTTGGTAATTCAGGTGTTAGTGGTACCACACGGTTCTCGCTGGGATGATGTATGTGAAACATATGCTCAATAAATGCTGCTCTTTCAGTCCAGTCCCTGACCTGCCTTTTGCCATTGACAACTGATAACAGTGCCATTGAGTTTTTGACCGTTAAGTCCGAGACTTCACATTTACCTCCACTCAACTAAACTGTTTTGTCGGTTTGAAGCCATCATTCCAGCCTGCTAAGATGCTGTCGCCTGGCAGCCTGCCTGCTATTCCTACATCAGCATTGCTGATACCATATTGTGTGTCTTAGGGTCCAGCGGGGGCAGGACAGCAGGGCTTCCTCCCGAGGTCAGGGAAGAAAGAGTTCCTAACCTACCACTTCGGTGCTCTGACCCAGGAAGCTGCCTTCATGGTTTCTAGTGAGTCTTTGCACCCCAAGTGGAAACACCGACTTAAAAAAAAAATGGAAGTGGTAGAGGAAAAAAGGGTCCTGTGTACTCACCCTGCTGTGTGTTGCCACGCGGATACTTCCTGTGTAAACTGCAAAGCCTAAGAGATACCAGACCTGGGCAGCCTAAGTGACCAGCTTCAAGAGGGGGTGCTTTGGGGGATTCTCCCCTCAGCGGACCCTCTTCCCCGTGAATAAACCACCAAAAAGAGAGAGAGAACTTAGAAACAAACTTCTAATAGAATTTAATGTTTTCAGGGATGGGGCGGGCTGTGGCCTGAGGGGAAAAACGGGGATTTCCGAAAGGCACAGGGGTCCCTGAGGGCTGGACTGGGCTGACTGGACGGCAAGGTCACCAGGTACTTTCTCTCTCCCTTCTCTGTCTCAGAACATTCTGGAACCATGGCTGCTCCTTAAACCCGGACTTGCTGTTGCTCCTTCTTCTTCACCTCTGCCCAGATGTCTGACAGGTCCTGGATAAACTGCTGGATCTAACAAGGCCGGGGACCGCAGTTAATCCCAGCAGGCAACAGGCCACCCACCCAAAAATGTCCTGGCATAACCTGCTTGTAAGGAGTCACCATTTCCTGTGACCAACTTTCCCTCATTTGACAATTATTCTAGTTGACATGGAGATTGAGGGTTAGCAGACTAGAAGTGATGAACATGGATGGAGCTGGGAACCCCTAGAGGAAGACGCAGTGAGAGGATGAAGTAGAGGCTGACAGTCTAACAAAGGGAGACAAAGGGAGGATCCTGAGCGGACTGAGGCTACATGCACTTAGCAGGAGGGGGTCAGCCAGGGTCAGGGCAGACGGCTCTCCACTATTTAAAAGCCTTCAAGGAGGTCATTTGCTTGAAACCCAGAACTGATGCTTGTTATGATAATCTTGAGTCATCAAGGGAAGTTTAAATTCTATTCACTAACTTTTGTTGTAAACAACATGCAATCAGTATGACACAGTGGAAAAAGCACAGGCTCGCAAGTCAGAAGACCTGGGGTCCTGCAACCTAAGCACCCATCAGCAGACGAATGGATAAAGAAGATGTGGTGTATACACACACATACACACACACACACAATGGAATACGACTTGCCATAAAAAAGAATGAAATAATGCCATTTGCAGGAACATGGATGGACCTAGAGATTATCATACTAAGTAAGTCAGACAAAGACAAATATTATATGATATCACTTATATGTGGAATCTAAAAAACAGTACACATGAACTTATTTACAAAACAGAAACAGACTCACAGACATAGAAAACAAACTTATGGTTAACGAAGGGGAAAGTGGGGGGAGGGATGAATTCGGCATATGGGATTAATAGATGCACACTATCATATATAAAACAGAGAAACAATAAGGATACACTGTAGAGCACAGGAAACTATACTCAATATCTTATAAAAAACTATAATGGAAAAGAATTGGAAAAAAAAGAATATGGATATATACATATATACGTATAAATGAATCACTCTGCTATACATCTGAAACTACCACAATATTGTAAACCAACTATACTTCACTTTAAAAAAGGATGACGACCTGGGGTCCTGATGCAGCTCTGGGGAAATCACTTCATCTTTCTGGGACTCAGTTTCTTTATCTTTAAAAGGGGAAGAGGGAGAAAAGGTTGGCCTAGATGGCCTTTAAGATCTCAGTCCTAAAATTTCTCCTTTTCAAGAATGTTCCTAGGGGCTTCCCTGGTGGCACAGTGGTTGAGAGTCCGCCTGTCGATGCAGGGGACACGGGTTCGTGCCCCGGTCCGGGAAGATCCCGTGGAGCGGCTAGGCCGGTGAGCCATGGCCACTGAGCCTGCATGTCCGGAGCCTGTGCTCTGCAACGGGAGAGGCCACAACAGTGAGAGGCCCGCATACCGCCAAAAAAAAAAAAAAAGAATGTTCCTAAAGATGGGGCTACACAGACTGTTCAACA
Source organism: Mesoplodon mirus (assembly GCF_964341445.2). Lineage (NCBI taxonomy): Eukaryota > Metazoa > Chordata > Mammalia > Artiodactyla > Ziphiidae > Mesoplodon > Mesoplodon mirus. Next base: position 45,857,354 of record NC_138994.1, on the reverse strand, counting down.
CTCTCAAAAGCCCAGTTAGTTGCTAATACTGTTACTATTACCAACATAATTCCTATTTTGCAAGAGAGGAGAGAAACAAACAGTGACTGAATTAGAGCAACTTTCCCAAGGTTACAGAGATGACAAGTCCAGTATTTCCCAAACTATGTTCTTGTAGTAAGTAATCACCTACCCCAAAAAGGGTCTGTGGTCAAGTAAGTTTTAGAAACTTTATCTGCTTGGAACCATAGCAAAGGGCAGAACCATAGCAAAGGCACTGTGAAGTCCTGTTATTTTAAAACCAGCCACCTTTGTTTAACTTGAGTTTTCTAAATTTTGTAGACCGTAGAGCCCGCTTATTTCCCTGGAGGAGACTTACTACCATCCTGGGATTCTAGGCTTTGTCAAGCACGGTTTGGAAAATGCTGCTCCAGTTTGGGCTTTATTCAGAAACAATAATGCTCGACCTTCCACACACAGTATACTGAACGCAAATCATCTTGGCCTTAGGTGGCTGCTTTCTGAAGCCCATGCGTGGATCCGTTGGAGGGACACTGCTGAGAACCTCATTCACTGAGTGTCTCTGAAGTCTCCTTGAAAATTTTCAGCTAGATGTTAAGTGCTGGGAAAGTTTCGCTCTTTCTGAAGAAACCATGTGTTTTCTTATTTTGGTACAAGAACTACGTGTTGCTTTTCCTTCTGGTTACCAGGAAGCTCAGAGCCAACTACTGTCCCTGTTGAACTACTGTCCTCTATAATCCAAAAATCCAGAGTCCATACATCTCTCTCTTGCCTTGACCTCAGATTTTAACTTATATTTTCCTAGGTCTTTATTTTTCTTTTTTCAGGCTACTTAATCATGTGTGTGTAGGCTCATATCCTACAGGAATGAAGTGGAATATATAAAAATAACATTTGGGCAATGTGAGGAATTCCTATCGAAGCAAATCAAGGTTGAGAACAGGAATTCCCTGGTAGTCCAGTAGTTAGGACTTGGCACTTTCACTGCTCGATGCTGGGGGCCTGGGTTCGATCTTTGGTGGGGGAACTAAGATCCCACAAGCCGTGCAGTGCCCCCCCCCAAAAAAAAAGAGGTTGAGAGGGAGTCCGAAAGCTCAGAATTTGGAGTGGATGGACTGTAAGGTATGGTCTGAGCAGGGGATGCTCGGGCAGGGCCCATGGGCTGGAGATCACCACCTCCTGCCCCATCTTTCTTTACAACAGCTAAAGGAGAGGGATCTGAGGACAGCTGGGCGTCCTGAGACCCTACTGCCGGGGAGAGGGGTCTGCAAGGCCAAAACTCTTTTTATAATAATACTAAGACGTTACTTGTCTTTTTTGTTCTTATTTTCTTGAGTCTACAGGGGCTTTTTACCAGAGTGGGATGTTCCTGTGACGTAGGCTATCAGAATGCAGAAGCAGGTGTGAGAATCCACCTGTCCTCCAGGAAGCCAGGCATTCAAGGGATTTGCAAGTGTCAAATAATACCACTTGTCCCATAAAATACTTTTTGAAAACGTGTTTTTCATTAAAAATGCTATTTTTGGGGCTTCCCTGGTGGCGCAGTGGTTGAGAGGCTGCCTGCCAATGCAGGGGACACGAGTTCAAGCCCTGGTCTGGGAGGATCCCACATACTGCGGAGCAACTGGGCCCGTGAGCCACAGCTACTGAGCCTGCGTGTCTGGAGCCTTTGCTCCACAACAAGAGAGGCCGCGACAGTGAGAGGCCCGCGCACCACAACGAAGAGTGGCCCCCGCTCGCCGCAACTAGAGAAAGCCCTTGCACAGAAATGAAGACCCAACACAGCCAAAAATAAATAAATAAAATTTTTAAAAAAGCTATTTGTGTTAATGTGTTTCTTACTGTCATTTTAAAATGAACTGTTTTTAATTTTTCTGCTTGAGTTTCTAATAAGGTAAACATCAATTGATAGAACCCATATAAACAAAAGCTCTTTGAGGGTCTTCAATAAATTTTATGAGTGTAAAGGTATCCTGCTACCAAAAAAGTTTGAGGATCACTATTTCAGAACAACTTTTCTTACAAATTCCCTTTACAGTCTTTGGACTGTTAATAATTCTGCTCTAATATGCCTTATGATGCAGGCTGATTCTTTGGTTTAAGGAAATCCTATTTCCTGGCTGGTCAGTGGGTGAAATTCTTTACATTTCATGAGTTTCACCTTTTTTTTTTTTTTTTTTAAACAGAGGAAGCACCTCTCAGTCAATTGCTTTTATCGGCTTGTGTTTCATATTCATTCACCAAATACTTACTGAGTGCCTGCTATCTGCCTGGCATTGTTCTAGATGCGGGGGGATACAGCAGGGAACAAAGCAAACAGAAATCCCAGCCTTTAGGAGCCTACTTTCTACTATTTCATGGCAGAGCTAAAGGCTTTTGCCAAAAAGGATAAATAATTAGTCATGGTTCTCTGCATGTCACAAGAAGCACGGCTAATGCATCTGCTGGTGTAGTTTCCCAAATCGTGGGATGCGGGTACCTTTGGTGAGAAGTAAGACAATTTCAGGTGGCACACGGACATGGCATCCAATAGCTTTGAGTCATACAGTGAAAAAGTCATTTCCTTTCAGTTACTTCAAAGAGAAAATCTCAGAATGGTACTAATATGACTGACACTTCCCTGCCCTTGCTGATTTCCCTCCCTGCACCACCCGCCGATTTTCTCTTTTCCCCAAGCATGGGGGTCAGTCACAAGCCTTCAGCATCTCACTAGAACTTAATAAGACTGTTTTGTGTAACTAATGAATGCAGTAGTGGGTCCCTGCTACTGCCCGTGTTGATTGGGGCCAACAGAGCCTTAGCCCTAATGCAGTGGTTCTCAAAGTGTGGAACCCAGACCAGCACCATCACCTGGAAACTTGCTGAAAATGGAAATTCATGGCTTTTCATCTCAGACCCACCGAGTCTGAGACTCTGGGGGTGGGATTCAGCGATACGCCCCAGCCCCCAGGTGATTCTGATGCTGTGAAAATTTGAGAACCACTACTCTGTAGGAATCACGCCTCTGCTCAACCCATGGAGAACCATCGTGGCTCAGTCGAGCCAGCTGGCCAGGCACTTGGGCCTCCTCTTACCGTGTCCAGCTGTTTGTGCGTGTCCTCCAGGGACACGAAGCTCGCCTCCCTCAGCTGCTTGCTCACGATCTGGAAGAGGTTCAGCGTTGCCATCTTAATGGTGCCAAGCAAGAGGGTCTTCTTGGCGGCGGTGTTCTGGATGTGTGTCCAGCGAGATTCCTGGGGAGGAGAATGAGGGCGGGCCGTGAGCGCTAGTGTGTGTGTGTGTGTGTGTGTGTGTGTGTGTGTGTGTGTCCCTTACCACCCGCCCCGGGTGTGTGTGTGTGTGTGTGTGTGTGTGTGTCCCTTACCACCCGCCCCGGGTGTGTGTGTGTGTGTGTGTGTCCCCCTTACCACCCGCCCCGGGTGTGTGTGTGTGTGTGTGTGTGTGTGTGTCCCCCTTACCACCCGCCCCGGGTGTGTGTGTGTGTGTGTGTCCCTTACCACCCGCCCCGGGGCGCTCACCCAGATGAGGACGTTGCTGCGGGCGCGGTCAAAGCGCACCTGCAGGCGCGCCAGCTCGTCGTTGTGCTGCAGGATCTCGTCCTGCTTCTCCTCCTTGTAGCGCGCCAGCCGGGCCTTGGCGCGCTCGACCTCCTCCTGGCCCTCCTGCGCCACCAGCATGAGGTCGTGGTGCATGCTCACCAGCGTCTTGTAGCGCGTGATCACCTCGTGGGTCTCTTCGAACTGCGGCGGGGATGGGCGAGGGTGGGGGGGAGGGACGGACTCGGACCAGTGCACCGCCGCCCCGGGGACCCGACCCCACTCTGCGCCTTCCACTCCCAGCCTTGATGCCTCTGCCCGGCAGTGAGGCCCTGGGCCAAGGGGCAGAGGCTGTGAGGCCCTTGGAGTCCCCCTGCGCTCCTCCTGAGTTGGTATGGGCCATGGGCCACGTGTTGGGAGCACGTGCATCTAGACCCAGGGCTCTCAGTCTTGACGGCAGGTTATTAGAATCACCTGGGAGCTTTAACAAAGATACGTGCCAGGCTCCACCCTCAGAGACCCGCTGAAGGTTCCCCAGCTGAACAGGAGATAAGAAAGCCAGACCCTGCTCTTAGGAAGCCTTACAACTTGGGGTGGCGGGGTAGGACAGACAGACAAGTAAATAGTCAGTTACAACACAGAGTGATAAGCCCTCTCGGTGACTGGGGGCTGCAGGCGACTGTTGGGTCGTATCTTCAGTCTGGTGCTCTCTGGTATTTGTTCAACAGGGGCTGTGGCCTCCCTCCAGCGGGCTCTGGAGAGGGTGGGTACCAGTGGGGCAGGTGGCTGGCCAGGCTCAGCTGCCCCGTCTGCCACAGTGCAGGGCCACGCTGCTCTGGCCCTAACTCAGCAGAACAGAAGCCCTGTAACCCTCCCTCTCTAGAAGGCGCTGTGAGCACCAGCTCCAGGATGCCAACTCACGTCCCGGGGGCGTTATCAGCACCTGACTTCCAGCCACCCAGGGGAAACTCCCTGAGTTGTCTCTCCATCTTATGACATTTCCAGTGATAGACTGGTGTTCCAGGAACTGGCCTTTCCCCAAATACATCCTCTGTGGGCAAGGGCCACTTAACGCAGCATTAGAGATGGGGACAGCCAGAAAAGGCTTCCTCAGGAAAAGGATGGTTAAAATGAGACCAGAGGTATGAAGAGAAGATGGGCAGGCAAAGGCAGGTGTGGGAAAGCAAGGAAGTAGTACAGGTAGACGGAACAGCCTGGGTAAAGATGATGGGGTATGTGTGGCATATCCAGGATGTGCAAGAGAGTTCAAGATGGGGAGGGAGAGATCACCCTGGAGGAGTTAAAAAAGTGCCCAGTAAACCCTGAGGAGTGTGAACTTCATCCACTGAAGGAGAGAGCAGAGAGAGAACTTCCTGTCTGCATTTCTGAGAGATGCAATGGTGCACAACAGCTAAAACGAATGGGATACTTCAGAGCAACCAGGAGCACCTCTCCAAAACTAAATGCTGATGTCAAAAGGTCTCAGGTGCCAACTTGAAGAGGCTCCCGCTGTCCAAAGATGGGACCCTTTGAACATCAGTAAGAATAAGTGCAAAGGATTGAACCATATCAAATGTGTTGTTTGCAGTGATACTAACAAGATTACAGGGCACTTGCAGAGGATGCTGGAGAACCAACTCATTATTCTGAAGACTGTAATAGAGAGTCAAGCATTTAATGGGGCTTCCCTGGTGGCACAGTGGTTGGGAGTCCGCCCGCCAATGCAGGGGACATGGGTTCGTGCCCCGGTCCGGGAAGATCCCACATGCCGCAGACCGGCTGGGCCCGTGAGCCATGGCCGCTGAGCCTGCGCATCCGGAGCCTGTGCTCTGCGGCGGGAGAGGCCACAACGGTGAGAGGTCCGCGTACGGCAAAAAAAAAAAAAAAGAGTCAAGCATTTAACAAGATTTTTCTTTAAGGCCCACCTAGTCATCAAATAGTTGATGAAGGGAAGATTCTCTTTATGAAGTCCTTTTCCTGATGGTAGTATTCTAACTAATATGTGAAGAGGGGGACTTAGAACATTTCCAGCACCCTAGAAGGATCTTTGGCCCCCTTTCAGTCAGTATCTGCCCCGAGGAAACCAGAATTGTGACTTCTATCCCCAGTGATTCATTTTACCTGTTTTTAAACATATCAGTGGAATCATACAGTATGTCCTCTTTCATGTCTGGCTTCTTTTGATCAGCATAGTAATAATGTCTGGGACACTTGAGAAACACATCAACCAAATGCAGTTTGGGGACCTTATTTGGACCCTGATTGGAACAAACCAGCTGTACAAAAAGCATTTGTGCAATAACTGGGGAAATGTTGACGTCGGCTGGATATAGGTATTGTGGCTATGTTAAAAAGAGCTCTTTTAGAGTCATATAATGAAATACTTATGGATGAAAAAAATATCATTTGCTTCAAAATGGCAGAAATGGGGATCTGACAATGAGCTGATGATTGCTGGAATTAGGTGATGAGTAATGGGCATTCAATAGACTATTTTCTCTGCTTTTGTATACGCCTGAAATTTCCCATGATACAAAGCTTTTTTTGTTTTTTTTTTTAAATCATTGATTGGAAAAAAGCCATAAAAGGACATGTACATACTATTCACAGTTTATGGATAATGTAAACTGTGGCCCCAAATAATAACAACAAGCCTGAGAATGAGAAGCTTAAAAATCTGGATTACTGGTGACCTCTGAAGAGAGAAGAATGGTGTTTGGAAGGGGGGCACACTGGTGGTTTCAGTTACCAGTTGTGTTTTATTTTAGCAAAAAAAGGGGCAAATTGGGGGAAATATTAAGATGTGATGAAGCTGTGGAGAGTACTTGGGTGCTGTTATATATTTATGTATACTTTTCAGTACACTTAAAATATTTTGAAAGAAGTAAAGGACAAGGAAAGAGAAAGAGAGATTGGGATCCCCCTGGCTGTAGAATGCTGGACAGACTGGTGGCGAGGAATAACGCAGAGCTGAACTCCTGATGAGGTACATTGGTGGTCTGGATGAGGAAGGGGCAGGGGCTGGATGCCAGAAATACTTAGGAGGCAGAATAGACCAGATCTGCTGATGGATGGCTGCGGGGAATGAGGAAGAAGAAGAGAGTCCAGGAAGAAGCCGGAGTTCTGGTGAGGCTGTGGGTGGGTGGTCTTGCCATTCACCAGCACCGGACCCACCAGCAGCAGCGCTGGCCTGGGGATGACAGGAAGCAGTTGTGGACTCAGTAAATTAGATGTAGGGGCCTGAAGCTTAGGAGGGAGCTCCAGGCCAGAGAGATCCAGGCCAATCTCCTCCATTCTAAGACACATTTTACTAGCTCTAAATTTGAGTCGTGTCCTATAATCTATCTGCTGCTTTAATATACTAGTCTTTTCTCACTCCCCCACCTCCCCCGAAACCCAATTATGAAATGAACAATTTATCATACAGTAGGTAGTGCCTTAGAATGCAGGAAGTAACACGGACTTGGGACTCACGCATAAATAAATTAGGTTAGTGGTTCTATATGGAAATTGCCAGGACTTTTTAAAAAGTTGTGCATCCTTTGTCTCCCTGGGCCCCCCACAGGACATGGACTCACACCCCAGAGGGCACCCCTCATAGCTCTCTCCACCCTGGTGAAGGGCCCTGCTGCTCTCACGTGGAAGGATGGGGGACGTAGATGGATGGCCGTTGACATGGGTGACATCCATCAGAGGCCCAGGGAATTCCTCAGGGAGAGGAGTGCAGGGTGTGGGACAAAGACCCGAGGAACTTGAGGAGGAGGAGCCCCAGAGGAGCCTGAGGAGGAAGGGCCACAGGTAGCCTGAAAGTAGAAGGAGGGAGGAGTCCCAGAGGAAAGGGCACAGGTATATTTCAAGCAGGAGCATGGACAGTGTCAAATGCTCCAGAAAGCATGGGTGGGCAGAGGGCAGACAAGTTCCCTTAGCTCTGGCAACAAGGCAACTTTATGAAGAGCAGCTGTCAGTGGCTTTGTGGGGCCCACCGAAGGGTGGTTAGAAGCAAGGGCTCTGCCACTTATAAGCTGTGCATCCCTGAGCAGGGTACCTAACCTCTCTGAGCCTCCGCTTCTTCCTCGTAACAGGGTGAAATGATGGCTTTCCTCGGGGGGCTAGTGAGTGGACTCAGCAAGGCTACGCTTGCAGCACCCACCCAGCCCAGGGCCCAGCACATGCTAAGTGCCCAGCTCTGCACAAGGCTGGCGCTTTCTCTGCCCATCTACTCTCAAGTAAACTAAAGAACACCAGGGAGGAGGGGAAGCAGGGAGAGTGTGGGTCACATCCGACACAGGCCAAGCTGATCGTTGGTGCTCCAAAACAAAACCTCGCTCCTAGACACAGACACGAGACCCATATAGAGACAGGTCCACAGATGTCAGGCACACAGACAAAGATACACCACCAGGTCCCCACCCTTGAGAAATGAGTCCAGCCTCCCCAGGGGCCTCTGCCAGCTGCCCTCCTTGGCTGAAGGCCTCTCCCCAGAGCAGGTGACCATCCCTGCCCCAGTCTCCCCCACAGCCCAGGACCCTGGGGAAGAGTAGGTGGGCCTGAGGAACCTCCCACCCCCCTCAGCCCTCCACGCACCTCGGAGTTCTCCACCACCTTCTCCAGGTACTTGTTGAAGATGGAGTATTCCTGCAGCTTGGCGCTCAGCCGCTGGTGCTCAAGATGCAGGGCCGCCATCTCCTGCTTGGCCTTGGCCAGCTCGCGCATGCACTGACTCTTGAGTTCTCGCTCCTTGTTGGCCTTCTTCAGGGCCCGGATCCGTTTCTGGTCGTTCTCCTGGGGCCAGGGAGGTGATGACCATCAGGAGTGGGTCCTGCCCTCCCGGGGGCCCAGGCTGGTGGGGCTCCCACAAGGCCTCTGTCCACCCTGAGGGTGGACGGGGGTGGCCAGGCTGCCCATGTGGCGGATGAGGTGTAAGGAAGCACATCTCCAGGGTTATTTGAATCTGGTTGAGGGGCTTTCTATGGACTGAGGAGGCTGAGAGAACAGAGATTTAATCCAACATCAGAAGGTGTCCTTATGGGGATGAGACAGGAAGTGATCCTGACTCTGTGGGATTTGAGCTCTGGAAGCCCCACGCCCCACTGGGCTCAGTGTCTGTAGAGAACTCAAACCCGGGGAAGGCTGGGAAAGTCTTCTGATAAAAGTTTCCGTCTCTATTCTTTCTTTTTTTTTTTTTTTGGCCGCGCCGCTCCTCTTGCGGGATCCTAGTTCCCCGATCAGGAATCGAACCGGAGCCCCCTGCAGTGGAAGCGCAGAGTCCTAACCGCTGGACCACCAGGGAAGTCCCTCATCTCTATCCTTAGTGGTGGCCATTTGTCACAGGGCAGAGTTCTGGGCCCAGACCTGGGAAGCCCAAATTTTCTCCTGATTTGGTGCCTCAGCTTCTCCGGTTGTAGAAATGAGAGGCAGGAGCCTCTCTGTTCCTTTCAAAAGCTGAGGCAACCCTGCTGGAGCTCTAGGGAGACGAGCTAGGAGGTGGGCCAGTCCGGAGGGCCTGGTGGGGCAAGGCCATCCTGGAGAGGCTGTTCCTGTAGCTCAAGACTGGCATCGGGTGGGGACAGGAGGAGATGATGCAGGCAGTTCAATGCCCAGAAAGAAAGACATGAGGCTCAGCTGCTGCAATTGGGCTGATCCCATCCTCCTTCCTTCCTTGGGAGAACAAGCTCTCCTCCCAAGATGAGGCGCAGACCTCTCACACTGCATGTGTGTGGCTCCTTTCCCCCTTCAGGGGCTGTGGTGATTCCACCCAGATGGGTGCCTGTGGTGGTGGCATTTGGAAGACATGGAAGAAGGCTCCCGGAGGATTTGCATTCTGCCCTGTGGGTCCAGGAGAGGACAGAGGGGCCCCAAACCACTGGTTTCCAAGTCCAGCCGGGCATCACAATCCCCTGGGGATACTTTTAACAATACAGTCGACTGGGCCTGACCTCAGGCCTGCTGAAAGCAAGGAGAGGGGAGGGGCCCAGGGCCCGTATCTGTAACAAGCTCTCCAGGATTCCGACGATTTGCGGAAGCCCTCACCCCCCAATCTCTTGCCACCCCAAGCACTCCATGAGCTTTTCTCTGGCCAGTAAGAAAGACTGGACCTCTGGAGAATAACGCCTGGTCCATCAGCTTCCTTTCCCACCTGGTTTAGGCGGAGAGAGAGACAAAGATGCTTGAGAACAGGACGGCCCTGTAGCAGAGGCCAGAGGTTACCCCCTGGGGCTGGGCCAGCCCTTCAAGGCTTGGCAGGTGCCCAGTTGGAGCCAGTCTGGAGAAATCTGGATTTTAAAATGGTTAAATCCCTCCTCTCAGGACACACTGAGAGGGGTTGTCTCAGAGGGGACTCCAGTACCTGGTTCTTCAATGCCCCCTGCCTGGGCCTTCAGTGCAAGGATGGAGGGGTAGGCTGAGCTGGGGGGACTAAAACCCTGTCTGGGGGCTTCCCTGGTGGCGCAGTGGTTGAGAATCTGCCTACCAATGCAGGGGACACGGGTTCAGTCCCTGGTCCGGGAAGATCCCACATGCTGCAGAGTAACTAAGTCCGTGTGCCACAACTACTGAGCCTGTGCTCTAGAGCCCGTGAGCCACAACTACTGAGCCCACGTGCTGCAACTACTGAAGGCCACACGCCTAGAGCCCGTGCTCCGCAATGAGAAGCCTCCGCAATGAGAAGCCACCGCAATGAGAAGCCCGTGCACCGCAACGAAGAGTAGCCCCTGCTTGCCACAACTAGAGAAAGCCCGTGTGCAGCAGCGAAGACCCAACACAGCCAAAAATAAATAAATAAAATAAATAAAAATTTATTTAAAAAATAAATAAATAGGGCTTCCTTGGTGGTGCAGTGGTTGAGAGTCCGCCTGCCGATGCAGGGGACATGGGTTCGTGCCCCGGTGTGGGAAGATCCCACATGCCGCGGAGCGGCTGGGCCCGTGAGCCATGGCCGCTGAGCCTGCGCATCCGGAGCCTGTGCTCCGCAACGGGAGAGGCCACAGCAGTGAGAGGCCCGCGTACCGCAAAAAAAAATTAAAAAAATAAAAAAATAAAAAATAAAACCCTGTCTGATTCATCTTTGTATCCCCAAGTGCCTGGCCCTAACCATGGCACATTCATTCATTTATTCATCATCCATCATTCATTCATTCACTGGATAAACTGTATGTGCCAACCACAGACAAGGAACTAGGAAACAGCAATCTAGAGGGGGCAGAGACTGACAGGGCAGCAGGAAACTGTCAATGCAAACAGAGCACTAGGAGGGGAAGATAAAGGGGAAAGCCCCAGGCACTGGTGAGCACCAAGGAGACCTCTAATCCAGGGCCATGGAGTCAGGGAAATCGAGGATGGGGGGGTGGGGGGGGAAGAGGTGGGGAGTGTGAAGAGGGGCAACTTGACCAACTGCAGAGTGTGGCAGCCCTGCTGCAGCAGGCCACACCCCTTCGTACCCGGATGAACTGCTCAAACTTCTGTATGTGGGCTTTCAGCTGGGCCTCCTTGACTCCCAGCTCCTCCCAGCGCAGGTTCAGGGTTTCCATTCTGCGCTGAAATGTCTAGGGGTGAGGGGGAGCAGAGAGGTCAGGAGGACCCCCGAATGGGAACTGAGGAAGGCCCCAGCATCCCCTGCCCTAAAGCCCCTGTCCCCAGGTGCCCACTTTCCACCCCACGTCTGGTTCAGAGCAGAGCATCGCAGGACACTGGTACCCCAAGACTCGGATCCCTTCTGTGCTGTGCAGAGGAAACACAGGATCACCACCCACGATGCCTGGCTCTAGCCACCTCCACCCACAAAACAGAGGGCCGTCCTCAGGCTCTCCCTGAGCCCTGTGGCCCTCCCCTCATCCAACCCTTGCGTCTCCCACCTCCTTCTTCTGCTCCATGGCATCGTGCATGATCTTGGCCTCTTTCTTCTTCTCCAGTAGCCGGATGCATGGGGAGTCTGAGTGGTCCTCAATCCTGGGGAACTTCCTGCCCAAGACACAGGCAATAGGGACTGTGGACTCTGAGCGCCTGGGGCAGCCCGGGATGGGAGGAACGCATGGAGACAGGCACCCATGGGGAGGGAATGTGCCCTGCCCCATCTAAGCGAAAAGAACGGTGTGCTGAGAGGGAGAGAAGGCCGTGCTGGGGAGCAAGCTGGGGCCGGGGATGGGCGGGATTGGTGCCAGTGTGATTTGGGGTGCTGGGTTATAGGAGCAGGGGGGACAGGTGGGAAGGTGGGGCACCGGGTGGGCACAGTGGTCTCAGGCCCTCTGACACTCACTGCAGAAGCTGCAGCAGCCGTTGCCGATACTGCAACCGGAAGTATTCGGCCAGATCCTCCTCCTCCATGATGCCCAGACTCATGGCGGCTGTGACCTAACGGCCCAGCGGCCGAATCTTCACAGTGAAACGGGGGTGGCGGAGCTCAGGGATGGTGGCAGGGCTTGCTTCTCCCCTCCTCCTGCTTTTCAGGGTCCTACAGAGGGTGGGTGTCTGAGAGATTCAGGGAAGATGGCTGGAGGCTGCCTATCGGCAGCTCAGGATGTGTCGGGAAGGTGCTGGGAGATCTGGTTACCTAGCAACAGGTCTCTGGGTTCTGTGAACCACAAGCGGAACCCTGACTTTGCCCTTTGACCCCTGTCCACACTGACCCCACTCTGGCCGGGGTCTGGCTCTCTGCTCCTGCATTTATCCCTCAGGAACTCTGGGAAGAAGTTCGGCCTGATTTGAGGCCTGATTTGATGCTGGTGCCGGGGACCGGGGAGGCAGGGGCTGGGCGTCCATGGCTGAGAAAGGGGGGTTTTGGTAGAGGCATGTTTTTGCAGGGCAGCCCTGCCCGGGGTCGGGGGCTCCCTCCTGGGCTCAGGTGTGTGTGTGAGGGCGAGGCAGGGGGCTGGGGCTGGGACAGATGGTCGAGAAGAAAAGAACTGAATCAGGAAGCTGTTTAGCTGAGGCAGGGGTAGGGGTGGACAGAGGCGCATGGGGCCTGTGGGAGGAGGGGAGGAGGCCCAAAGTTGAGAGACAAGTAGTGGGCGAGGGATGTGTAGGGGTGTATGTGTTGGGAGGGGGCTGGGGTGGGGTGCAGATAAGCGATAAGCCTGGGGACGAAAGAGGATGTCCCCCGGAGAGATGGAGGAGGCCCAGCACGGGGCCCCTCGTAGGCTAAGAGACTCAGGGCCAGTGCTATGTTTTGAGGTTGGCGGAGTATTAAAATAGGAAGAAATGCCGAAATGTGTTAACATAAATGTCAGATATTTTACATGTCTGCTTTATGACGCTTGCCTTCCTTGATCCCATCAGGGCATTGTGCATCAGCTCATCTGGCCCGAGGTCCAGCGTCTAAATCTGAGACCCTGAGTGTGAGGCGGACACCCAGGTGCCCCGCCCGGAGGTAACAGCCGTGACCTCGAGCCCGCCGCTGCCGGGCACAGGCTTCGGGGCTCCGCTGGGTTCTCCCTGCTTCCCCCCGCGCACGCCGGCCACGCGGCCCGGGTCCCCTCCGGGTCTGGGATGCGGAGCCGGGGTGGGGCGGGGGTCTCGGGCGGGGCAGCGTCCCAAGCCCGGCAAGTCCTCCGCGAGGCAGTGCCTGTCCTCTGGCGCCCCCTGCTGGCCGCCCGAGCCCGCCCTCAATCCCGGCCGGGGAGGAGGAGGAGACGTGGCGGGGCGCGGCCCACCCCGCCCTTTCCCACTCCCTCCCCCAAGTCTCGCCTCCAGAGCCAGCCCAGCGGGATCTGCAGAGGCAACCTGACGGCCCCCCTCCCCCAAACACCCCTTCACCATCCCACTCCACCCGCAGCGCCTCCACCCGAGAGGGTTCTCCATCGGGAGCACCCGCAAGAAACAGACCCTCTCCTTTTTACTCCCTAGAGTTTGGCACAGCGGGGGTTTCCCTCCCTTTTCCCCCAAGAGGGTGTGTGTGTAATGCCCGGCCTTGAGGAGGAAGCTCTCTGTTTCTCGAATCACCTGCTTACCCTGGTATTTTGACACGTCCTTGGTTGCATCTACGAATCGGGTGGTCCAGGGCCAGGTTGGTGCATACAGGCAGCTGCCAAGGCATCTTCTTCTCCTGCCGGTGTACGTGCCCGTGTAGCGTTTCTGTTGCTTCTGTACCTTGTGGGAAAGTCATGAGAATCTTCATCCCCATCACCCACCATCCCTCCCTGGGGTCTCACTGCCTTTTCCCGAGCTGTGGGTCAAGATGCAGGGCTGTCTGGGATCCACAGAAGCCTGTGCTCTCCCCCACTCCTCTCCTCTTCCCTCCTTGGGTGAGCCCAGCTTTCTTACCACCCTTCAGCCCCTACCTCCACTTTTCCATCTTGATATTTGCCTCTGAGGCATCTAGGAAAATCTGATGGATTTAGGTTGTTGGGAACCAATAGGCATAATATTTTCTGTTTTCTATCCTGTCCCATCCTCCCTCTGAGACAATTATCTGTTTGAAAAGGGAGAGGGGGAAAAATATCAGAAGGAAAAAAGATCTAGGTTAATGTCTCAAAAAATATTTCCTGCCATGTAGACCAGCACAGTGCTAGGTACACACAGAGTACTGGGTGTGAGGAAACCACTTTTTGTCTATGTTATTTTCCATGTCTTAGATTCCATGTAAGTGGAATCACACAGATAAACTATATTAAATACATTTCAAAATGGACGTTATGGAAATTCCTTATATTGGTCAACTATGCTGATGTTAGTTGTTGTAACAAACAACCTCAAATCTCAATAGCTTACCAAGGTCCAATATGGATTTTCTCAGTGGGGCAGCTCTCCTGGGAGATTCTCTTCCAAGCAGTGAAAAGTGTAAGCCCCTTCCATCTCGCAGCTCCGTGACCTCCAAGGTCGCTACGGAAGGGAAAGAAAGAAAGCAAAGGTCCTTCTGCTCTTAACAAACCCAGCGCCATGTCTATTCACTGACCTCTGGTGGGAACCAGTCATATGACTAGTTATGTTGCAAGGGACTAGCAATGTGGTTTAGCTGTGTTCCCAGGAGCATCAGACCAGTTTGTGCTGTACTTCTTTTGAGAATTAAAAGAATGTTTGGAAGTAAGCTGAAAGCAGAGCTTTATAGAAGAACTAATTATAGACAAAGAAAGAAAAAAACAGGCCAGTCACAATCTCAAGTATGAAAATCCTTGTAAATCAACTATACTTCAATTTAAAAAAAAGAAAATCTTAATGAAAACGTTATCAAATTTAATTTAGTGTAATGTTAAAAGAATAATTCACCAGGACCATGAATACAAAAATGGTTTAATATTAGGAAGTCTATTAATAAAATTAATTCTATAAATATGTCTCAGGAGAAAAGACTTATGATCATTGGGATATATGCCAACGATGCATTGAAAAATTCAACATCCATCCTGATTTTTAAAATTCCAAATTATTGGTACACAAAGACACTTTATCAACATGATAAAAATACCTGAACCCAACAGATAACATTAAAATTTACATTAAAGACATTTTTGTTAAAGTTAGAGACATGACAGGTTTTCTTCTGTCACTACAGTCATTTGACATTGTTTTGGATGCTATTGCAAAAAGACAAAAAAAAGTTTTCTTTTTTTCATAATGACAGATGCTGTGATCATGTACTGTGAAAATCCAAGAGAATGGTTAATTAGTGAAAAACAATTAGAAGTTAATGTAATTCTATGCTATTTATAAGAAGATCGAGGTTGATTTATATGCATGGACATGGAGAGGTTTCTGTGATAAATTGCTATGTGACAAAAGCAAGATGCAGAACAGAATGTGTAGTCTGTGTGTGTGTGTGTGCGCGTGCGTGCATGTGTGCCTATGGTGTGTGTATAGTTAAGCACAGCCCTAGAAGGATAGCACCATATTTCTGGGGACATAATGACATGGGGGTGGGGTGATGGTTCTTTATATTCCTATATTGTTTAATTTCTTTTTGTACAATGACCACATGTTATTTTTGTAATCTTGAAAAAAAATGAGAAAAAGATATCCATCCGTATTGGCAGCAACAAAAGAAATTCTTAGAAATAAATAAATTTAGCGAGAAATATTCAGGATCTTCAAAAAGAAAAATTTAAATTTTTACTCAGTGATAAAAAAGAACTGAGTAGAGACTTACATTTCTGAATAATGACTCAATATTGTAAAGAGGTAAGTTCTGTCCAAATGGATTTAAGAACTTGATGTACTTGCAATCAAAATCCCAGAGAGATTTTTTTCCCCAGAAGCTGACAAAATAATGTCTAAATTATTTGGAGAATTAGAGCACTTAAATATTGAAAAAGAAGAATAACAAGAGTGAATGTCCACTGCTCCATACTAAAATATGTTATAAAGATAAAATATTAATGTTGCCAGTGTCACTCCAGACAGAAAAAACTCAATAACCTGAGAGCTTGGGCGAATAACTTGGTCTAAGACAGAACTGACTCTCTAGACCCCCTAAAGCAGGGGTCCCCAACCCCTGGGCCACAGACCAGTACCGGTCCGCGGCCCGTTAAGAACTGGGCTGCGCAGCAGAGGGTGAGCAGCGGCCGAGCAAGTGAACGACACTTCATCTGCCACTCCCCATCGCTCCCCATCGCTCGCGTTGCCTGTCTGTGGAAAAATTGTCTTCCATGAAACCGGTCCCTGGTGCCAAAAAGGTTAGGGACCACTGCCCTAAAGGTATTAAAATTCACGGGCTTAAAAAACACCTCCGGCCAAAACCAAAACAAGTTGAAACACACATCTGGAGGTCTGTTGAGCCCACAGTGCCACAGTTTATGATCCTTGCTACACTGAATCAGAATAGAAAGCCCAGAAATAGACCCAAGTTTATATAAGTATGCTTTGTATGCTAATGTGGCATTCAACCCGTGGAGAAAGTGTGGATTATTAAACAAATGGTATTGGGGTAACTAGCTAATTATTTGGAAAAAAGAAAAATATATACAAATTTATTTTATTTTTCAAGTAAGCATCGTATATACTTAAGGAGTACAACAAGATGATTTGATATACATCTACATAGTGAAAATGATAACCCCAGTCAAGCTAATTAACATAGCTACCTCACATAGTTACCATTTTTTGTGTGTCTGGTGAGAGCACCTGAAATCTACTCTCTTAGCACATTTCCAGCATTCGGTACAGTATTATTAACTATAGTCATCATGCTGTACGCTAGATCTCTAGACTTATTCATCCCACACAACTGCAACTTTGTACCTTTAGACCAACATCTCCCTATTCCCCTCAGATCCCCACTGCTCGAACCACCATTCTACTCTCTGCTCCTCTATATTCAACTTTTTTAGGTTCCATAGATCAGTTAGATCATGCTGTTTTTATCTTTTGGTGTCTGGCTTGCTTCATGTGGCATAGTGTCCTTGAGATTCACCCGTGTTGTTGCAAATAGCAGGATATCCTTCCTTTTGAAGGCTGAATAATATTCCATTGTTCACATATACACCACATTTTCTATATCCATTCATTGGCTGATGGACACTTAGGTTGTTTCCATATCTTGACTACTGTGTTTATGCTGCAATTAGCATAAGAGTACGGATATCTCTTTGAGGTACGAATTTCATTTCCTTTGGGTCTATACTCAGAAGAGGGATTGCTGGAATGATTGATATAGTAGTTCTATTTTCAGTTTGGAGGAACCATCATACTGTTTTCCATATCGGCTGTACCATGTAACATCCCCACCAACAAAGCACAAGAGTTACAATTTCTCCACATCCTTATCAATACCTGTTATTTCTGGGTTTTTTTGAAAGAAGCTACCCTGATGGGTATGAAGTGATATCTCATTGTGAAAATATGTTATTGTTGAATTAGACGGGTAATGAGTGAATATATTCTCATTGTCCATCATTCAAACAAAATTGATACAGCTGGAGCCCTATTGAGCCCTAGTGATCCACCATCCAATCCCATTTCCCAGAAATGAGCATGCATTCAACAAATATGTTGAGTACCTGTCATGTACCTGACACTATTCTAGGCTGGGGATACAGCAGTGAACAAAACAAGGTTCCCAATCTTACGGTGACTGGGGGAGAAAATAGGAAATAAACTCTGGTGACTACACCTGAGAATGTTGTCTTCAGGACGCTGCCCCTACTACCGCCACAACGGACCATGAGTGGGGAGGAGTAGGGAGTTGGGACAAAGGAGCCAATCAAAGCCCACAGACCCAGGCACCTCCCATCAAATCTCCCCAACTGGGTTGTTTATCCTCCAGGCCCTGTGGGCCCAGGGCCCAGGGTCTATGAGCTTTTCAAGAGCTTGCAACAATGTTTGAAGCCTGGAAATGATTGTTGGCTCTAGAATACGGAAAGAAAACCACAAAATAAAGAATAAATGTTTAATTAAATGCATACAAACATGGTATTCCAACTTCATGACGTGTTAATTTTAGCATTCATACAGTGTTTCACACATTTGAAAGTAATCTGTGGATTTGATTTCTTCATTTCTCAAAAATTCCCAATTATGCACAGATTTTTGGGAAAAAATCAAAGCAAATTGCGAATTAAATGAGTTATTTATAGACAAAAATTTCAAAAGTGTGTTTACAAAAATCCTCTCACTTTTTTTTCCCCCAAATTATATTTAGTGTCGATGCAAATTATACTTAGCGTCGATGGGAGTGCGTTTTTAATCTTTTGCTGCAGCAGGGTTTAGGGCTGAGTGATGTACCCAGCGGGGTTGGGTTGTCTACAGATGTCCCAGTTGGGTTGTCACTAGTAGGATCTTGCAAAGCCAGGGCCTCCCTGACCCCAGGCATCTTTTCACAGAATGGTTCTCTTATTCCCTTTTGGCAGTCTGCTGAGGCTGAGGATGACAGGCCCCTTCAGAGGCAGTTTCAAGGGCCTCTTACAGGGAAAGGATGAGGCAGAACCTTGGTTGTATTCATCTCAATGAATAGTCATGGGCCAACTCTGACCTTGGCGCCTGGCCCCAAACCTCAGCCTGCTCCTGGGCTTGTCTCTGAAATGATAAAATGACTCCCTGCTGTGTTCTGATGTCTGATTTCCCAACGCTGGTGTTTCTGAGAAGTGAACTACCACTGATCCAAATGAACGGCTCTGCTAGGCAGCAGCTGAAACCATCCCTTTCCTTCTGATCTTGATGTTCTAGGAGTGTGGCTCTCTCCATTAGGAAGGGGGCCAACACTCTCAGTCCAGCTACGGGAGCTTCTGCCAGTCACTGTGTCATCACCTTGGAGAGACCTAATGAGCAGAAAGAAGTTCCTCATGCTCTGATCCAAATTATTCCATCTATTTTATTATTCCCCTCTCCT
Source organism: Mesoplodon mirus (assembly GCF_964341445.2). Lineage (NCBI taxonomy): Eukaryota > Metazoa > Chordata > Mammalia > Artiodactyla > Ziphiidae > Mesoplodon > Mesoplodon mirus. The sequence continues at coordinate 45,838,568 of NC_138994.1, read as the reverse complement.
GGGACTCCTTCAGCACTGATGCTTTTTTTTTTTTTAACCTCAAACAAGTATTTCAATACATAGTCATCATACATCTGTCTTCAAACATGAAAACTGATTTTTCAAAGGCAAAGTATTGTCTTGCATACATATATGAAGTAAAAGGATAAAGAACTACTGAGAATGATAAACACTGAATTAGGATAATGGCTACTACCTCTTGGTGATGGTGGAGAGAAGGTTGCTATATATTGGTCGTGAGTAATATTTTAGATTGGGCACTGGGCACACAAGTGTTCATTATGTTATTCTGTGTACTATTGGTAAGTCAGAAATATTTCCTAATAAATTAGAAAGAAAAGATGGCATCTGCTCCCATGGTGGGTTAATCGCATTTGTCATTCTCAACACTTGCTGATTCTCCTCCAGACCTTTTTCCAATCAGTGGTTTTCCCTTTCTCTTGTGACATCTTTCTCTTTCTCTGTCAATATCCTCCCCTTCTCATTCCTTGAAACTTGATTGACATTCCACCCTCTAACTTGACATTCATTTTCGTTAATAACTCTCTCGTTGGGTGTCCCCGCCATTATGTCTCTATATCACCTTGGAAACTGTGTGGTCTTAAAATATCTCAATGTCTCTTACCTGCCGCCTCTGCGTGTACTGCATGGAATCACAGAATTTTAGAGCTAGGACAACTTGAGATCATCTGTTCCAAACTTCTCATTACAGAGAAGAAAAGAATGGAGGCTTGGAGATTAAAATTCATCTTCAGCCACAACACATGAGGCTGACTTCAGGTTTCCCACAAGATTGCAAACCAGGAGAGGTTCTTTGCTCCTGTCCTGAGATGCTGCAGAGATGGGGGGGAGGTTGAGGGATACCAGAACCGAACATAAAAACTAAGAAGAGGGGCTTCCCTGGTGGCGCGGTGGTTGGGAGTCCGCCTGCCGATGCAGGGGACACGGGTTCGTGCCCCGGTCCGGGAAGATCCCACATGCCGCGGAGCGGCTGGGCCCATGAGCCATGGCCGCGGAGCCTGTGCTCCACAACGGGACAGGCCACAACAGTGAGAGGCCCGTGTACCGCAAAAAAAAAAAAAAAAAAAAAAAAAAAACTAAGAAGAAAACCCTAGGGAAACAGAAAGTGGCTGGATTTCTTTCTCTCTCTCTCTCTCTCTCTCTCTCTCTCTCTCTCTCTCTCTCTCTCATGGTAGCCTAGAGCAGAAGAGGGCCAGATACCAAAAAAAGAAAAAAGTTGGGGGGGGCTCGGACCATGCCATTTCTCTCCTTTACATTGCTGGGAAGATCACTGCACACCCTATTTCCACTGTTTGGCAAGAAAATAGCATTAGCCCAGTGCCAATGTGATACCAGCCCAGAGCAGTGAGGTGAGGGGGAGGCAGCCTTGGAGCAGATACAGGGGCACCCAGGCTGGACACACTTAAATGTTCCCTCTTTCAAGGGACAGAGAGTTGCAAGAGGGAGGCAGCCCCTGGAAAAGAGCAATGTCTGGGGAAGAGGTTCTGGAAGATTTACTGAGAAAGAATATTGCCTGGTTGGGAGAGGGAAAGGGGAGTGGTTGCTTTCAGACAGCAACACAGAGACTCTCTGACTGCCCAAGTACACACAGCCAGGCCAAGGTCATTGGTGGTTCCAAGGACACATGAGTTCAGAGGGGAAAATAATGGGATGTCTGAGGAGGGTAACTGTTATAAAAGAAAGGGAACAGACAGAAGAACCTGTTTCCCTGTACCAAGGGAAACAGAACGAATGGATTAAAGGAATAAGCATTTAAAATAAACATAACAAATATCCTCAGAGAGAGGAGGGAAGATATCAGAAACATGAAGCTGGAAGCAAGCATAAAAGATGAACGAATTCAAAGGACATACTGGATATGAAAACTGAGTGAAGTACTTAATGGATGCATTGAAGAGTAGATGCATATAGACAAAGAACAATTAGTAGGTGGAAGACCATTTTTAGCAACTCTCCCAGAAGGCATCAGAAAGATATCGAGAATAAGCTAAGATATAGAGGATTGAAGTAAAAAATAGAAAATCTAAGGTAATAATGGAAATTTCATAAGAAGAAAAAAGTGGAGAGGGATGAAATATTTGAAGAAAAAAATGACCAAGAATTTCCAGAAGAGACCTCAAATTGAAAAAAGTTCATATCTAAGAAGGAGAAAACAAAACCCCAAAAACAAAAAATCAACCACACCTAGACATAGTACAACAAAACTAATTCTTTTCATCAAATTTGGGAAGATTTTAGTCATTTTGTTTAAAAATATTCCTTTTTTTCTTTATTTTTCTCTTCTCCTTCTGGGACTCCTATTATGTGTGTGTTAGTATGCTTAATGATATCCTATAGGTCTCTGAGGCTCTGTTCATTTTTATTCCTTAGATTGGATAATTTCTATTAACCTACCTTCAAGTTGCTGATTCTTTCTTCTTACAGCCCAGATTTGCTATTGAGACCCTTTAGCAAATTTTTCATTTCAGTAACTACGCTTTTTAACTCCAGAATTTCTATTTGATTCCTTTTTGTAATTTCTGTTTTTGTTGTTGTTGATATTCTCTATTTGGTGAGACGCTGTCATACTTTAATTCTTTAGGCATGGTACTCTTTAGGTCTTTAAACATATTTGTAGTAGCTGGTTTAAAGTCTTTGTCTACTAAATTAAACATTTGTGCCCCCTCAGGGATATTTTCTGCTGGCTGTTTACTTTACTATTACGTGGCATCTTTTTCTGTTTCTTTGCATGTCTTGTAAATTTTTGTCAAAAATTAGATATTTAGGGGCCTCCCTGGTGGCGCAGTGGTTGAGAGTCCTCCTGCCGATGCAGGGGACACGGGTTCGTGCCCTGGTCTGGGAGGATCCCACATGCCGTGGAGCGGCTGGGCCTGTGAGCCATGGCCACTGAGCCTGTGCATCCGGAGCCTGTGCTCCGCAGCGGGAGAGGCCACAACAGTGAGAGGCCTGCGTACCGCAAAAAAAAAAAAAAAAAAAAAAAAAAAAATTAGATATTTAAAATAATATATTGTAACAACTTGAAATCAGATTCTTTCTCCTCAGATTTGTTGTTGTTGCTGTTTTTTTTTGTTATTGTTTTTCTAGTTGTTGCTTGTTAGTGACTTTCCTCAATTAATTCTATAGATTCTGTATTCCCTGAAATGTATAGCACTTGAGTTCTCTGTTATGCACCACCACCACCCCTTTATTTAACTTCGTATTTTAAAGTCTGGTTTCCTAGGGTTCACTCCTGGTTCAGTATAATTTAGTGGTAAGCCAATGATCGGTCTAAAGATTTCGCTAAATGCCTTGCTTATATGTCTTCTACCCTTCGACAAGGAGATCTGTGTCTGAAGACACGCATTCAAACTTCAGGCAGTTAACAGAACAGACTTAGCTTTCACTTCCTGAGTACACAGGGCCTAAAGGTCAGTCAGAGGTGAGTGCCTGCAGCCTTTTCCCAAAGGCCTTTCCTAACCATGTGCATGTGCACAGCCTTCTAGATCCCTAGGAATATGGTGGAGTTTTCAAAGTTCCCTGTGGTTTTCTAGTTTTCCAGGGCTTACTTTAAAACTTTTGTTGTCGTTGGCCAGGCTTCTGTTTGCTCCAACCAAAATCACAACCTTAGGCAGCTGAGATATTATTAGAAGATTGCTATTGTTTTCGGTAATGCCCTAGGGATACCACCTTCCCTCCCCCCACTACCCCCAGCTGTGAGTCAAATCAAATAGCCATAACACCTCAGGAATGGAGATTTTTCAGGTAGCTTCTAACTTGGAAAAAATATTGACTGTGCTCTAGGAATGGGCTTTTAACAGAACTCCAAGAGAAATCAGACTTCTCCATCAGCTTTGAGACTGCTAATTTTTTTTTTTTTTTTTTTTCGGTACGCAGGCCTCTCATTGTTGTGGCCTCTCCCATTGCGGAGCACAGGCTCCAGACGCACAGGCTCAGCGGCCATGGCTCACGGGCCCAGCCGCTCCGCGGCATGTGGGATCTTCCCGGACCGGGGCACGAACCCGTGTCCCCTGCATCGGCAGGCGGACTCTCAACAACTGTGCCACCAGGGAAGCCTGACCTGCCTCTTTAAAAAAAATTTTTTTTTAAATTGTGGTAAAACAAAATTGACCATCTCAAACATTTGTAAATATACAGTTCAGTAGTGTTAAATCCATTCACATGGTTGTGCAACCAACCTCCAGACTCTTTCATCTTGGAAAACTAAAACCCTATACCCATAAACACCACCTCCCATTTCCCCCTGCCCCCAGCCCTAGTAACAACCGTTCCACTTTCTGTCTGTATGAGTTTGACCACTGTATGTACCTCATGTTGTCACCAAGCCAGGTTTGTTTGCTGGACGTGCAGCGAGCCAAACGCTGAGACGCTGAGGTTTGCACCAGAGAAAGGGTTTATTCACGAGGCCGGGAGACTGGAGAACTGATCTAAGCTCCACCTCCTTGAAGGCAAGGGCCTCGAGGTATTTATGGGATAAAGAAGCAGGGTGGTCTGAGGTGTGGGGAGGCGGGGAAAGGGGACTGGAAATAAGAAAAAGGTGAGGCAGTCAGCCTTCTGCGCTGGTGCAGGTGCAGCTAAGTTACAGGCTTCCTCATGAGACGTATGTTCAGAAAAAGGCAGGATTTTTCGTTTCCTCTCACAGGGTACAAGGGTTCCAATCTCTCCATATCTTTGTCAACACCTGTTATTTTCTGGGTTTTTTGTTTCTGGTCTTTTGTTTTTGATTTTTTGATAGCAGCCATCCACAATGGGTATCTCATCGTGGTTTCAGTTTGCATTTCCCTAATGATTACAGATGTGGAGCATCTTTCCATGTGTTTGTTGGCCATTTGTATATACTCTTAGGAGAAATGTCTATTCAAGTCCTTTGCCTATATTTATAATTGGGTTGTTTGTTTTTTGTTGTTAAGCTGTAGGAGTTCGTTCTTTATACTGGATATTAACCCTTTGTCTGATGTAGGATTTGCAAATATTCTCTCCCATTCCATAGGTTGCCTTTTGCTCTGTTGATTGTGTGCTTTGATGCTACACGTGCCTGTTTGCAAACTGTGTCCTCCACCTGTAAACCCCATCACGTTTCCACTGGTGGACGTCATCATGCTGGTGGTGGGCCCCAGTTTGGATGTAGTAATGGTACCCGGTATCTCTTCTCTCCTCTCCCAGGTCACCTTGCTTAGATTCCTTTGATTGTAGTAAGGCAAAGATTTCTGGGCACCAAGTAACACAGAAGAGTTCATTTTAAAAAATGGTTTTGTTTTCTAAATGCTTCTTTAGTCTCTAACCAAGAAAATGCCAAGCATATTCAGATATTACCCCCTCTGTGGAAGACAGTATTTCTTTAAATATCCTGAGCCCACGAGTTGGTCTGGCTCACCAGCCCCTGGGACAGACACAGCCAGGTATGTTTGCTGCCCACAACTGGCATGGTGGCAGCTGTTGTGAGGGGGGAAGGCATTCAGATCCCTCTCACAACTTTCCTTAGAAATGGTGGCCCCCCGTGGCCATTATTTATGGCAGGTTCAGTAGTGACACCACCCAACCATAGCTCTCTCACCTAATTCACCCCACTGAGGGCAAGCATCTCATTATTCTCCAATGGAAACCTTGAAAGCCTCTACAACCTCCAAGCAAAAGATTCTCTCCTGGGACTTCCCTGGTGGCACAGTGGTTAAGAATCCGCCTGCCGAGCTTCCCTGGTGGCGCAGTGGTTGAGAGTCCGCCTGCCGATGCAGGGGACGCGGGTTCGTGCCCCAGTCTGGGAAGATCCCACATGCCGCGGAGTGGCTGGGCCCGTGAACCATGGCCGCTGAGCCTGCGCGTCCGGAGCCTGTGCTCCGCAACGGGAGAGGCCACAATAGTGAGAGGCCCGTGTACCGCAAAAAAAAAAAAAAAAAAAAAAGAATCTGCCTGCCAATACAGGGGACACGGGTTCGAGCCCTGGTCCGGGAAGATCCCACATGCCACGGAGCAACTAAGCCCGCATGCCACAACTACTGAGCCTGCGCTCTACAGCCCGCGAGCCACAACTACTGAGCCCACGTGCCACAACTACTGAAGCCTGCGAGCCTAGAGCCCGTGCTCCACAACTAGAGAAGCCACGGCAATGAGAAGCCCACGCACTGCAACAAAGAGTAGCCCCCGCTCGCCCCAACTAGAGAAAGCCCATGCACAGCAACGAAGACCCAACACAGCCAAAAATAAATAAATTAATTAATTAAAAAAAAAAAGATTCTCTCCTTACTGGAAGTCTAGTCTCTTTTCTGGGAAAAGGGCACACAGGTTTTAATATATCTTGCCAAGAACAATAGAAAGAGGCAGTTTGTCGATGCCATCTGCTTCCGGAGAGAAAGGAAGAGGTCGTATCATGGTGGTATCAGAGGGTCTCAGGATTCTCCCAAAGGTGACAAATCCTCCCATCTTTTTCCATCGGTAGGGGGCGAAGGCTGGTGAAAGCAGAGTAATTGGTAAACGCTGGTGAGGCCCTCACTGCCGGCATCCAGATATAAACAGGTGAGACTCGAGGGGCTGCCAGGGTTGGAGGGATGGGGGCTGAGAAGCAGGAGGTGAGGACCTGTGAAGCTGATGCCATTCCTATCAAGGTTCTGACCCCATATGGCCCCCCTCAGCCCTGGGACCTTCAAGTGGTACATGCAGCCACTTGTCCTGTTTCTTTCACACTTACAGGGACTCCCACCCACCCTGACCAAGACCAAAGCAGCATAAGGGTAGCTTGTCTCCTCAGGAAGAAATACCAGCGGCTGCTCTGAGCTGGCAGGGCCGCTGGCACCCGTGTCTCTTACCTGCCAAGTCCACTGCAAACCCTGCAGCATCCCCTCTCCCAAGTCCTTCTCCTGGAGGAGTTCTATCTCTCACTTAAAGCCAGCCAGCAGTGGCACCTGATCCTCGGTTTTTTGTTTTTTTTTTTCTTCCCCCTGGAGTTCCCACCTTCAAGATCTAAAGGGTCCTCAGGGAGCTGGCCTCACCCTGAACTGGAGCTTTGGGAAGGGCCCGGGCCCATGTTTGCCAAAGGAAGCCAGGCGGGTGTTTCTCCGTGTGTTTGGTTCCCCCTGGTGGAACGCTTCTGAATTGCGGGCCGACTCCCTTCCTCCCTGCCAGTCCTGGTTTGTTCTCCTCGGTCCCAGCTCATGGCCCTCAGCTTATGGGCCTCGCACTCCATGTGGAGGTAGAAAATGGCTTCTCTGGCCCGAGAGGATGCCCTCATCCCTGGCACAGGGTAGAGGGGATGCAGGAGTCCAAGGTTGCAGCCTATGATGGTTGACATGTGCAGAGCTGGAATTCGCATGCTGCTAGGAGGGAGTTCCCTGCGCTAAAGGTGCCTGCCTGGGGCTCCCCCTTCCACCACAGACCCCCACCCACAGGCTCGCAATTCTAGCCCCCAGGGACTGCCCCTCGGGTTCATCCCATCACTGCCCTGGAGCCCTGGTTTTGAGGGCAGAGGGTCAGTCTAGGGCTGGGACTTGGGGCTCCACGTGGCCATGCTGCACAGCAGACCAGGGGCTCAGTGCCAGGTTCAGGGAAGGAAATAAACATTCATTCAGTACTCCCCTCGGGTTCCAGGACGCCATGCCGTTCTGCTGGGTGAGAAGGACCGAGGCTCAAAGGAACGGATCATGTCCAGTCAAACGGCACAATTTGGAAAATCATGGAGGCCAAGGCCCTTGTTTTTCAGACTTGGAAGGTGAGAACTTGGAAGGGTAAGTGGTTTGCCCAAGGGGTCACATCTTAAGCTTCACTTCTGTAACAGAAGATACCTCACCACATCACCCTCCCATCACAGATCACAGGCTCCCAGGATCCAGAGGAACTGCAGTCCAGGCCAAACTCATGTCTCCAAGCTATTTCCCAACCAGACTTGAAAAGAGAGTCAGGTTTCCTGAACGTTGCTCTGGAAAAGTCCTCTGATTTTGGAAATGTCTTCACAACATTCACATCACAAGTGTCACTGAACAGCCATATCCCTGGTCTCGGTGACAGTCATCCATTGTGGAAGGGACCTAGCAGGCTTAGGAGTCATGTTTTTTTCTGTATTGTCTTTCTTTTTTATGATATAGGCACTGGTTTTCTGTCATTCTGGACTCTGCCATTTCTACAGACTTTTTCCCTCATCACATGGGTTCAAAATTGCAAAATCATCTGTGATCCTTGATATCTCCTTCTTCCCTAACCTCCACATCATTAGTCGATCAATAACCAAGGGCTATATTGTTGATTCCATCTCTGAAACTCCCTTGCATACTGCATTAGTCTTCTCCAGCTGCCATAATAAAATACCATGGGCTGGGTGGTTTAAACCACAGACATTTATTTGCTCACAGTTCTGGAGGCTAGAAGTCCGTGGTCAAATTGCTGGCGAATTCAATTTCTGGTGAGGCCTCTCTTCCTGGCTTGGAGACAGTGGCCTTCTTAATGTGTCCTCACATGGCCTTTCTTCTTGCACTGGTGGAGAGAGAGGGAGAGAGAGAGAGAGAAAGAAAGAGGGAGGGAGAGATGGAGGGAGGGAGGGAGAGGGAGAGAGAGCTCTCAAGTGTCTCCTTTTCCTCTTATAAAGACACCAATCCCATCGGATTAGGGCCCCACCCTATGACCTCATTTAACCCTAATTACCTCCCAAAGGCCCTATCTCCAAATACCATCACATTGGCAGTTAGGGCTTCAACATATGACTTTGGAGGGGACACAATTCAATCCGTGGCACATACATTGTCACATCATTAGATCATCACATGCTTCTGAGATGCAGCCCCCTTCCTGCCCAGACAATTGCAATGGTCTGTCCAAAACGGACGTCCCAGCCCTGACGGAGCTCCCGCAACCCAGACCCATTGTTCACAGTGCAACCCGCAAGAGAGAGTCTAAACTTTCAGTGCCTCTCAGCTGGCTGGTAAAATCTTCAATTCCAGAAGCAGCGTGAATATTCAGAGGAAGGTCCATGAGATTGGCAGTGGTCAGATCTGGGTTCAAGCTATGTTCCACCATCCAATAGTCATGACCCTGAGCAGCTAAATCGGTTAACCTCTCTGAGCCTCAGTTTCCCCTGCTGTAAAATGAGCATTTGTGTGGTGAGAATTATGAGCGTGACATGTGCAGGTGTCAGGCACAGAGGGGGCGGGCATGGTTGAACCTGTGTGAATTCCCTTTCCCTTAGGGTGATATTGAGGGTGTCCACAATCTGACTCCAACCCATGTCTCCAGCCTATTTTCCACAACTCCTCATACAAAATCCACAAGCAAGTTTAGTGTCTTGTCCCTGCCATGCCCCTGCCTGGTTATCACCCACTACCCTTGTAGAATAGCCTCTCCACTTATCTGAGCCAGTTTCAACATACAGCTTGAGCAGATGGGCTCAAACAGATCTGGTTTTGAATTTTAACCTTCTGAGCCTTAGTTGCTTCACCTGTAAAATGAGTGGATGCTCTGACTTAATGAGATAGCTTTGTAGCACAGATATCCTTGATTCTTGCCAGTCTGGGTGTGGGAGCCCAGATTTGTCCCTGAGTTGAAAAGGTCACACAGAAAACTACCAACATTGGTGTTTTCCAAGGCTCTTCTAGGGAACACTAGTTCTGCAAGATAGTGATTTGTGTACCTGGAAGAAGGTTGTGATACGTGTTATGTCAGGGGAATTACAGGGCCAACAAAGTTAAACAAATTTGTTGGCTATAGGGCTTTCCAGAGTCTTTCATTGCTAATATGTATTTTAAGTTTCTAAGAGGTGACATCATTTACATAATTTCTTAAATTGTTTGGCACAGAATTCTTTCTTAATGCCCCCACCCCCATCCCTGCTAGGATCAAGTATTCTGCAAACTCACCTGGGAAATGAAGCTTTAAGTAAGGCTGAGCAGAAAGGTGAATGGCTAATCCAATATTTACTTTCCTCTTAGCCGGAACTAAGATGTGTCAGAACTCAGTATCTCTGATGGCCACGAGGCTGCGAGCTAAGGATTTCATTTGCTTTTAAGTTTATGATGCTGAACTGATCTAGTGGCTGGTTACTAGCGTAAAAGTCACACCTCTGAGGTCTAAGTCTTTGTGACCTGATCCTTCCTTCAATATGCAGGCCTATTTCATCATCTCCATGAGGTTTTCTCCCAGCATTCAACCATCACGCCTGCCCCACACTTCCTGAAACACAGTTTGAACTTCTCGCTTGACATTCAGCTTGTCTTGTTCTGTGTGTGTGTGTTTTCTGTTGGGCCTGCTGGCTGCCCCTTGTCCCTGGTTCCTGGAAGGCAGCCTCTAAATCCTTGGAATTTCCTGAGTTATAAGAGTGTCTTTGTTATTTTTGGTGGGTCTCTCTGGACCACACCTGTGTTTATGCTAATGCGTGAGTCTGGGAGGGCCCCTGGTTTATGTTAATGAAGTAACTAGTGAGGGACCCTAATGCTAATGAGATAACTGGGAAGGGGACTGCTGTGCCAGAAAGACCAACCACGTGATTAAATAGAAGTTTGGGGCTTTGAGCCATGTGACAACAGCCTGACTTCTGTTGGGACTGAAGGGGACAGGGGCTGAAGATTGAGTCTCAGACCAATGACTCAATGAACCATGTGCTGATGCAATGGAGACCACGAATGCCAGAGTCTCCCGGGATGGCGATGCTCCGTGTATGTGCGCACATCTGTGGCTCAGAGGTGGTGGATTCTGACTCCGTGGAGAGAGGACATGGCCGCTTCACGTTTGGGACCCTCCAGGCCTCACTCTATGTGTCTCTTCTTTTGGCTATAATAAAACTGTAATCATTCGTGTAGTACTTTCATAGGTTCTGTGAGCCATTCTAGTGAATTACTGAACCTGAGGGGGAAAGTGGGAACCCCAAATTTGTAGCCAGTTGGTCAGAAGTGAGGGTGGCCCTGGGGACCCCTGAATTTGTGGCTGGTGTCTGAATCCAGCCTTGGGAACTACTGGCATAGCGGAAAATGCACCAGATTTGCGGGAAGGAGACCAGGCTCTGGAGGTGTTTCCGACAGTGACCCAATGTGTGACTTTTCTGAGACTCTGTTTTCTTGCTTGTCAAATGCAGTGAACAACTTTGATTTATTCATAGGTTTGCTGTGGGAGGTCCAAGGGCACAGGTACTAGCATCCTAGCCCTAAGGAGGCTGCCGCACCCTCACGAAGCAGATGCAAAAAGTCTCCATGTGCTCTTGAGAGGTGGAGCCTGCAAAATGGGAGTCCAAAGGACGTGAAACGGCTCTTGCTCTCATCTAAGTATGGAAGACGAGTCTAAGGATCCCATTTTGGTGATGCACACATCTGAGAGTAAGAATGAAAACCTATTCACCTCCACCCCCTATCCCCCCAAACACACATTACGCTTCCCATCATTTTCTCTTATTGGAGACTTAAGTACCTGGGTGTGAGTGTGGGCACCTGTATATCAGTGGAGAGAGAGAGAGACAGAGAGAGGAGTTTCAGTTCTCATGGCCATGCTTACCTGCCCACGGCATGGCTTTTACAGGCTCGGGCTCAAGCCTTAAGACCCACAGGAATGTACATGACTCACCGAAGCCTGTTGCCCCCTCCGCCGACTGAGTCCTGCAGTTCCATCGCCCTCCCAGCCCCGTCAGTTTCACCTGAGCAGTTCAGCCGTGGTTGAAATCAACAGCACCAGGCAAAGCTCTTGCAAACCGCATACGCCAAAAAAGAGTGACCACAAAGGGAAATTCTTTGTTTTTTAGCAAATGTATTCTTGCTCCATTATTTTAAAAAGACTGAACAGCCAAAAGTTAAATCTCCTCTTACTACAAAAGTAAAGAAAATCATGCGATGAGATGATCCCGTGGGGTTTTTGGCACAGACATGCTTCTCTCTCCCCAGGCTCCCTGCACTCCTGGCAGGACTCGTGGGGTTTGCCCTCAGCAGGCTAAGTGCTGTCCATCCCTTTGGCTCCTCCCCAGATCAGCGCTTCCTGACTGTCTCTCAGCCCCTCCAGTCTGAGTGTTCGTCCCTCATGGCCTTCACAAGCCAGTCCCGTTCGGTCCCCTGCTCAGAATCACTCGTGTCACTGGCCTCCACGGCCAGCAGCTTAGAGTAGTTGATTTTCCGCTCTTGGGGCAGTCTGGGCTGGATGGACAGGAACAAGGCCAGCCAGAGCAACAGGACCACGCAGCAGGACTGGTAGAGCACAGCTAAGCTGAAGCGCATCACCACGAAGCCCCCCACGAAGCTGCCCAGGCTGGCCCCGACCCCGTAAAAGTGGCCTCGGAACATGGCACTCAGAGGTCTCTCTGTTCCGGGAGTGGCCAGATGCTCTATGGAGGCCCCGACTGCCCACCACAGAGCCCCGTGGCTGATGGCGCTCAAGATCTGAGCGGGGAGGACAGACCACCAGCTCCAGAGGAAAGAGAAATACAGAAGCTGCCCCGCCAGGCAGCCCAGCCCTAGCCCCACCGTGCCCACCCTGGACAGCTTCCTAAGCAACGGAGTTTTGAGAGGATGAAGTAGAATTTCCGCCAGCAAGCCCAGGGCCACTGAGAAGCCCATGACCAGCTCGGTGCTGTCGTGGTCTTTCATGTGCCAGAACAGGAAGTTCTGCACGGCGCTGGTGGCGCTTCCTATCAAGAAGACAGTGAGGGCGAGGGTGATGAGGCGAGGGTCACCGCTTACAACAGACAGGGCTTTGACCATTTTGTAGCTGGGCTCCCATCGCCTGCAGACGGGGACGGGAAAGGCAATGCTCACCAGTAAAGCCAGGGTGCTGACCAGTGAGTAGCCGTAGAAGTGCACTACACCCCGGGGGCTATTTGTCATCAGGAAGCAGTCCAGCTGCCCCACCAAGGCTGAGATGCCACACACGCCTGCCGACATGCCCAGCAGCCTCCAGATCCACAGGCTTCTGTAGCGGTCAGTGGCATCCACAAAATCCAGGTATTCATAAAGGCTGTCATCTGCCACCTGCTCCAGAGGGGATGTCAGCAGCTCCCAGAACACCATGGAGCCCAGGGAGAGGATGAAAGTCCACCGCAACCCTTCCAAGGAGAGGTCGAGGGCCCCCGCCATCCCCTTGGCTGCCGACTGGTTGGCCAGACTTGCCAACGCCGTACCCCCAGCAAGCAAAGGGAGGGCAGGACTGACCACCCTAAAAGCACCTTCCTGGGGAGTATCTTTCACTCTTGAAGTAATAGGATGGAGGAGAACTCGGGATGTGGTCCTGGTTCCTTGGATGGAGCCCACAAAGGAGCTGGGCAGACGACTGGAAGGTTCTTGGCCACTTTCCCCAGGCCCTTCTCTGAAGCCATCGGCTGGGGCGACCCCAGTACTCCTCTCGGCTGGGAGGCTGGGCGCTGGGTAGTTCGGAGCTGGCTCGGGGGCGGAGGTGACGTTCACAGTGAGTGCGACCCCCGGTGGTGGGACCGTCGCGGTCACACCGTGGCTTCCATTACACGAGCGGTACCCTGGGTCTCTGCCCAAGGGCGGCACCAGGACCATCAACAGGCTGGCTCCCACCGAGCCGAGCAGCGAGCCTATCAGAAGCACCCTCCGCTTCTGGTAGCTTTTGGCCAGGAAGGCACAGAAGGGAGCCCAGAAGGCTGCGATCAGGTGCTTGGTTCCCATTAGGATGCCCACCCAGGGCGCGGCCAAGCCCAGCTGCCGCAGGTAGAGGGTCAGGAACGGGGTCACGCAGGCATCCCGGACCCCGCACACCAGATGGAAGAACCTGGCCACCCCCAGCGCCCTGCTGATGTCCCACTGGGGGTTGGCGCTCATGGCTGCCCGGCTCCGTCAGACCCGGGCGGGCGGAGGGCGCGGCGGGGCGCGGGGCGGGCGCGGGGCCATGCCCCCTGAAGGGAGGCGGGGAGCGAGCCGCACGACACCTCCAGCCTCCGGCGGCGCCGCGGTCACCGGGTCAACGGCCGCCCAACCCCCCGCCCACGTCCGGCCACCGACCCGGAAGTGGCCCCGCCCGGAGGGCACCAACCCTAAGGGGCGGGGTCGGCGCACCTGCGGGCCGCACCTGCCACGCCCCACGGCCTTCGCCGCCGCACCTGCCAGACGTGCGCAGGTGCAGGAGGGTCGCGGGCTGAGGCCTGCAGGGTGCGCTCGAGGCCACCCCCAGGGCCCCCGCGTAGCCCACGGTGCTTAGATCCCTGAACTGCTTTAGGCAAGTAAAACTTGGCTGGGGAGGAGCGAGAGTGGAATTCATGATATGCCCCCCTGCCCCGTGTTCTTTAGGTCTTTGCTCATGGGCCCCCTGATCAAGGACGACCCTGTTTCCCTCAGGGACCGTCCCTGTCTACCCTCGCTGACAAACCCCGCCCCCTCCCCAGACTCACACTCTCCCCTTCCCTGCTTGTTTTCCTCCGTGGTACGCATCGCTATCAGACACTCTACCGGTTTCTGTTTCACGGGTCTATCTTGTTGATTGTCTGTCTCCATTGGAATCAAAGTGCTATTTTTGTCCCCAGGGCCTAGAACTGTTTGATTGGATGTGAGCTGCCTCCTTAAGAGGCACGACCTTAGGTGACACAGTTTTCTTCAGTGGAGACAATCCCCCGAGAGGGACTGACAGCTGAGGGTGGTCTTGAGGCGGCAGCTCCTCCAGGCAGCCCCGTGCAGCACCCACCCTCAGCCCCACCCCCGGCCAACGTTATGCATGTACTGGATCGTTTTAATCGACACCTGAGAGTGCTTAGTTGTCCATGTGGGGAATACACACGCCAGAGGTGGTTAGCTAACACTTCATCCAAAAGTCACACTCCAGAGGCAGTGACTACAAGCACGTTAACGATCTCAGATCAACGGAAGTGGATTCATTAATTATCCCAAGAGATATTGGCAAAATTTCGCTGGTGAAATTCGTGGTGTCCAAGTTACGTGGATTGTTTATAATTTTTGGAGGCATCTCCTCCCTTGGTGAACAGGATTAAGAATCCGGAGATTCCAGCAGTCCAGACCCTTTGGAAGGGAAGACTTTACTTTGAGATGGACACTTTACAGTGTCCAGCCACCCAGTGTCCTTGCGTGAATGTTTCAAGCAAGGTTTGTTCGGAGGACCTAATTTGACTGGAGGTGGGGATGAGGAGGGCTACTTGCCAATGCATCTCTGAGTGCGCAGCAGAATTTGGTCTATGACGCACTTTCTTTGTAAGCTGGTGGAGAGATTGTTGGGGGAGAAGGCCCAGAACCCTCTCCTAACGCTAACAGCTGGTAAACCCTGCAGCTGTTTATTTCAAGAACCTAGTACTTGTTGCCCAAATTGATATGAATCAATTTACATAACCCCAATGACAGAAGAAGAAAGTCTAGCCATGTTCAGATAAACTCACTCAAATTCAGTGACATCAGTCACTTCCTGTTTAAAACCATCTCCGTTACATTCAGGGCTGTCCCTAGTCCCTCTCCTCCCCAGGCTCCGCAGGGGCAGCTTCGGTGGAGGACCACACATCCATCAACTTCTCGGTCTTCACCTGTCCAGGGTGGATCACCACTGAGGGGCAGGGATTTCGCCACGTAGTGTCCATCAAAGGTGCCTGCGGTCCACATCCAGGCTTCAGGTCCTGTGGTCCCTGTAGCCACTCACGGCTGCACCTCTTACCTTGGGCTGGTCTGCTTTCAACTACCTGGGGGAAACGGTACCTGCTTCCCGTGCCCACAGAGGCACAGGGACTCTCTTTAAGCTTGCTCTTGGGCCCATCTGCCTAGGCCCCCAGGCAGCCCCTCTTACACCACGCCCCTAGGCTCTGAGAACGTGCTCTGAGGCCTGCCCCCACTCCCAGGGCAATAAGGCCAAAAGTGAAGTGCCTACCTCTCCACTCTTGGGTCCCAAACTTGGAAGGGACTCTTCCATCCCACTGCCACCATCCCCTGGGATTGTCCAGGTGATAGGTATGGACTTAACATCTGGATAACATCTGGACTTAACATCTGAACTCAAAAGCCAAGAATTTTGATGTCTTTCATCTCTGGCTCCTCTGAAATGAGCCTGCGTTCCCACCTCCGTTCTGGGGATATCTCTGAGCAGGAGGCCCTCAGTGAACGTGAATGAGGAGGGGGCCGGGCAGGTGGACAGAACATACCAGTGAATGTTTCACCAAGCTCTTACCTGGGCCTAAGCAGAGTCGTTAGGTTAGACTATGCAGTGCCTCTGCTCTCTACTAAAACACAAGTATTGCTCCATATAGATGAGAGCAGGAAGACTGCAGTGCGTATTTATTGAATCTGACATTTCCTCTCAACTGGGAGGGACGACTGCCTGGGAGTGGGCGAGGTGGGCAGTGGCCCGCTAGAGGGAAGGGAACAGACTGGGCGGGAGGGGCTGCCGCTGCCCACGTCCTGTTTGCCCCAGGCCACGGGGCCCCAGGCCACGGGACAGCAGCTCTCACCTTGGTTTTAAGGGCCGGGTGAGGAGCTTGAGTGGGAGAGGCAGGGATTGGAAATCAACAAAGGGGAGTGGACACAGGCGCAAGGGGCTGGGCTTTGTGCGCACAGCTTGGCCAGGGCCTCCTCGGCCCTTCGTGTGGGCCCTGCCCCGCCGCACCTGCCACGGCCAGCTCCCTGTGCTCCTGGGACTCGCTGGCTTTCATATGCGGCTGGAAGCCGCCCCAGGGAGCCTTGTTCTAGTCGTTGCTGTGAGTGTTTGGGGCGGGTGGGGTAGTGTAACCTTGGTCTCAGCCCGCCGCTCTCAGACTCAACGATTCTGCAGCCCCTTTGGGCTCACTGGACGATGCCAGAGAACGTGTTGATGGGCATTCGAAGGGGCTTGGCCTTGGCTTTGGTCCTTTCCATCTCCTCCCGGTGTGAGCTGAGCCCCAGCGCCTTGGATTTCTGGGCCCCAGAACACGGCTCTGGGCAGGGAGCAACCTCGAACCTGTGGGCGGAGAGAGGCCAGCTCGGGAGAGACCCCATCTCAGGGGTCAGATCTGCCTGGGCATTCTAAACGTAGCCCCTTTATTGTCGGGTATAGACAAGGGGGCTCCGCAGAGGGAAGAGGAAGAGTGAGAATGGGAAAGAGCACCCTGAGCCGGGGGCGCACGCACGGAGAGGAGGAGACGCCTGAACGGGTCACCCTGTGCGCCTGCCTGACCCAAATACACCTCCCCAGGGGACACCAGTAAGTGTCGTGTTAACTGGGTCGCAGCTGCCACAGAAGGGCAGCCTGTGTTGGCGGGCCAGTGCCAGCACAGGAGGTTGGATCAGGAGGGCTGCAGGTTGAGCATTTGTAGAAGAATCTCGGGAAAACTTAATCTCAGCTACTGCCCAAGGTCAACCGTCATTTGCTTTTCTTCCTGGATTTAAGTCATCACCTGAGTCCACACCCATCAGGGATACCTGCCTGGCCCACGATCCACCCCGACAAGGCGTTCAGGGCTCAAGGCAAGAGGCGGGGTGGGCCAGCAGCCGGGAAGCTTTGCCCCAGGGGCATGGAGCCCAGCCTCACCTGGCCACATCCCTGTATGTGCGGCAACTGTCCTTGTCCAGCAACAGTGTCAGCAGCCTCTGGTCCTGGCTTTGGATCTGGACGTTAGCTGACCGGAAGGTGTTTGTCACCGTCTGCAACAGAGACAGCTTGGGGAGCATCACCTTGGTAACGGATGGCCCAGCCAACACCTCCTACCCTGGAATCCTGTGTGTTTCAGTTCAGTACACAAGGGTCCCGCCCCTCTTCTTGCAAGTGACCCTGAGTAGTGACAAGCCTGCATAAGATGCTTCTAGGCTGCCTTGGTCCTTGGCTCTCCCATCATTTCCGCAGTTCTTTTTCCCACCTGTTGTCCTTAATTTCAAACACAACCTGGGATGCTACAGCTAGAGCTTGCCAGGTGCTGAAGTGACCTGAGCACCTCCTATTTGACAGGCATGTTATGTATGTAATTTGGGGCTACTTCAGGGTTTTTATAAGCCCTGACCCCTGTACTCAGTGTTGGATTGCATACAAAATTATTTCCCTGGGGCAGAGACAGAGGGTCTGGAAAACAGCCACCTACCCCCATGACTCAGACTAAGCCTGTACCAGTCTGTACCCTGGGGCTAGTTACGTCCTCTGCACGGGGAACCTGGGTCAAGGTGTTCCCACCTTCCACACCCACAGCCCTGCGCAGCTTCTCCAGAAAGTACCCAGGAGCAGAGGAAAGCAGCCCCGAGGCGGCCCTCCAACCCGTGACCTGAGGGGGCTGCTCCCGAGAGACCCCTCCCCCTGGACAGAGAATGTAGAGCATCCTGGGCTCCAGGTGGGGCACTGAGGGCCTTTCCGGTCACTGGCCCATAGCACACGTGGACAGCAGCTTTGCATGACTCACCACCACAGAGCATTGGAGTTTCTAGAGCCTTAGCCTCCATCTCATTCAAGTATTCTCAACCCTGGAGTCACCTTTCCAAAACATAAAATTAGAAATTCTGATCTAAGTGGTCTGGAGTCCAGCCCCGGCCTGGGCATTTTTCATAAGCTCCCTGTTGTAGGCAGGGCTGATCCACCTTCCTGCTGTCAGACAGCAGAGGGACAAACAGAGCCTCAACCTGGGGGGGGGGGGGGCAGTCAAGCATGTCCAGGCATTTCTGCTGGACTTTTGTGGGGTGGAAGGTGGGCTTGGCGGCCAGGAGTCTATGGGCAGAGTGTGCAAGAATCTCCCGGGAGACTCTACACCCAGACCACCGGGGTTCTCATCCTGGCTCTGCCACTTATTAGCCCTGCGACCTTGGACATGATTCTTAATCACTCTGTGCTTTTGTTTCTCACCTTTGCAACTACCTTGTAGGTAGCAAGACAGTACAGAGGTAAAAGGGAACTCGCTAGGGTGGTAAGTTTAGATTTTCGAAAAGCTCACAACCAGGTTATTTAAAGAGGTCATTAAAAATAGAAACCGTGGTAAGGAACTGACTTTGAAAGAGGAAATACATAAAGGTAAATAGGTCCACCCTGGAACCTGAAGCTCAAATACAGAGCTGTCCTGTTGGAAGATCTCAGCTCAGTACAAAGCTCTCAGCCTGTCAGAGTGCTCCTCCAGTGCATAGGCTGCCCCAGAAAAAATGAACTCTGGTTAGAGGTGAGATCCTGCATAGGTGAAGGCTTGGGTCAGATGATCAGGGAACATCTAGCCAGCTCCTGCTGTGGGCCATTCCCACGGTGAGTGCTGGAAAGATGGAGATAGGGCCTGAGCCACGAGATGACGGCATTGACAGTTTTGCAAATGCTTCAGTGGCTGTGTCCCCAGGGCTCTGGGGGAGCCCAGAGGTGGGGTCCCTAGCTCTCTGGGGAGTGGGGGATGGGGAGTGTGGTGGAGGAGGTGGAGGGAAGGGCCTCCTGGGGGGGAGATAACACCTGAGTTTCATCTTGAAAGAGAAATAGGGGTTATGAAAGGAAGATGGGGAAGAGAAAGGGAGGAATGGGGTTTCAGGCCTAGCGAAGCGCATGATCAAAGGCACAGAGGAAGGTCTGCCAGTACACCTCCAAATGTAACCGAGCGGGACACTACGGGACCTTCCCCGGACAGACTCCTCCCCCATATCCTCTTCTGTAGCTTCTCTCTGAAGGACCTAGATAACAGTATCTGATGCACATTTCCTGAGCTGTTTTACAGATGCTAAAACCACCACCACGTGGAAGAAATTAACTACTTGATGATCATGAGCCTGTAGCCCCCAGACCTACTGGCGCCTAAGGATTGATGATGTTTACCCCTGTGACACCGCCCTGTTACCCCACCATCAACCAATCAGAGAGCTGTGCACCAGCTGATCACATACACTGGGACGCTTTTCCCTCACCTGGCCTTTAAAAGTGCTTTGCTGAAACCCATAGGGGACTTTGGTGGTTTTGAGCACCAGCTGCCCTGGACTCCTTGCTTGGCACCCTGCAATAGACACTGCACTTTCCTTCGCCACGGCCCGGTGTCAGTGTATGGGCTTTGCTGAGCACAGGCGAGAGGACCCAGGTTTGGTTCGGTATCACAGATACCCCCGTTTAAGGTGCATGCAGGGGTGGCCAGAGTTGCAGATGGAGAGAAAGAGGAACCAAGCTATGCAACACTGAAGTTTCTCCACCCTCCTGCCCTGGAGAGTAGGAAATGGTCGAGGGATTTTAAGCACAGAGTCACGTGTCCGAGTTCTGTTTTAGAAAGATCACGCAGGCAGAGGTATGGAGGGTGGATTGGAGGAGCACTGGAATGACATCGGGGAGACCGGCTGGGAGGCTGTAGAGATTGTCCAGGAGAAGGGGGTGGAGGAAGGTCTGGCCCAAGGGTGACCAATTCGTCCCAGGAAACCCCTTAGTCCCTGGCCAATTGGGACAGATTGTCAACCTCACTGGACCACAAGAAGGAGGATGGAGAGGAAGGGAGAGGTGTGAGAGTGTTTGAGAGAGAAAACCAGTGGACACGGGGAGGTGAGAAAGGGGAGGCATCTGAGCTGACTCCAAGGTTTCTGGGACAGGTGACTGGATAATGATGGTCCCGCTGAATGAGAGACAGGACACAGGGGAGGAGGGTATGAAATAAAAACAGCCGCTAATACATATATAGCTCTGACTTGGCCAAGCACTCTTCTAGAAGCTTGACATGTCACCATCATTTAATCCTCACAACAACCGAATAGGTAGGTACCATTATTGTCCCCGTTTTCCATATAATGAGACTGAGGCACAGAGAGCTGGAGTGACTTGTCTAAAGTCACGTAGCTGGTAAATGACAGAGCCCAGATCTGAGCCCAGGCAGTCTGGCTCTAGAGAGCTCTTAACTACTAGAAAGCACTGGCTCTGTTTTTGAATATCTTGAGTTTGGGGTGTCGTGGGACACTGAGGTCATGCTAACTTAGTTGAATGCAGGAGTCAGACACTCAAGGATGAATGTCAGAGCAGGAGATAAAGGTTTGGGCACCCTTAACAACTTGGACTAAAGCCATGGACGTGGTTTTGAGAGTCCAGGGAATAAGAAAAGAAGTGGGCCATGGACTGAAGCAGAGAACATTAGCTATTTAAGGAATTGGCTTAGGAAAAAGAGTCCAGAGAAAAGGGTTCAGTGATGCCAAGGATCGGGATGAGGTGGAAGGTCACGAGCGTGCAGCGGCCCTGACCTCACGGATGCAGGGTATCGCGGAAGCACTCAGACACCTGAGCATCAGGCCGAGTAGGAGGCTTGACCTAAAGGTAGTGTCTGCCTGGCAGGCGATGTGGGGAAGCTGAGGCTGTCTTGAGAACGTGGTTCAGGTATGATCACGGGCTCCAAGCCCAGCCGAGTAGGGCAGGGAAGGCCAGAGAGGCCATCAGATAGGGAGAAAATGGGCGGGTCCTATGTCTGTATTAATAAGGGACTCTCTATGAGTATCAGTAAGGGTTAAGGCAAAGGGCAAAGGGTGGTGGTAGGGTGATGAGGTTGAAATAGCTGGTTTGATATGGTCAAAGGCTGGGCCATTGCTGTTTGGGAGTCTGGCTGCTGTGTGCAGGGGACGCCAGAACTCGGGTGCATTTTGTACTCTCTGGGTACGTCTTAGGTCCTCAGATGGTCCAGGTGGAGGTGGAGGGCGGGGCCTTAACTCTTCCACTGCCTTACTTATGCCAGCTGGTGCTCAGTATTTCAAACAGACTGACTGGAAAGCAGATTCTTTCCAACAGGAAGACCCACTTCAACAGCAAAGGCTCAGAAAGGCTCAAGAGTCCATTCCCCCTTCGCTGAAAGCCTCCCCCTGGGCTCCCCGCCACCTGCCCTGCTTGAATCTCCCCAGTTCTCACTCTACCCAGTACTTACAGAGAAGGACCTTCCAGCCAAGTTGGAGGTCTTGACAACCTCTGTCACGCTAATATTCAGGCATGTGTGGTCTGTCTCGGGAGCAGCAGTTGGGGGGCAGTGGGTGGGCCCTGAAACTGGGAAGAATGAGATGGTGGGTGAGGGGCTGTGAATGGGCCTCTAGGGAAGTAGGGGAGCTTGAGACTCCACCTCCCAAGAAGGACACAAACCCACCTTGACTACCGCCCCGCCCCCTTTTAACCCCTCCCCACACCCTGCTCAGCCCCTACTTCCTGACTCCACCTTGGTTCTCAACGAGCCTCAGTTCCCTCCAGATCATCCGTCTCCCTCCCCTGGAGAATCCACATTTCTATATCCTGAGGCATAGCAGCCATCAGCAACCTAAACCCTTTCTTTCACCTTCTCCTGTACCCGTTTCCAATGGGAAGAAGTTCTTCTGCAGCTACTGGGCATGCTCAGAATGGCAGGAACACCTAGCCCAGGATGGTGTGTAAGACAGAGGCCTGTAGGAGGGCATCTGTCCCAACATGTCGAGAGCATTTCCTTGACTTTCCTCACAGTGTATAATGTGTCAAAAATCATTATTGTGTGACTGCTGCCCGGCTTTACCCCTCCCTGCCGACGAAGGAGGGTTTTCAGAGATCCAAGAACAGTTCGGATAGGACTGTGTGATGGAAAATTTGGAGGAGATTCAGGAGTTAGAGCGGGGGTGGATGGGGCAGGAGTTTTGTAAAGGAAACAGAAGAAATCAAAGTTTAACAATAAGGGCTGACGCTACAGTTTACTATGTGCCCATACGTTAGCATCTTGTCTCTATTTTAGAAATGAACAAACAGGTAGAGAGGTCACAAGTAACCCGAGGTCACACAGGTGGAAACGTGGCAGAGCTGGGCTTCGAAGCCTGCCATCTGGTTCTAGAATCTGTGCTCCTGACCCACTGCTCTGTGACCGCCTCTTGTCTTAGAGCTATTGCCAAAGTCACACGTCTCCTTCATGTACACGAGGCCACGTATACCCCTCCGCGTGGTCCCTCCACCTTCCAGCTCAGGCTCATCCGGCAGCAGAAGCATCACCCAGTGCTGCTCGATGGTGACTAACCTGAAGGCCAGGCGGGTCCTCACCCAGGCAGCCTGGCGCCCAGCTCCGGGCCCAGCACGGGTAGGAGTTCGACCACGTTCCGTGATCCCAGGGACAGGGAGGGAGGCTCCTTCCCGTGGCTCTACCTGTCTCCTCTCTCTCCGCCCTCTCTCCTCCGCGCCCCAGCTTTCCCGTGCGTGGCCTTCCCTGTCTCTGCTCTGCATGCCCAGCCCCTCACCTTCAGTGTCACCGGCTGGAAGGGCCTTCAGGGCCAGCCCAGTGGCCCGCAGGGAGACGGTGACCTCTCGGGTGCGGTGGCTGAGCAGGGCCTGGGGAGGGGGATGCAGGGACGGAAGGGGGTCAAGGTACACAACACCACGTCAATAGTCCTGCTTCTGTCCCCTTCCCCCCATCCCCCGCTTCCCGCCCCTGCCCTGAGTGTTGGCCGTGTCACTACTGTCCCGTAAGGAGCCAGAGGATGCAGGCTCAGAACACTCAGCCCAGGGAGCGCCATCAGCCTTCCAGACCAAGGACTACGCCCCCATACATCGGGTCAGCTAGCGAGGAGGGTATTTTTTTTTTTTTGCGGTACGTGGGCCTCTCACTGTTGTGGCCTCTCCCGTTGCGGAGCACAGGCTCCGGACGCGCAGGCTCAGCGGCCATGGCTCACGGGCCCAGCCGCTCCGCGGCATGTGGGATCTTCCCGGACCAGGGCATGAACGCGTGTCCCCTGCATCGGCAGGCGGACTCTCAACCACTGCGCCACCAGGGAAGCCCGAGGAGGGTATTTTTGAGCAAGGGGACAGTGCTTTGTTCCTTAGGTCAGATCGCCTCCTTGGCTGTGCGGAAGGCCAACTGTAACCCGCCCATCCCTGCAAAACTCCCTGGAGGCTGGGAAACTCTGGGGGCAGCCACGAGAAAAGGGCAGAAGTTTCCTCTGGCTCTATCTGCTCCCCCTGACGTCCCTGATATCTGCTTCCCCCCAGCTGTACCTCCGGGCCACCTGCTGACCACGCCACACACACTGACCTTCTGGTAGCAGACGGAGAGCTCAGCCCCTGGGGCCTCGGCCACGCCCCTCCTCCTGGGTGAAGGGCTATCTGCAGGGGGCGAGAAGAGGCTGAATGAAGGCGGGAGGCTGAATGAAGGCGGGAGGTCCCCGTCCCTCCCACCCTGGCTCTCCACCTCCCTGAGGTGGAGCTGAAGCTGCATCTGTCGGGGGATGGAAAGGCAGCACCCCAGGGGGGCCAGGCTGCCCTTCAGTCGGGCAAAGCCCCCCAGTATTCAGCAGAGGTGGGATGGGGGTTGGGGGGAACCATTAGGTGAGAGGTGGGAGGACTTTCTGGAAGTGGGCCTTGAGGAGCTGAGCCAGGGAAAGCTGTGGGAAAGGGGAGACAGATGCTCACCTCTGGGGAACTTGGAGTCTTGGATCTTGACTTTGAGCTCGGTGAGGAAGATGTCCTCTGCAGGGTCTTGGCTCGGGTCACTGAAGAAGATCTGGAGGGAGGCAGGGAGGATGGAGGTTGGAGGAGGCCGTCCCCAGCAGAGGCAGCTCCCCGCTAACCCCCGCAGCCTGGGATGCGGGCTTTTAATCCAAGTGCCCACTGCTGCCCTCAAATCTTGCATGGGCCGACTTCCTTGCCCTTATCTTCCCCTATCTTTTAATTTATTTTTCTACTCATTTGAATTCTCACAGGAACCCTGTGGTGAAGATTATTATTCCTATTTTAAATGGTTGCCCCACCTCCTACATTGCACCTGCCTTCCAGAAAGGAGAAAGGCTTGTGCCAATTGAGAGAGCCCCACCTTTTTTATTTTTTTTTTAAATATTTCTTTCTGTCTTTATTTAGGCTGCGCTGGGTCTTAGTTGTGGCACGCGGGATCTTTAGTTGTGGCCTGTGACTCTTAGCTGCGGCCTGCAAACTCTTAGTTGCGGCACGCGTGTGGGATCTAGTCCCCTGATCAGGGATCAAACCTGGGCCCCCTGCATTGGGAGCGCGGAGTCTTAACCACTGGACCACTAGGGAAGTCCCTATTCCCATTTTGAAGATGGGGAAAATGAATGTTAGAGAGGTAGAGGTACCGCGATCCCACAGTGAGCAGGTGGGGGGACCAGGAGGCAAAGCCATGAACTTCTTACCACCTCACATTGGCTCTAACTTTACACCCACTGCACCCAGCCGGTCCCACACTGACCCGCTCTTTGGTTTACACACATACACACACACACACACACTCACACACTCTCACACACACATACTTTATGATGTTAATAGCAGGACATTCAAAGATAAACAAAGGACAGCCTCTTATCTCAGGGGACCCAGAGTCTTGGTGGGGAGGGACAGGCATCTGCAGGTATATGACAAAGTGGCAGTGAGGTGTCAGAGGGATGCCCAGGGCATCACAAGGGCACCCAGGAGAAGCACCCAATCGGGCTGAGAGGAGCAGAGATGAGGGCAGTTTTGCTGTAGGACGTGAGGGTTGGCAAGGATGAAGGGGAGGATGTGAGGTAAGGGAGAGAACCTTCCACATGAAGAAGACCTGCTTCTGCTTGAACTTGAGGCCTTAGGAGTTAATAATAATCTGACTCATCCAGAGAGTAAGAAGAGAAAGTTAACGACCAAGAATGTCTGGATGAGTTTATGACTTGCATCCTGGCCCCCTGTTTCCCTGGAGCCAGGGTATTTAGGCTGTGGGGTCCTGGGGTCCAGCAGGCTGCCATGGTCTCCTTGGAGCCCCAGGTGCGAAGCTTACCTTGACTGCGTAGATCTGGAAATAGATGGGTTGGGTGCCCATGCGAACATAGTAGGTGATGGCATCCAGGATGAAGGGGTCTACGGTCTGGGATGTGTCCAGGGAGAGAGGCTGTGAGTGAGGGAGAGGTACTGTCTTCAGCCAGCTTCCTCCATCCTACTGTGGGAGCTGCCACTTTCTTTTTTTTTTTTTTCCTCGCCATGCTGCATGGCTTGCAGGCTCTTAGTTCTCTGACCAGGGATTGAACCTGAGCTCTGGCACTGAAAGTGCCGAGTCCAAACCACTGGACTACCAGGGAATTGCCACCACTTTTTTTTTTTTTTTTTTTTTTGCGGTACGCGGGCCTCTCACTGTTGTGGCCTCTCCCGTTGCGGAGCACAGGCTCCGGACACAGAGGCTCAGCGGCCATGGCTCACAGGCCTAGCCACTCTGCCACCACTTTCTTAACAGAGAAACTCCAAAGCCCCCATGTGCCCTCTGTGATACACTAACCCAGCTGGTCCTTCAACAGTCCAAGCCTCTCCCACAACCCAATTTCTGCTCCTAATCAAAAGATGCCTATCTGGGCCTCCCTGGTGGCGCAGTGGTTGAGAGTCCGCCTGCCGATGCAGGGGATATGGGTTCGTGCCCCGGTCTGGGAGGATCCCATATGCCGCGGAGCGGCTGGGCCCGTGAGCCATGGCCGCTGGGCCTGCGTGTCCGGAGCCTGTGCTCCGCAACGGAAGAGGCCACAACAGTGAGAGGCCCGCGTACCGCAAAAAAAAAAAAAAAAAAAAAAAAAAAAAGATGCCTATCTAAATCCCCATCTCAGGGACTCTGATTCATTTCAATCACACACAGACATATTGGGCAGCTCTGTGTATAAAGCACTGTGCTGGATGCTTGGGGTAGACAAGATGCTTAAGAATGTAAGTAATGATGAGAGAGACTGGAGTGGGTTCTAGTTTGCATTAGCTACTCACTAGCCAGGTAACCTTGGGCATGAGAGCTGGAACCAGATGATCTGATGTCTCTTTGAGTTCTTGTGGCATCTGAATATGTTAATAAATGAGCTAATGTTTACATGCTATTGGGAAATGACTAGTGCCATGTCCTACAGGCCTTCCCCGACCCCATATGATTATAAAGCATAATGGGTTTTTCAGGTAAACAGAACGTCTATATAATGTCTGATAGTATCAGAGCTGGAAAGAAGCTCAGAGTATTTCACCCATATCCAATCTTATAATATCTCTTCTAACTTTCACATCTGGTCTATTGAAATATTGTTCCTTTCAAAAAGCTCACACTGAGGAACTATGAACTTATTTTAATAGTGCTGCCGTTGTTCACACTATTTCCATTTTCTTCATGTGGAAACTGCTTTTGGAGTAAGTGCAAGGGCCACATAAATTGTTAATTATAAGGGGAAAGAGAGCAGGGGAAAATAAAAATCCTACAAGTGTCTTGGCAGGGAAAAAAGCTACCAACAAAGGAGTATCAATGAGACCCTGCATCAGATGTTTCTCCTGTTAGTATCCTCCAGGTTTCGAGGAAAAGGTATTTTAATACCCAGCTAAACAGTCTTTCATATATAGGCAAAGACATTTTCAGATAAGTAATAATTCAGAAAAGATGCCTATCTCCAATATCTTTATTACAATATAAGATATAAGAAGATGCCCTAATCAATCAGGCAATGAAGCAAAATGTGGCCAGTTAGAAAGTAATTATGTAAAAATCAATAACTTCCTTTTATACTAGCAGTTACTACTACCCAAATATAATGGGAGAAAAATCCACAACTATAAGAAAAAACCATCAAACATAAGGAATAAATTTAGCAGGAAATGGGTAAAATCTATATGATGAAAACTGTACAACTCACCTGAGGGAGATACAAGAAGACTTTAATCAGTGAAGAGTTATACCTCACCCCCAGAGAGTGTAACATAATGTGCTAAAGATGTTAATTCTCCAAATTTCAATCGAGATCCCAAGGGAATTAAAAATAAAACTTGACAAAGGGATTCTAAAATTTATCTGGAAAGATAAAGAAACAAGACTTTCCAAGTCTGGAAAGTTTTGAACGAGTAATGGGGTAGATGTACCGTGCCAAATATTAACATTAAAAAGTGCTAATTTATACAAAAATGAATAGATGAATCAGAAAGAATAGGTATCCAGAAATCAACTCAAGCATGTGTGACAATTTAGTAAATGATAAAAGTGGCATTTCAAATTGATGGGGCAAGACGGTTTACGCAATAAATAGCTTTAGGACAACTGGCTAAACACTTGGAAAACATAAAATTACATACTAAAATTAATGGCAGATAGGTTATTTAAATGTAAAAATTGAGACCATAAGATTGTTAGAGAAATTATCAGTAAATATTTACTTAATCTTGGAGTGGAGAACGCCTTTCAAAGCATGGCTCCAAAGGGAAAAACCATAAAGGGTAAAAATATTGAAATTCTGTCAGTCAAATAAAACACTCTGAAAAAACTGATAGGCAAATAAAAACGTGGGGGAAGATGTCTGCAGCACATATGATGGCAGAAAGGGAAGGCCTTTCAAATCCGTACAAGATGAGCTCCTCTTGCCCCCCACTGCTGCCTGGGGTGGGGGCTCGGCACTATGGCGTGTGGTTAAGAGAACATGCTCTGGAATCAAGCTGCCTGATTCCAAGTGGGACTCCTTCTGTTACTTTGGGCAAGTGACCTAATCTCTTTGTGTCTCAGCTGCTTGATCTGTAAAATGGGGATGCAGCGGCAATAGCACCTGTAGACAGACAAGAGTACCTGGTTGGTAGGGCTGCTGCGTGTCAGCGCTTAGAGCAGTGCCTGGCATGTGGCAGTGCTCAGGAAGCGTGAACTGCTGCAGTTGGAGAGAAAATAGCACAGGAAACTCACAAAAGAAGGCATATAATTGGCCTACACACTTAAGAACGTTTTACTTTCTATCTTC
The DNA here is from genome assembly GCF_964341445.2 of Mesoplodon mirus. Taxonomy (NCBI): domain Eukaryota; kingdom Metazoa; phylum Chordata; class Mammalia; order Artiodactyla; family Ziphiidae; genus Mesoplodon; species Mesoplodon mirus. The sequence goes on along the minus strand of NC_138994.1, from coordinate 45,810,072 downwards.
TCCATAGCGTTCCCATAGGTGCCTGGTACGCGCTCCAAGTGAATTCCAGCCACTAGCTGGTTAGGGCTCCTCTTCCGTATCCCTTCCTGCCTCACGCCTCATGAGGCTCCCTGGGTTGACTCTTGAGGTCAAGGGTCAAGAAAACACCCCCTACCACCTCCCTCCCGCCCTCCTACCCTCACTGCCCTACCATCTTTGCCAGCTTGTGGATGGCGGGGCACAGGGTGTTGACGATGCTCTCGTACCACGGGTCTGCGCGGCCCAGGAACGCAGCCAACTCTCCGAGCTCCGAATGCCTGGATGCTGTGGGCTTCTGGGGACAAAGGGACAAGGGGACAGGGCAGACCCGTCAGGCCCTCTCTGGCGCTCTCTTCCTACTCGGAGGGTCCCCAGGTACCAGTCCCAGGCAAACTAGCTTTAGGAATGTGGCCAAATCACTCAACCTCTTGGGGCGTCGATTTCTGCGCCATGTGAAGACTGGTTTTACACCTGAGATGAAGCTGGAATCCCCTTCCCTGAGGATGCCTGCCAGGGACACTGAAAAATGATCATCAGCCTTAAAAGGCGAGAGACAAGTATTGCCTTGAATTTAATGCTTTCCAATCAGAAGCAGAGTGGGCAACAGAAATGAAAAACTGCCCGTGCGGCTTCATTCCTGGCCCCCCAGGAAGGGTGGTGTGTATGTAGGTGAGGGTGTGTATGTGGGTGAGGGTGTGTGTGTGTGTGTGTGTGTGTGTGTGTGTGTGTGTGAGAGAGAGAGAGAGAGAGAGAGAGAGCCCCGTTTGAGAAGCTTGCCATTAATTTCGTTAGAAAAGCAAAACGATGCTCCCAGTGAGAGAGCATCTCTCTCTGGCCACATGCAGCCCCCAGGGTCCAGGTCTGTGGCTTCTGGGACAAAAAGCCTCCAGGTCTCTCCCAGCTCCACATCCTAAGGAAGAATGATCCCAGTTCCCGCTCCTGACACCTTCCATCTCTTCCCCCACATGCCCCGCCCCCCCATCCAGCCACCTCAGGTGCCAGCACAGGGATGTAGTAGAGCTGCAGGCTGAGTCTGGGGGTGAGGCAGAACTTCTGGGTCTCGCGTTTCCTGGCAGGGGGGAGCAGAGTACAGGCATGAGGGCAGGGGTTTGGGTTTCAGACAGCCTTGGTTCCACGTCCTGGCTCTGCTATTTATTATCTCTTGACTCGGGGCAATTGACCTACTCTCTCTGAACCTCTGTTTTCTCATCTGTAGAATGGGTGCAGTAAAGCAGGAAGCACAGTGCTCCGTGGTGGCCGGGTGCGGGGGCAGGGGGAGCACTGTGCACCATCCTCTGCCGTCCCACCCTGGCCTTGGCCTCCTGAGCGCCCCCCAACCCCGACCTTTCCATCCTTCACCAGCACAGGCTGGGCCCACCTGTGCCCCGACCATCCCCAGCCGCCCCTCGGGGCCCTACCTGAGGCTGTGGTAGGCCCGGGCCAGGCGCCCCAGCATCCGGTCGTCCCCCAGCACCAGCACCCGGGCCGTGTGCAGCCGGGAGACCCCAGGCAGCAGCTCCCTATCCCCGCTGGGCCTGCCAGTCCTCTGGTGCAGCCCCGGGGACCCATCCCAGCTGCCGGGTATCAGGATGTCCGGGGGCCACACCCGCTTCTTGATGCCGCCTTTGCGCTGCAGCCTGGCTCTCTCCACCTCGGGGCTGCCGGGTGTGGGCGGCTCTTCGGCCCCCCAAGGAAGGTCCCGCTCGATGCCGCTGTCGGTGGACAGCATGGACGCCCGGGCCAACTCCCGGTCTGGCAGGAGGCCCTGCAGGTCCAAGGCTTCCAAGTCTGCACTGAGGCGCAGCTGGGATCGCGGGCGCAGGAAGAGCACCAGTTCCTCCCCTGGGACGCGGAGACAAAGGGGACCATCAGGGCGGAGAGCGGACACGAGGCTGGCAGGGCCCCACCCTGGCAAGGCGGGTGGTTCCATGTTTCCCACACACGTTTAGCTGAACAGGAGCCCCATGAGATGCTCCATGAAGGAACAGAGGTTCTGTGGCCAACAGAGACTAAGAACCCCACACACTCCTGTCACAAGTGAACATCTTAAAGGCTCTGAGAAGTCCTGTAGCAAAGAAATCAGCTTAATGCGGTGCCTGCTGACTCTAGAGCCCTCTTTTCCATACTTGCTCATCAGCATCCTCCATTCTCCAGCTCCCCTGTAGTTTCCCCCGGGACACAGATAACAGAGCATCAGCTCCTGGCTTTTCTAATCGACCTTCATTTTATTGCTCATGAGGAAACTGAGGCCCCCAGGGAACTGAGTCCGTCTAGGGTGACCCAGCACGCGAAAGGACACGTGGGCCTTGAACCCGGTTCACCAGTCTGGCACTTCCCACCACAACCTGCCGCTCTATCTTCCCCCTTCCCTTGAGAAGAGCCAGGGGGACTGGGGGACAGACATCAGCGTGGAGGGGAAGTGTGGGCCCCCTCCTGCTCTGGAAACCATAACTTTTTTGTGCCTGCCTCTTTCTTGGGGACATGTATTGTCTGTTGGCATCATCATGGCATGTGACACTTTCTAGACACTTTCTAGACACATGTGGCCAGTGGCTAATGCACGGAGTGTTCTGACATAGAGAAAATGTATCCCCTTTTCAGATACTGCAAACAACTCAGGGAACAAGGAGCACACACAGACACACACACAACAGATACACAGGCAGACACAAAGGCACAACACAGACACACAGAAACGCACAAAGATACACACAGGCACACACAGAGGCACAGACGTAGACATACACACAGATACACAATAAGTATACATAGAGAGAGACACACAGTGCACACACAGATGCGAACATGTAGACACATACACAGACACACAAAGACACCTGCACACACACTGAGAGACATACAAACACACACAGATGCTCAGACACACACACACGCACACACGCACAAACACATACACCACTATTCCCAGCCTGCTCCCCCCAGAGGGGTCAAAGGCACTGCACTTACACAGCTGCTCTTCATCGGTCCATAGGTGGAAGGTGATGTGGGGGCTGGGCAGAGGGATGCTTGGCAGCCGGTCCTGGGGGGGCTCACCTGAAGGACAGGCTGTGGAGACCACGGAGGAGAGGACTGTGGGATTCTTCTCTGCCCTCTCCCCACCCCCAGCTCCTATGTGGGGCCTACGGGGGTGGGTGGCAGAGACCCTCGCCCACCCGTATCTGGCCCTGTCGAGCTCCTCTGCCTCTCTGCCACCATCAGCTCATCCAGGGCCTAACACCTGCCCAAGAATGCCTAGCGGCTCCCAGTTTCCTGCAAACTTCCTAGCTGGGCCTTCAGGACCCTTCACAAGCCAGCTCATTGCATCATTCCCAACCTTTTCTCCCTCCCCACAGCCCCGCTTCAGCCATGCTACCTTTCCCACTGTTCAGAGACATCCTGGCCACATGCAGACCAGGGGAAAGGCCTTCGTATTTCTCAGGGCCTCCTCCAGGAGCCTGCACACAGTAGATGCTCAGTTAACGTTTGCTCCTGGTTCTGAAAAGAGTCACGGCCAAGTACGAAGAGCAGCAGGAAGCCTGCATCCAGGGGAGAGAGCAGGGCCAGCCAACCCCCTCTCCTCCTTCCAGAAGCCTTCCTGACTCCAGCCCAGGAGTCATCCCCTCCCCAGACCTTACTGGCTGCACACTGGGCATACCTAACATGTAGCCTTAGGACTTAACTTCCACATAGCACAGCTCCCTCCTGAACAAGGCTGCAAGCTTCCTTAGGGGAGAGCAACCCGCGGTCACTGAACACTTACTACTGTTCTCACCATGCCCACAGTACTATCATCTCACCGGGTCCTACTGGCGGTCCTGGGGCACAGGTAATGTTATCTTCACTATAGAGGAGGAGGCAGGGGCACAGAGAGGTTAAGTAACTGGTCTGAGGTCACACAGCAAGTGGCAGAGCCAGAATTTGAGCCCAGGCAGCCTGGCTACAGAGTCCATGCTTTTACCCATGACATGGTGCCCATAACCACTGTCCCATGCTGCCCCCCAGCAGCAGGGGCTCAACGGGGGTGCTGCCTGGCCATTAAGATGCACAGGGCAAGTCTTGGGCGGGAGGCAGGTGCCTGGATGTGTCTGGGATGGTGGGGACAGCCCAGACTGGTCTTGTCCTGCCCACGCAGATTTACTGCTGAGTTAGCAAGTGGTACCCAAGGAGAGCAAAGCCAGATTTGCCCCAGGGTTTGGCCCAGCTTTGGGAGGGGAGAGGCTTCATGAACAGACATTTCCATGTGGCAATCAGAGGCAGTATAGAATATTAAAGCAAAATAGAGGAGGCTGAGAAGAAGGAGGAGGTTTTAAGTAGGTACCCAACCTGCCTGCCTCACCCTGACTTCTGCAGTCTCCACCCTCCCTGGGCTGCCGAGGTCAAGCCCAGGGAGGGCTGGCACATTGGCCTCTGCGCATGGTTTCCAGTCCTCAGGCAAGTGCTGTGCACCGTGTGTTCTGGGCATGCAGGCTGACAAACTCCACGGGTGCTTTTTTTTTTTTTTTTTTTTTTTTTGCTGTACGCGGGCCTCTCACTGTTGTGGCCTCTCCCGTTGCGGAGCACAGGCTCCGGACGCACAGGCTCAGCGGCCATGGCTCACGGACCCAGCTGCTCCGCGGCATATGGGATCCTCCCAGACCGGGGCACGAACCCGTATCCCCTGCATCGGCAGGCGGACTCTCAACCACTGCGCCACCAGGGAGGCCCTCCACGGGTGCTTTGAGCAGCCATGAAACAGGACACAAATCAGAACCGTCCTCCAAAAGCCAGAAAATATATGTTCCAGACATTTCTCTGGGCTCTTTGGAGTTTCTGCAACACACACGGGCTTGCTTCCCATCAGTGTATGGCATTGTTTTATAAATATGCAAGCAGAAAGGAAGAGTTGGAATAAAAATCTGTGAGACCAGATGTAAGTGATGTGGACTCAGATGCTATTTTGGATGCTCTTGGTTACTATAGTATAGCGGTTAGACAGCCTGGGTTTGAATCTCAGGTCTGCTACTTACTAACTGGGTGATCTTGGGTAAGATTTATAGCCTCTTTCTAACTCTGTTTTCTCACCTGCAAAATGGGGTTAATGCTTTCTACCTCATAAGGAGTCAACTGTGAGGATTAATTGATTTAATATATATAAACTGCTGAGAACAGCAACTGGGGTACAGTAGGTGCCCAGTAGGTGTCAGCTGTTATCATGATCCTAATTACCCACCTTCTAATTAGCCCGGGACCTTCAAGCTCTTGGGAGCCGCTGCGTGTCCCACCCCGCTTCAGCCACGAGCGCAGACTCGGAGCAGGTACAGCGCTGGTCTCTGGCGCCCCCTGCAGGGTACCCGGACCGCAGCTCACCGCGCCTGCCGCTTACCGCCGCAGCGCCCCCTGGCGGCCGCCGCCGGCCCCAGCAGCGAGCAGTAAATCTCCTCCAGCCTCTCCAGGTGGCCTTCCCGGCTCGGGCTGGGCTCGCTGGCCATCTGCTCCACGGCTGCCACCACGGCGTGGAAATAGTGCTCCAGGGCGCGGCGGGAGCTGGTCTGCCGGGGAGGAGCATCAGAGCTTGAGTTCCGGCTCTGCACCCACCCACCCCTGCTCCAACGCCAAGCCTGCAGGTGCACGGACAGCTCAGGGGCACCATCCCTCTGCCCGGGACTCCGGCAGGAGCTTCCCCATGAAGGCCCTCCCACGTCCAGGGCTCCGCTCCTGCCCTGCCATAGCTGTTGCCCGATGCCGCCTGCAGCTAGGGGTCCCCTAGGCCCCTCACACCGTGGTGTGGGGGGACAGCTGGGGGCAGGGATGGCCTCTGGCGCCCACCCTCCTTGGAATGTCACTAAGTATCTGGATCACCGTTCTGTCATCACTCGGATGTAAACTCCAGGATGGCAGCAGTTTCGTCTGTTTCATGTACAGCTGCATCCCCAACACCTAGAACATCTGCTGGCACATAGTAAGTGCTCGATAAATATTTGTTGACTATTTCCTAAACGTCTGTCACTCCTATACTGCCTTGACGTACCACCTATAAATCATTATTTTTCTAAATCATTGCACTTTTTTGGTTCAAAATTATTTCAAAAGCAAATTTTATATTGCTGCTCTAAGTAAAACGGCTAGTGTCACTTGTCATAAACAGAAAATAACTAAGATGAATATAATGATCACAAAACTCTGTTATTAAATTGTAGCCAGGTACTATGGCCTGCCGAGGCTTTAGAGCTGGAAGCTTGCTTTTTCTTCTAAAAAAGGCAGATTAGCAAGCGTGCAAGAGGTTAAGGGTAAAGCACCAAGCTGAGCCTTTCTCCTTAACGCAAACAGGTTTTGAAGAGCTTCTCACTCTTTGAGTTTCATCATGCTCTCCAGCACCGAAGGCTCCTGTCTCCATGGGTACCTCTCTGACACCTTGAGAACTCCCCTGGATCACTGTTCTCTGGCTGTGTCCCCTCACCCCCACTCACCACCAGCTAATCCCAGCTCATGACTGAGGATGCGGGGCCCAAACGAGTGACACGGGCAGGCACAGCAGGGCTTGCTCTGATCTCTTTTTTGTGCTAGGGGTCCGCTAAGCAGGGTCTTAACTTCCTGGGCTAAGGGACAGTGGTCATTCTGATTAGCTAGGGCTCCAGTAAATATTTGCTGAATGACCAGCTGAATGAACACGAGCAATTAAGAGGGACAAGGAATCAGAGTTGGAAGGGGCCACAGGGACCATCTCGTCTTGTTGCTTCATTTTATAAATTGATTATAAGTGAATTAATTAAATAGTTATCAAGTACCCACTAGGTGCCAGGCACTGTTCTAAGTGCTGGGGTACAGCAGTAAACAAAACAGACAAAAATTCCTGTCTGCATGCAGCTTATATTATAGGGTATCTGTGTGTGTGTGTGTGTGTGTGTGTGTGTGTGTGAAATAATAAACAAGATAAGTGAAATTTATAGTATGATAAATAACAGTAAAGTGATGACAAGAAAATAAAGCAGGGAAGGAAGATGTGCAATTTGAGGGAGGGGCTGAAGTTTTAGATAGTGTGACCAGAGGAGCCTCACTGAAAGGTGACTTTTGACTAAAAGCCTAAAGGAAGTGAAGGGTCGAGTCATGTGGATACCTGCCATGGGGCAGCCCCACCTGGACACCATCTCTAGCACCCAGAACACAGAGCAGAGTGTCCGAGAGCCGGGTTGTCCCAGGCTGCCCTCCCAGTCTCAAGACCTTGTCAGATCCTGTGGACACGTGGGGAGACCACTCTACGTACCCCCCCATCTCCTACCTGGGCCTCGGACCAGGCCCTCAGCAGACAGGATATGGGCTGGTGGCCAGATAAGGCCTACCCATCAGACCGTCGTTGGCTGGGCCACTTCTCCCAGGCCCCACTGGCCTTCGAGCCAGCAGGTATGACTGGGAACGGCATCCCTCAAGCAGAATTCCAGATAAGGAGGCTAGGGTCTCACGGGGCGGGGAGCCCCAGGCCAGGCTGAGGTCTAGGAGCCCCAGCACCCAAAAGGGGAGGGGGGTGCCGGGGGACCACTGAGGACCCCTTAACTCCAAGCTTCCGAGGGTCTCTAACTTCAGATCAGTGACGCATTCCCTGGGTCTCTCCTGGCGCTTCTTTGGTCCCTCCCCCCACAATTCCCTTTTCACGAACATGGAGACTTAGAGCCGTGAGCTCCGGATAAAGCGAGGTCGCGGAGGGTGCATAAGATTTTGACTATGCTTAAAAAATACAGCTTTCACTTTCAGCATTTCTTTCTTCTATAGCGAAGTAGTGCACGCATCAGACCCATTAATTTCAGCCCTGAACCCCACCCCATTCTTGACCCAGCACCTCCCAATCCTACCCCATTCCTGATGCCCTCAAACCCAGCCCAGCCTCACTTCCAAGCCAACCCCTGAACTCCAGCCACATCCAACTCGGGGATGGAGTGAGGCTGGGGATCCTCTAATGCCTGCATCACTGAGAAACAAAAATCAATGCGCTTAAAACGTTAGGGAACTGTTGACCAAAACCACCCAGTTTGGCCAGGCACGATGATCACCACTTGCCTGAGCTGTCTCACAACAGGAGGTCCCGACAATTCAGGAGGGGCCAAAAGAGGGAGGAGACGACCAACCTCCCAGAATCCATCACACTGGAATCCACCTTGGCTGAGAGATACGCCACCAGGAAGGACCCTGAGTCAGACTATGGACCAAGCAAGATGATTGGCCAGAGACCACCCAGAAACTAACCCCCATCCCCACAAAACCCGAGACTGCGAGCCACGTGGCAGAGCAGTTCTCCTGGGGTCCCTGACCCTCTGCTGCTCTCTGCCTGGGCGCCCCTTCGCAATAAGGTCTCTTGCTTTGTCAGCACGTGGGTCTCCTCGGACAATTCATTTCCGAGTGCTAGACAAGAGCCCGCTCTCGGGCCCTGGAAGCGGACCCCCTTTCTGCAACACTTACATGTTTGGCATTGTGTGAAAATGGCGCCTTGACCATGGGCTGTTTGGTGAGCCAGAAACAATCTCCAGAGCCGCAGGTGGCCACACAGGGGCTGCCGGGTCAGCTGACAAACTCTGGTCAGGAAGGCAACTACTCTCCCCGCTTCCCGAGAGCCACGGCCAAGTGCAGGGAGAGGGGACAGTAGCCCACGTCAGGACAGGCACATGAGACACATTAGGGGCCATAGGTGCCTGTGCTAAAACCAGCCTGGGGCTTAGGTACGAGTCCGGGGTAGGGGGGCATTCCTCCATCACGCGTCGGTGTGCTGTGAGCCCCCAAAGGGGCTGTTATGGAAGGAGGGGTGTCCCGGATGGCGGCGTGGGGGAAGGGAGTCAAGAACCCTCAGTGGGTCCAAGCAGGTGGGCAACCACAAAGGAATGGTGTGGATGGTCCTTTTAGAGAAAAGGAATGACAGAAAACGACCAACATGGTTTAAGGAGGAACCCAGCCGCACATAAAAGACACCCATCAAAGGAAGGATCCAAGACTCAGGGTGTGGAGAATTCCAGATGGAAACAAGAGATGGAAGAGCAACGGCTCCAGTGCATTTTGATGAGCAAAGCAGGGCCTGAGACTTGGGATGGAGAAAGGACAGACACCCACTTCCTGGGGGCAGGACGGGCAGGGGATCGTGGACCCTTCAAGGGCACGCCCCGTTCAGGAGCCGGCCCCTCCTAGGGCACCACAGCCCTGAGTGATTCTCCAACCCCCCTTCCCGCAGGGCAGGCGCCTTTCCGGCTATTGTGCAGACTCCGACTGGCCACACTGGCATCCTCCCCCACCCAAGAAATCCAGCACCTGGGGCCACCGTGGCCAGAGAATCTGCAACCTGTTGCAGTCTTGGCTGTGGACAGGGGAGAGGCTGAGTCAGAGAGAAAAGCTAGGAAATAAGCGGGCAAGTGTTGGAAACAAACTAAATGCCCGCAACAGGAGCAGGGGATAGTTAAAGTAATAACAGCACATTCACGAGAGAGAATTCTCTGCACCAGCAGAAGCACATGTTTTCAAAGGAAAATATTTCCATATGGCATATTTCCAGTGGCAAGGAAAAATAGATATTATATATATGCACATAGAGAAGCAGTATATAAACTGTATACAGAGTCTGATAGCTCAATTGTTAAAAAGGAGTGGGGCTGCAGATGGGGCTGGAAGGCGATCGAACATAGGCTTGAAGTCAGATAGACCTGGGTTCAAATCCAGGCACAGCCACTTCCTATCTGTCACCACAGGTAGGTTATTGGCTTCTTTGTGCCTTTGTTTTGATAAGTATATCCATTTCACAATGTTTTGGTGAGAACTTTTTAAGGTGATAACCTGTAAAGTGTTTAACACGGTGCCTGGAACACAGCAGACGTTCAATAAACAGTGGCTCTTATGATGATCACTGTCGTTATTATTCAGGAAACATACCAAATGTTAATTGCTAATGTGTGTGGGTAGAGGGGTGTGAGTGGTTTTTATTTTCTTTCTTGGCTCTTCTGTATTGTGTTTTGTTTTTTTTTTTTTGCGGTACGCGGGCCTCTCACTGCTGTGGCCTCTCCCGTTGCGGAGCACAGGCTCCAAACGTGCAGGCTCAGTGGCCATGGCTCATGGGCCCAGCCGCTCCGCAGCATGTGGGATCTTCCCGGACCGGGGCACAAACCCGCGTCCCCTGCATCGGCAGGTGGAGTCTCAACCACTGCCCACCAGGGAAGCCCTTGTGTATTGTTTTTCAAATTTTCCCTAGTGAATGTGTCTTTATTTTTGGTTTGGGGAAAAAGGTGATATGGAAACAGGAGAAGGGGGAAGCCGAGGAGAGTGAGCACTGGTATGGGGGGGCAGGGCAATGACCTTACCTGAAGCTTCCTTTGCAGCACGCCTGCCTCGCAGGCCTCCCCCAGCGCCGCCTGCAGGGCGTGGGAGACCACGTGGCGCATGCAGGCCTCTGGTGTCTGCTGCCCCTGGGCCGCCTCGATCTCCAGCAGCAGGGCACTGCACACGGAGGGAGACACCAGCTCAGGATCCACGAAGAGGAACACTCTGAGGGCAAAGGTGGGGGGACCGGGAGCTGATGAGGAGGACCACAGGGAGAAGGGCCACCCTCAGAGCCTTGCAGCACCCATCACTCCCCCCCCAAGTTATTTACTTCCTCCAAAAACAGGAGCCTCAAATTCAAAATTCTACTGGGGGACAACACTAGGGAGTGGTGGGGATTGCGGCAAAGAAGAGCAGGCACGGCCCTTCCAGCGGGGCAGCTGGTCCCTCTGGGTCCCTCTCATGTCTAGGTAAGTTCCAGCTGAAATGCCGCTCCCTCCCTCAGAGTCGTGGCCCATTGAGTCCATAGCCCTCTAGGAGGGACCCTAAATTCTTCCTGCTGAAACGAGCTCTGAACCCTAAGTGAGCCCCTTCTCCTCTCATCACCCTCATCACACCGGAAAACCAACCTCACCCAACCTCTCCTCCATACTCAACTGTCATTTCAACCTCTCCAATGCCAAGTCCTCTGGATCCCTTCCCCTCCCTGCACCCTCCACGAACACAGAGCCGCAAGCTACACCTTTCAGTGCCAGGTGAGCAGAGGTACCTGCAGGGCAGGAGGCTACACACCCCCCTGCTTCACCCCCGACTTCATCAGCCTCTCGCCCCAGCACGAGCAGTGGACGTGTCCTCAGTCTTACACACACACAGATGAAAGACCCCAGATCTCACGGTGTGACTGTGGCCTGAATTATCGATATTCTAGAGGTGCCTCTGGCTGCTTGATGCAACACCATGGCCAAGGGCAGAATGGAGGTGGAACCATGGACCTGCAGAATGGTCCAGTGCTCGTGTCCACGTTCTGCATGTGAGCGGGCGAGCTCTGAATCCAGCCCAAGAAGAAAGTCCTAACTGCTTTCAGGGATCTCCAGGGAAGGACACGCCCTATCCACCCGGAGGACGTCCCGCTGCTGGACAAATGCCACGGATGGGAGGGGCTGCTCCCCACCCAGAATCCTCACTTGTCCTGCGGGCAGCACCCTCGCTGGGGCCACTCACCTCTCCCGGTAGGGGTACAGCTCACTCGTCAGGTTCTGCTCGGCAATGACCAGCCTCTGGTACAGCGTGCCTGCAGGGCAGACCACTTCAGCCAACCAGCGTCTGAGTCTCTGACCCCCATTCCCCACTTTCCCAGAAGGTGCTGGGGCTTTTGAGCTCCCTGGAATCCTGGAGAGGAAGGCAAGACCTTGGGCGGAGCTGGAGTGGCTCTTACCTGGGACGGCCGTCTCCGTTTTCAGCCTTATGGCGCAGTCCAGGGCGATGGTGCAGTAGGGGGCGGGCAGGGTCAGCAACCTCGTGCAAAAGGCATAGGTCCTCCGGTGGAGCTCCTCTGTGATGCCTGTGGCCTGGGTGAGAGGGAGGAATCAGGGTGCCCAGAGACCTAGATCTCAAAGGGTTCTGGGTGGGGCGGGGTGATGGGGGGCGGGCAGAGCAGCCAGACCTGGGCTCACACTTCCCTCCCAAATCTACACCTCAGCCTCTTCTCCCAGCATCTCTAAGACATCTCCCCTCCTACACCACATTCAGGCTTATCAAGATGGAAACTCATCCCCATCCTGTGCTGCCAGCAGATCAACTCCCCTCCCAGCCCTTCTGCTCTGTCATGGTTGCAAATTTACCGCCACTACCTCCCCAGTTTCATCTCTTCGTGTATCAGGGCGAGGGCAGGGCTATGGGGAGAAGCCAGTTAGGGGCAGGTGCTCCTAGAGCTCCTCTAGGCTCGCTCACCAGGCAGAGACCGGTTGTCTCCTGAGTGTCCAGCCCCGTCAGCCGTGGGTCACCCCGACCCCCTTCACCCTCAGTCCCCGCTCACCTTAGTGAGCACGTACATTAGAGTGTGCAGCAAGGGAATGATGACATGCCGGGCGTCCTCACTTTCTGCCTGGAAAACAGGAGATCGCAGGACATGGATGGGGCTGGGGGTCGCAGGGGTCTCGCCACATCCTAGCGGGAGATAGGGTGGAAGGCAGTGTCCCAGCAGGCCGAGGGGAGTGGAAAAGGGCCATAGTCTGCCCTGGTAGAAGAAGGTGGGGGGGCTCACAGGTGCGGGAGCCCAGGAGCCGGTAGCAAAGCGACAGGTGAGGTGCCAGCTTGGAGGCTCCCCTGAGTGCAGCGTTTCCCAAACGTAGAGCACTGGGTGGTGTGGAGGGTAATTATGAGGATAATTTTGAAAATTTTTCGTAGTTAGGCATTTAGGTTTACAGGTACTTTCCATTTCTGTCCAGTGATATGGGTTTTCCATTTACGGTCGTGTTATAGAGATCCTTTTTTTTTTTTTTTTTTTTTTGCGGTACGCGGGCCTCTCACTGTTGTGGCCTCTCCCGTTGCGGAGCACAGGCTCCGGACGCGCAGGCTCAGCGGCCATGGCTCACGGGCCCAGCTGCTCCGCGGCACGTGGGATCTTCCCGGACCGGGGCACGAACCCGTGTCCCCTGCATCGGCAGGCGGACTCTCAAAACCACTGCGCCACCAGGGAAGCCCCGAGATCATTTTTGAAAGACGTTAACTCAGGTCAAAGAGCGGGAGTCAACGTAAAGATAAAATTGCTTATAGCAAAGTACCGGAGAGGGAGAAATACGGTAGAAATCAAACGACCAAAGTGTGTGAGACACGGGGTGGATGGGCCCGAGTCCCCAGCGGGAATGGCCCCTCTTCCTCTTGTCCCTGCCTGTCCCCCGCCCGAAACCCGAGGACTCACCTTCTCCAGTTCTCTGAGCAGGATGCGGACCAGTGCCGGACTCTTACCAGGATCCCGCTCGACCTTCTTGTGCAGGGACCATCTCCACATGCCTGGGTCAGGAGAAAGGGGTGCCCAGCCCAGCCAGGCAGGGCGGGGGGTGGTGGTCTGAGAGGAGACCCCTCTGAGCAGGACCCTGAGCCCTGGAGTCCCAGGTCTGACCCCCGCCCCCACTGCCAGGTGCTGGGCTCCGCGTCCATGGGGGGGTTTCTCTGATCTGCAGCCCCCGTGGGCGGTGAATTCCCAGGGCAGAAAGGAGGGAGGTGGGACGCTAGCAGGGACAGGTGTGTGCACGTGGCTTCTGGAGCAGCGATGTTGACAGCTCAGCACCCCAAGCCACGTTCCTGGGAGTCATGCGGTCCTGGAGTGCCAGGGCACTTTTATTTGCAAGGCAAGTTGGAGAAGGCGGTTAAGAAAGAGGGCGGCAGACCCCCGATGGGCTGTGCCACAGTCCCTGGAGGGTGAGCCAGGGGGCAGAGAAGGCCTTCTGGGTCCTTCAGGCTCCAAGGATTTCCAGGAGGATGGGGCTTGGCTGGAAGCCCCTTATTCTGTGAGCTCCAGGCTGGGGCACTTTCTTCCTGAGAACACGTGGGCAGAGTTGGCTGGGCTGGGGTGGGGGAGGCAGAGAGAGCAGACGATGCCTGCCGGCTCTTACCTTGGTTGCTCGGCAGGGCAGGGGCCTGGGCGCTGAGCTCTCGGAGCACGGCGTGCACGCTCCGCTGGAGGTCCAGATCCACATCTGGGCAGCAGGGTGGGGAAGCTTTGAGGCCAGGAGCCCCTGGCCTTACCCTCGCTCCCACCCCCACTCTCCCTGAGAATGTCTTTAGCCTCTTCTCTGAGCCTCAAGAGGTGCCCGGAAGTAATCAACTTAGAGCTGGCAGCCTGCATCCTGGCCAGGACTGCAATACAGCCTTTCAGTCAGCATTTCTGTGTTCTTTGAAAAATCCACATTCCCCAGAGTGTGGTACGTATATTGCCAGTGACATGCGAGACAATTTTAGATGGTACACAGATGATTCTAAAATTTGAGTAATTATGCACTTATTTTAATGTATAGAAAAAACATATAACTAGTTCCTCAACTAGTATGGAGCTAAAATTTAAAGTCAATTTAAAGACACATATCAGATAAATACCAGGAGGTGACAAGAACTCTCTCCCTGACCAAACTTCACTCGGGATCCTCGGAGCCCTGTTCTCCACTAGGCCCTCAGAGTAGCCCCTGTCCTGTCTTTGGTCTCCAAGCCCAGTTTTAGCAAGAATCCTGCTGTCAGTCGAGAGAAGTCCCTCTCCCTGATATCTGATCAAGTTCTCTATTCCCCACCTTTGACGTGTAAGTTCTTGACCTGTGTCCAGCAAGAATCCTGTTAGGTCACTTTAGTAAGAATCTCCCACCCCTGAGGTCCCCTCTTAGGAATTTTCCATCCACTGACCCCTCCCTCTGTTTGTCGGCTGTAAATCCCCAGCTGTCTTTGCCTTATTCAGAGCAGAGGCCCATCTCTCTCCTCTATTGCAATAATCTTGAATAAAGTCTTCTTTAGGGTTTAACAAGTGTCAAAATCATTTTTTTTTCTTTAACGGCAGAGCATTGACACTGCAGAGCTGTGGAGGTGGGTACACGAATCAGTAACTGACATTTTGAAAGCACGGAGCCATGAGAATGCACCTCACTGACCTCCCCCTACAACGAGTTTAAGGAACCAAGGAGCTTTGTGCTGTTGGGCTGTGAAAGCCATCACCTCCTGCCGAGGCCACACTTCCCAGCCAATAGGGACAGCAGCAGGAATTCTAAAGCCAGCTCGGGAAGCTTTGTAGGCGGCTGACTCTGTGGCTCAGGGATTCCCCAACCCAAGACCCGTCAGTCCAGCACATTTCCACCCAATCCTGCATCCCTTCCTCCTTCTTTCAGAGTTGGATTTTCATCACAGTCTGGGCGCTCGCTCTCCCAGCCCTCACCAGCTCCGTCTCCATTTTCTCCACGGTGTTTCCCCACATGAAGCTTTGCATGTCTAATCTTGTCTTGCTGTCTGCTTCTTAGAGGATCTGGACCAACACAGGAAGTACGGGAGACACTCCCTGTACCATCAATTCCCCTTTATGATCAGCTCCAACCAAGAGGCTGTTTTTACAGGCGAGGGTGCAGTCTCTTGTTGTCAGACAGCACAAACCACACGCCTCAGAGGTTCCCTTTTTGCCTTGGTGGTCAGGAAACTTACAGCCAAACTGGGGCCCCGTCTCAAACATCAGCTCATCTCAAGGGACAGAGACCTCTCTCCTTTGCTCCTTTTCGGGTGCGCTTGCTTCATGTTCTACTAAGCATATATCTGAATTGCCTCAGATTCCTTTGGAAATAGGTAGGGTAGAGAGGACCAATCTAAAAAAACCAGCAGGTTGCAGTCCAGGAGCTAGAATTTGTTTAGGTCAAGGCACCCCATGCCCTGGTGCTCATGGACTGGCCCTTCCATGGCTCTGGCGTGGGCCCTTGTACGTCTGCTGGGGCCACCCAGCATCTCTGAAACCCTCACTTTCCTCCTGCCTCTCACTTGTTCCCCTGCCCAGACCAGGTCCAGGTCTGAATCTGAGTCTCCTTCAGGTTCAGAGCGGGCAGGAAGTGGGCAGGTGTTACAGCGCACGTTTGCCCACCCGGCCACTCTGTTGGGCAGTGCAGCATCTCCCAAAACTGGCAAGGAAGTTATTTAGCCTGGAAAGAAGTCTTGTCACAAGCCATCCTTCCATCTACCGAGCTCCACCTGGCATGAAAATAAATGAGTTAACGCACGGTGAGTTATGAAAAAATAATGCTATGTCCGATTTCTTCTTTCCTTCTTTCTTCCTTCTCCCCTCCCTTCTTCTGCCCACCTCCCCGCCATGGACTACACAATAGACTTAAAACTGTGATAACTGTGATTTCCTCCCTGCCCCCTCATTAGAAGCGCAGCCAAACCTTTGTCTTCTGAGCCCTAGGTTCTCCTGCTTTGCAGAGGGAGTTAAGTTTTTATGTTTCAGAGAAAAATGGAGAAGTTAGACTCTGCCAGTAGCCCCGGGAGACAACCCCAAATAAACTTTGTTTTCAAAAGTCTGGGCAGCTGGAACAAACTCTCAGGCTTTGGTCCACATCTGGCTTGCAGACGTGTCTTGTTTGAGCTTATAGAGTGTCTTGGAAAAAAAAAAATTGAACTAGCTGCCAACATTCACAAATCAGGAGATTTTGCATAAAAGTTCAGATTTCTGGCATCTCCTGAAAGTCTGTCGACACTGGGCATGCATTCTTCTTACATGTGACAGTGACAGGGGCTGGGGAGCAGCTGCCCCTTGAGACAGGGCACAGCTCCCCTAAGGCTTCAGAGTGGTCACTCTCCTTGTTTCCCTTACTTACATCCTCTCTCCGGCCCCTTGACTTTGAGACCCCTGGCTGTCTGATTGAGACAATCAAGCTGGGTTGTCTCCAAGGGATGGGGGTGAAGCCTGCTGCTTTTAGTTGATGAGGGGCGTGGCAATTCAAGGGTGGAAGGTTGGACTCCCAAGACCGTGAGGGTTATGGGGACCCAGGAAGGAGGAAGACCAGGGTTGGCTGGGACATAGCTGACCGGTGGTGGCAAAGATCTCAGATGAGGGCAGCTAAGCACTAAACTCTGTGTGCTTGAGTGCCACTGCTGTGGTCTCCTGGGCCACTTTTGCCAGAGCACAAGAATGTCCCCAAAGGAGCCCTCTGTCTCCTTATGGACCATTCAAGCTGTTCTGGGGGCTGCAGCCATAGTGCACTGAAGACCACGGACACTTCCCATCATCCAGACGTTGTAACCCCTGGCCTTCTCACAGGATCCCAAGGAGAGGAGGGGGTACCGCAAGTGAATGACATTGGAATTTGTACGGACCTTGGAAAACAAGAGCTTGAAGCTGGATTTGATTTAAGCCAAAGAAATAATATTTCTCGTGCCTCAAGTATCTCAGGGTTGTTTATACATGATATGCAATGTCTAACAGCATTCTTGATCCAGAACAGCCACTAAATAAATAACATTCATTATCCACCCCTCCATCCAGGAATAGGATATAACTATCAGGTATCCAGATTACTATTAATACCTAACATTTAAATAGCACTTGAGGGCTTCCCCGGTGGCACAGTTGTTAAGAATCCGCCTGCCAATGCAGGGGACACAGGTTCGAGCCCTGGTCCGGGAAGATCCCACATGCCTCAAAGCAGCTAAGCCGGTGCGCCACAACTACTGAGCCTGTGCTCTGGAGCCCACGAGCCACAGCTACTGAAGCCCGCATGCCTAGAGCCCATGCTGCGCAACAAGAGAAGCCACTGCAATGAGAAGCCCACGCACTGCAGCGAAGAGTAGTAGCCCCTGCTTGCCACAACTAGAGAAAGACCCACGCAGCCAAAAATAAATAAATAAATAAATACATTAAAAAAATAATAAAATAAATAGCACTTGAATGGTACACATGTAGAGAGTCTTATGTAGGCGTAGCAAGACAGTGGTACATGTTCATCAAACCAAGTTCATTTTTGTCGCAGGTAGATGAGAAGACTACATTTCCCAGACTCCCTTGTTGTTTGACAGGAGCCATGTGGCTGAGTTCTGGCCAATGGCACGTGGTGGAGGTGGTATGTGCCACCTTCAGGCGTGGCCATAAAACCCTCCGCCCTATCCTCCATGAGCCTGGAATATATATGTGGAAGATGATGGTGCCCCGAGAGGAAAGAAGCCTCTGTCCCTGAAAGACTGTAGCCCAGATTGGGTGGTGACATGAGTAAGAAATAAGCATTTGTTGTGTTCATCTACTGACACTGGGGTCATCTGTTACGGCAGCCACGGTTCTCTGACTCAGGGACACACCAAGTGTGTGTATTGTCTCACTGGATTCTGAGCAGAGCCCTGTGAGTTTGGCAGAACAATTACTGTGCTCCCTGTTTTGTGGAATCTAGATTGAAAGTCGCCCCATATCGCCTCTCCAACCACAGAAGGTCAGACCCAGAGGGACCTTGGAGGCTGGCTCTCTGCCCATTTCACAGAGTGGGAAATGAGGCTCAGAGGGGAGAGGCGACTTCCACAAGGTCACGGAACTTTCTGACAGAGCAGAGCTTTCTGTTTGCCAAAATGCACTTCGTCCAAAGCTGTCATCTTACTTGTGACCGTTCACCTCTTTACTGGGGGAAGGGAAGAGGGGACACCCAGGTGAGGCTGTGAGCACGTGTCTACCTATGTGTGCCTGGGGCTTGAATGCAGACAAAAACGCCCCTGATAAAGTTGGCTGTAAAAGGGTTCCCCGCTCTCCAACCAGGGTAGATGTTATTACAGCTAAAGAGACAACAGGGAGGAAGGAAGGGAGAACAAAGGCTGACGGGGTCCTGCGGCGGCAGGACGCGCACAGTTCAGGGTTTGCTCTTCTACGTCCAGCCACTCAAAGCTGACCCAGGACTTGGCAAAGGCAGCTCTCCACTGTCCTGCGATCCTAGACAGTCAAATCTCTCCCCAACCCCCTCTTAGATGTTTGCTTTTCCCCTGCTTCCCACCCTTGGCTCACATTAGAATCACCTGGAAAGCTTAAAAAAAATACCAATGCAGAGCCCACCCCAAACCAAATAAATCAGATATCGGAGGGTGGGGCCCATTAATCCATTTTAAAAAATATCTCCCCAGGAGAATCTAATGTACAGGATTACAGAACTAATCTAATTCAGTGAGAATTATTGCCTTAGGCGGTAAGTTTGGAGATATGAATAACTGATCGTGACAAGATGCTCAGAGTTCACAGAGGACAATCATCCCTGAATTAAGTCACAGGGTCAGGATGGCCCCTCCCTGGCAATACCCCTGGCTCTCACGGTGGTGGGAGAATCTATTGTAAAAGAATACAATTAGGGGCTTGCCTGGTGGCACAGTGGTTGAGAATCCACCTGCCAACGCAGGGGACACAGGTTCGATCCCTAGTCCGGGAAGATCACACATGCCGCGGAGCAACTAAGCCCGTGTGCCACAACTACTGAGCCTGTGCTCTAGAGCCCGTGAGCCACAGCTACTGAAGCCTGTGCCCCTAGAGTCCAAGCTCCCCAACAAGAGAAGCCACCGCAATGAGAAGCCCATGCATTGCAACGAAGAGTAGCCCCCGCTCACCGCAACTAGAGAAAGCCTGAGCACAGCAACAAAGACCCAACACAGCCAAAAATAAATAAATAAAGTAAATAAATTTATTTAAAAGAATACAATTGGAGAAAGTTTATTATTATTACTATTATTTTTGTTGTTGTCCGTTAGCTTGTTTGCAAAAGATATAACCTTTGTTTAGAAATGTAACCCTTATAGACACCAGTGCTCTGACTCTCTTTGTGTCCAGCCATGACAGGAATAAAATCTCCTAAGATTCTTTTCAAGCAGACCAGTCTTTGTCTTCTTGAAGTTGTCCCATAGCCTCTTGTGATGGTTAATTTTACGTGTCAACTTGACTGGGCAACAGGGCACCCAGATATTTGGTCAGATGTTATTTTGATTGCGTCTGTGATGGTGTTTTAGATGAGTTTAATATTTAAATCGATAGATCAAGTAAAGCAGATTGCCCTTCCTAATGTGGGTGGGCCCCATCCAATCAGTGGTGGCCTGAATAGAACAAAAGGCTGACCCTCCCCCAAGGAAGAGGGAATTCCTCCTGCTTGACTGCCTTCCAGCTGGAACACTGGTTTTCCCCTGCCTTTGGACTTGAACTGAAACACTGGCTCTTCCTGAGTCTGGAGCCTGCTGGCTTCTATGGAATTTACACCATTGGCTGTCCTGACTGTAGGTCTTGGTACTTGTCAGCCTCCATAATCATGTAAGCCAATTCCTTATAATAAATCTCATTCTCTATATGTATATACCTCCTACTGGTTCTGTTCCTCTGGAGAACCCTGACAAACATGCCCAGAGAGGACCCTGGCATCAGTATAGGGAAAGCTGGTGGTATAATCAAACTTAAAATTCCCTCAGCCTGCCCCAGCTGGTGCACATAACCACCCAGATGAGAAGGTTACAGGGACACAAAATTACTACCAAAGAGATGAATTCATAATTCTCAAGGGGTGTTTCCCTCAAACTAGGATGTTGTGGAGAATTGTCCTTTTCCACTCTCTAGGTATCAGCTGTCAGAATCAGAACCCCCTCCCTGGAATGGAAATGGAAACATACCAATGAACTCTTTCTGGTCCCTTCCCTTTAAAATCACAATAAAATCACTAACCCAGGGGTCCCACTACCTCATGCCAGGTGAGCCATAATACAATTGAGAAGAATATGGTTTGTTTGTGTCTGTTCCAATTCAGCCTTGGAATACCCGAGGCAGCTTAGCTCTGTACAGGTGAATGTCATTTGGTACGTGCTGTGTTCACTAGTTTCCATTTTGGAGGATGACCTTTACCTGACCTTGACCTTTGAGCTGGGCTCCATTTTCCCGGAGCCCATGGGGCCCCAACACGCTGACCACCTGGACCTTACCGACCGCCCTTCCTGCCAGGGGCGAGGGCTTGTCTGAGAATCCCCTGGTGAACAGACAGCTCTGTCTCTGCATCTCAGCCGCTCATTGAAATCCTGTGCTCAGGACCCAGATGCACCATTGGCTGGAGTAAAACGCTCATGCTCCTCTTTCTTCCATCCCGTGCCTGACTCCCACCTTCCCCCCGTGCGGTATAAAGGCTCAGATGTTTCTAAAAAGGTTTGTGATCTTGCCCGTTTGCAGGAGTGGCAAAATAACAATACCTTTGGTGCCCTTGAAACATTGCTCTTTTGCAGCCCTCAAGATAAACGTCTTACTTTTCAGGTGCCCCTCTTCTTGACTCTAGGATGAGAGGACTCTAAGGGCTGTAGGAAGGTGGGAAAAGTTAAAAACAACTATAATTTGGAAAGCCAGCCAGGACAACTGCAGTCCCTGGTCCTGATGGAAAAACTCCCTTTCGGAGTTTTCAGGGCAAGCATCCTAATTTGGGGATGCTTCCCTCACCCACTGGATTTTGGGTCGGGGGGGTCATCTGTCACATCTTTGGGGGTGGATGTTGGTGGTCTTTCTTGCCCTGTAGCCTTCCCTGCTCACTATAACCCTGGTGACACTGTGACCCAGGTGCCCTGCTTTGCCCTGGCCTTGGAGTGGCACGGGACCAAGCTGGCCAACGGACTCTCTCTCCCTCTGGGTGACCTTTGTGTGGGTGACAGCCCGGAGTGGAGAGAGCCTCCCTCTTCCTGTCCTGGTGGCAGATCCACCCTGTTCCCTGCCCTTTCTGGTGCCTGGTGCTTCAGCTGTTCCTTCAATGCTCAGCCACTTTTTATTTTTGAATATTAAATGAACCATATAGGTTTCTATTGCTTGTATCCAAAGAACCTTTATCGGTATACCTCCCTTCCTAAAACACGATACCGATGTGTCTTAATTGTTGTAATTAAAGTGAGTGCAAAGTAAGTTGGTTTTGAAATGTTCAGTAGGAGATTTTCACAGCGCTGTCCCCACCCTTACCCTCCCAGCCCAAACCCCAGCTGGTTACAGACGACCAGGAACCTTGGGACACCAAGATTCACTGGCTGAAGCTTCTTCTGATTGGGTGAGGCTCTCTGAGGGTGAGTGGGGGTGTGGAAAGGATGCTGTCTTAGGAATGATAACAAGCTGGTGGCTGTGCCTGCCTCGGGGTGTCCCCTACCCATCCCTGGGACAGGGATCTTCAACAGTATTGGAGTCTATGCCTGGTGGCCGGAGGGGTGGTTTCCGACTTGCCAGGTGAACATTAGTTGATACACATCTTGGGGGAAGGGTCATCTCTGCTTGTTGTCCCAGGATGGTGTAGGGAGAAGAGTCTAAGTTTTGGAATCAGCCAGACGTGGGTTCCAGTCCTGGATCTGCCACTTACTAGCTCTGTAGCTTTGAGCAAATTACCTAACCTCTCTGAGCCTGTTTCCCTTTTAGTAAAATGAGGACAATTGTACTGATATCCCTACCTCGCAGAATCCTTCTGATGTTTTGCATGAGGCAACCCGTAGAGAAGTCATTCGCAGCACAGATGCTGGAGCTAGATTGCTGGGTTCAAATCCTGATTTGACCATATAATATCTATGTGACCTTGGGATAATACCTGTCTTCTCTCACTTTCCCATATTCTTTTTTTTTTTTTTTTTTTTTTTTTTTGCGGTATGCAGGCCTCTCACTGTTGTGGCCTCTCCCGTTGCGGAGCACAGGCTCCAGACACGCAGGCTCAGCAGCCATGGCTCACGGGCCCAGCCACTCCACGGCATGTGGGATCCTCCCGGACCGGGGCACGAACCCGTGTCCCCTGCATCGGCAGGTGGACTCTCAACCACTGAGCTACCAGGGAAGCCCCTCCCATATTCTGTAAAATGGAAGTAATAATAATATCTATCTTATGGGGTCTTTATGAAGACTAAACGAATTAATATTTGTCAGGTGCTTTTCCCACTACTTGATATATTGTAAGTGCTATAGAGATTTTTGTTAAATAAATGCAAATGTTTGGCAATATATATTTGCTATTATTGTCATTACTCCCACTGTCCAGCTCAGTGATCTGCCGGCAGCTGGGGCTCGTACAAGCGTGTAGATGTCCATCTCTCAAGATGGTCTCGCATTTGGGGAGCTGAGTGCGGGTCTCTCAGCCCCGCTGGGGAGAGGTGGTCCTGCCAGCCCTGGGGGTATCCTCACCTGCCAGTTGGGCCTTCCCCACTCTGCAAACAGGCACACCAGACCCCCGCTCCCAGACCATACTGACCTGAGCTCTCCATGGGGGCCTGGGGTAAGTGTGAGGAGGATGTGATTGTCTCAGGCAGCAGAATGGAAAGTAAGGTGCTTGTTTTCCTGCAAAGAGCTGGTTCTGCAAAAGAAGAGACAGTTAGTGTAAGTGGTGGGACGTGTACTAAGCATATTTGTGGAATGGAGAGGCTCCCAGGGGACCGAGGCTTCTCCCAAACTGGAGGGGAGGGAGTCTAGATTTATTTAAGAAGTGCTTCTATGGTGCTTGCTATGTGCCAGGCACTCTTCTAAACACTTAAAAACTATCAACTCTTCAATATTAACCTTATGAGGTGGGCACTATTTTCTCCCCATTCCACAGATGGGGAAATTGAAACACAGAGACAGATAACGATTCAAGGTCAAATAGCTAGTAAGGAAAGGAGTGAGCACTTGAACTCAGACCATCTGCCTCTAGAGCTCATGCCCTCAATCATGACCACAGGCTGCCCCACTGTGATCCCAGAGGGAGGGATGCTCAAAGTCTGCTTCCCAGAGCAACACACTCCACAACTGAAAAGCAGAGGAACTCTGAAAGAATCCAAGACCTTGTTCTTTGAAGAAAAAAAAATACACACATACACACACACTTGGGAAAGCTAATTGAGAAAGAGAAAACAAAGAGACAATATTAGGAATGATAAACATCCCATAGGACATTTATCTGTATAAAGAAAGTCTGAACCCTCTGTATCATACACAGTTTTCTAGGAAAATAAAAATGACTCAGAAGGCTCTAGAAGAGTTAGAAAAACTGCTTATATTAGTAACCAGTGAGGAAACAGAGAAAGAGGTCACGTAACTAGCTCTTAAAAAGTGGTATCTAGCTCAGATGGTTCCTTTGATAAGTTCTCTCAAACCTACAGAGTGAAGCAAGTTTTTATGTTACTTAGCACAGAGTTTACTGTGCCAAAGAATAGAGAAAGAAGAAAAGATTCTCTGAAAAAGCCAGCCCTTGGTACCAAAAATCGAATGAGGATAGTTTAAAAAAATAGAGCAAGCACTTCACATCCACTGGGATAGCTACTAAAAAAAGAAATACAACTGAAGGGACTTCCCTGGTGGCAAAGTGGTTAAGAATCCGCCTGCTAGGGACTTCCCTGGTGGTGCAGTGGCTAAGAATCTGCCTGCCAATGCAGGGCACACGGGTTCGAGCCCTGGTCCGTGAAGATCCCACATGCTGCGGAGCAACTAAGCCCATGTGTCACAACTACTGAGCCTGTGCTCTAGAGCCCACGAGTCACAACTACCGAGCCCACGTGCCACAACTACTGAAGCCCATACGCCTAGAGCCCGTGCTCCGCAACAAGAGAAGCCACTGCAATGAGAAGCCCATGCACAGCAACGAAGAGTAGACCCCGCTTGCCGCAACTAGAGAAAGCCCACATGTAGCAACGAAGACCCAACACAGCCAAAAACAAACAAACAAACAAACAAACAAACAAACAAATAAATAAATATATTACCAAAAAAGAGAAAGAAAATAGATCAGTGGTTGTAAGGGTTTGGGATAGGGAGAGGGGGTGACTACAGAGGGGCAAGAGGGAACTTTTGGGGTGATGGATTTCCTCTGTATCCTGTGGTAAAATCGATATATGTGTTAAAACTCATAGAACTGCATAGCAGTAATAGTCAATTTTACTGTATGTAAATATAAAAAATAAAAAAGTATTAAAAAAAGAGAGAAACCCACATCTTTTTTTTTTTTAAGATGTTGGGGGTAGGAGTTCATTAATTAATTTATTTATTTTTGCTGTGTTGGGTCTTTGTTTCTGTGTAAGGGCTTTCTCTAGTTGTGGCAAGTGGGGACCACTCTTCATCGCAGTGTGCGGGCCTCTCACTATCGCGGTCTCTCTTGTCGCAGAGCACGGGCTCCAGACGCGCAGACTCAGTAGTTGTGGCTCACGGGCCTAGTTGCTCCGCGGCATGTGGGATCCTCCCAAACCAGGGCTCGAACCCATGTCCCCTGCATTAGCAGGCAGATTCTCAACCACTGCGCCACCAGGGAAGCCCAGAAACCCACATCTTAATTTGTAACTGGTATCACGTGCTTGTGTGCTTAGTTGGCTTTTTACCAAATTCTAGAATCTACCAAGAAAAAGGACTGTTTGTTCAATGGTGCTCTCACATCTTTAAAAAACCAGATCATTTACACACAAGGCACAGCTACCTCTTGAAAAACATCCGAGGAACTGGAGTGGAAAATAATTGACATTTTAATATATACCCTTTTTTTTACCATTTTAATTTTTTTAAGCTTGTGCATATTTTATATACTCTAAATGCAAATAAGCCTCTATATCTAATTACCAATTTACAGGAAATACGGATATTACCAGGATGCAAAATCCAGCATTTGAGAAACTCTACAGGACAAACATTCTGTTTTCTTTAACAAATAAATTGCAGGGAAGATGGGGTGAAGGTGAGGAGGGGAGACGTAAAGCCAAAGGAAGCGGGGGGCTACAGATTAACAGGATTTAAGAGACATTATCAACCAAGTGAATCTTATTTTGATCCTAATTCAAACTATTACAAAAAACTATGACATTCAAGGCACCTGGGAATTTGAACACCACAAAAATTTGGGTGGAGGGAGATAATAGTTTTCTAGTTCTGTTTGAAAAAAAAGTAACAGCTGTTGTCTTTTCTTAAATTAAACATTCAATGTTGAGGTAACTGTAGATTCACACGCAGCTGTAAGAAATAACACAGAGATCTCACATGTGCTTTATCCAGTTTCCCACCGTGGTAACACCCTGTGAAACTGCAGTTCAAATATCATTACCAGGATATTGACATTGATACCTTTTTATTCAGATTTCCCTGGGTATATATGTGTGAGTCCTTTATCTTTTAATGATACACACTAAACTATAAAAAAAAAAGTGGTATCACTTACCCATAGGCACTGGTTTTCATTTTTAATACATTTCTACATCTGATGTCTTAATATGAAATAGGTTTGACTTTATTTTTATTATGTGCCAGAGGGCACACAAAAGAGAGAGCTGACATGTATGTAAGTTGGGAAGCATAATAAAATAGACACCTGTGAGCTCATCACTCAAGGACACAGCCATTGAATTACACTCTGCGTGTAACTTATAATCGCAGGGAAAAAACAGTAAAACTATTAAAATAATTGCTCTTCTCTTCCTCCCTGGGTCTCTGGGACTGCTGTACTGTAAGGCTGACCATGCTGAGCTGTGGGCATGACTTCTGGAGTCTGAGGAATCTGGCTCAAGTCCCAGCACCCCCATCCCCAGGGGGCCCACTGGGGGCCTCTCTGAGCTGCAGTCTCCTCCTCTCTTTGTGAGATGGACACCCAGAAGAACCAGCTAGAATGTCAGACTATTTCATGATGACATTTTGATCAAGGGCTAGGCATGCAGGTCGGGGAACTAAAACTCCACTCAAGAGAGGAAGGTGTCAGGCATTCATGCTGTTCGTTCTCTAAAAATGCGCAGTGGCAGGTTTTGGTGGGCAAGACTAGACACTGAAATCTAAATGGACTATGAAACTTCAAACATGAAAGTTCGACTGTGAGTGGAAGACCTTGGGGTGCTCCCAGTCTACACGGAGGAGCTGGAAAATGGCAACACAGAGCCACCGCCCAAGGTGGACAGGCAGTGGGAACAGGGCAGATCCCCAAATCCAGGGGTGGAGGGAGACAAAGAGAAGCTTCCCAGTGGGATCCCAGAAGCTGTGTTCTCAAGTCCCCCTCTATCGGCTACATGGTTGTGCAGAAGGATGGTCATAACCTCTGCTCCAACCCCACCACCCTACCAGGTCCAAGCCACCATCATTTCTTGTTCAAATTATGGCAGTGCCCCCAGTGGGTCTCCCAGCTTCCACTCTTCCCCCTACAACCTAGCCCCTGACTGAAGCCCTCCAATGACTTCCCTTAGACCTTATCATAAAGTCCACACCCCTCATCCTGCCTAAATCTTGCCCGATCTGGCCTCAGCGCTCCTCTTCAGCTGCATCTCATCCCGCTCTCCCTCTGGCTCACCAGGATCTCACCTCATGGCTCTCTGTGTTCCTCTAACTAGCCAAGCTCAGTCCTACCTCAGGGCCTTTGCACACCTCTGCCCGGAACACCTTTCTCCCAAGCTTTCCTCACAGCTGGCTCCTTCTCAACACTCAGGTCTCATTTGAAATGTCACCTCCGTAGAGAGGCCTTTCCTTGACCAGTCTTTCTAAAATAGCTTTCCCAGTCATGCTCTAGCACACTCTTATTATTATTTTTGTGTGTGTGTGTGTGTGTGTGTGTGGTACACGGGCCTCTCACTGCTGTGGCCTCTCCCGTTGCGGAGCACAGGCTCCGGATGCGCAGGCTCAGCGGCCATGGCTCATGGGCCCAGCTGCTCCGCGGCATGTGGGTTCTTCCCGGACCGGGGCACAAACCCGCGTCCCCTACATCGGCAGGCGGACTCTCAACCACTGTGCCACCAGGGAAGTCCCCACACTCTTATTTTATTCATAGCTTTCATCAGGATCAGAAATTTTCCCATGTAATGATTAGTCTTCTGGGCTCTTCATTAGAATGTGAGCTCCACAAACAGTGGGTTTGAGTGTCTCTTATTCACTGCAGCGTGCCCAGTGCCTGAGGCAGTTATCGGCACCCAGGAGACGGTGAATAAATATTTTGGAGAAATATTTGAAGTCACATGTCCAATGAATGATGAACCAGGGCTAGAGCTCAGATCTCAGCCTGGGATGCCCAGTCACGGCCCCCTCCCTTCCCTCCGTACCCATTCTTCCCCTGCTCCAAACCTCACAGAGCACCCTCTGCCCGAGGAAAATAAAGTACACACACAGTTAAACTTCTGTCGGGGAGGAATCAGCTAATAATGACCATTGAGCAGCCTTAAAGGAAAAGAAACCACAAAGATATAGATTAAAAGAGAAGTGTAGGTCGGGTCGGGGGAGGGATAAATTAGAGGCTGGGATTAACATATACACACTATTATGTATAAAATAGATAACCAACAAGGACCTACTGCATAGCACAGGGAACTATACTCAATATTATATAATAACCTATAAGGGAAAAGAATCTGAAAAAGAATATATGTAGCTGAATTGCTGTGTTGTACACCTGAAACTTACATGATATTGTAAATCAAGTACACATCAATTAAAAAAAAGAGAAGTAGGGACTTCCCTGGTGGTCCAGTGGTTAAGACTCTGCACTCCCAACACAGGGGGCCCGGGTTTGATTCCTGGTCAGGGAACTAGAGGCCACATACTGCAACTAAAAGAGCCCAAATACCGCAACTAAAAGAGCCCACATGCCGCAACTAAAGATCCCATGTGCCGCAACTAAGACCCAGCACAGCCAAATAAATATATTAAAAAAAAAAAAAAAGAGGAGTGTATTCTCAGGACTTAACTATGTAAAGCTGGGGGTGGTCTGGGATGATGTTTAATGGAAAGCAAAATTCTAAGAAGCTTGAACAATCGCTGTCAGAAAGCCTCCTTCATTCTTCTATTCATTCATTCGCTCACTTATTCACTCATCAACCATGTATTCGGTGCCCGTATGTATTTGTGCAGGTCCCGGGTATACGCTGTGCCACCCCCTTGTTCCTCTGCAGGGGACCTCTGTAATCTATTTCCTGTCCTCTGGGGCTGCTGACCACACGAGTATGGGGCAAAGCCCTCAGGGGTCAAGCCTGCACCAGACAGGAAATGGAAACAGGCAGAACCCAGGTCATTCTGGTAAAACGCAGCAACAGCTCAGTTGTCTCACTTCAGGATGATGTAGATTTCTCAGGAAATAAACCTTGCCCTTTTAAGCACCCAAACTGGCCTCTGAGGGTTTCTCGATGAATCTCATGGGAGTTGACTTGCACGTACCTCACCGTAACACAGTGAAGATTTCAGGGGCTGCTGGTAGGTGAAGGAAGCCTCCATCCTACGCTGAAAGGTTCCTACTTTCTCAGGTATGAATCCCGTTTGAGCAGTGGGGACTGCACCTCGCACAAAGTGGGTGGACGGGGCTGCCGTCTGGCCCACCGCCTCACTGGCCCTCCCAGCCAGGCAGGGCGAGGCTCTGTAGTCCATCCAAAAGGGCGCTTGCTGTCATCTGTCTATTCAGAGGGGATGCCTCTCTTAAATTGGAACAAAGGCTCCTCTGTGCTGGTGGCTGCCCTGTTGCTGTCTTTGCTTTCACCAGACTTCCAATTTGCTGAAGGCTGGGAAGCCAGAAAAACACATGGCATTGTCTTGTATGTAAAATATGGAGACAAAGCCCGAGAAACTGATCTATGAAAAAAGAGCATGGAACTCCCACGCTCTTGGAACATCTATTTGGGCTGCTCCGAGGCCCTCTGGCTCTCTTCCTAGCTCCTGGCGGTGTTTCGAGGGACTGAGATTGCTGAGTAAATCAAACAGCACCTATGGAACACTGTTCATGTGGCAGAAATCGTGCCAGGCCTGAACGTTTAGAGGTAAATAAATGAGACACAGTCCTTGCCCTTAGGAGCTGGGGGTCTACCAGCCCGTGACTTCTCACTGACTGCGGTGTGGCCCTACTCGCCACGTTCTCGGCCCACGATTGGCACACTGGTGTCCATGCCCACAGCAAGCTTGATGACACACATATTACATAGAAACCAAGGGTAGTTATCAGTTAGCCATTAATAGATAATAAACTGCCTTTGCTGATGAGGCTCGTTTTAATTATTTTTACAAAAACTTGCGTGTCCTCCAAGTGTCATGAAGCCTGAACAATAAGACCTTTGCCCAAGTTGTTTTTTAGGAACTCAAAGTTGTGTTCAGTTTGAGTTTGAGCCCATTAAGACTGGTTGAGACCACCGACCCTCCATCTGGGCAGGCGCAAATGTCTACTTGGTGACCATTTGGCGTCAGGGGCCCAATACCTCCACCCTCAGAACATGCTAATGACACCATTTTCTGAGCATGTGTCCCATGAAGAAGCCTGTAGCTTAGCTGCACCTGCACAGGACGATGATTACCTCACCTTTTCTTGTCCCCATCACCTTTCCCCATGCTCCACACGCCTCATCTTTATCTCATAAGTACCCCTCACCCCCTCGCCTTCAGGAAGGCAGATCTGAGATTTGTTCTCCCGTCTCCTCGATTGGCTGCCTCATGAATAAACCCTTTCTCTGTTGCAAAACCAGAGACTTGCTCTGCCTGGCATATTGTTAGAATTCACTGCCCACGCTAAAAACTCTGCCCATGGCAAACGTCTGAAAGGTACACATGCTATACAGTGAAAAAGCAAGCATCCTCCTTCCCTAGAAGCAGCCATGGTTCTAGAAAATTTGACTCTGTAGCCCACATTTAAAAGTCAGATTTCACATAAAAATCAAGATTCTCAGTTTTTACTTAGAAGGAATAACTGGAAGATTGGGAAACAATGGGCCCATAATTCCACGTGGCAACAATCAGTGGGCTTGGACTGCAGCTGCCCCCCTGGAAGGGCCAGGCACCCGCCCCTCCTACTGCACCCACCACTGTCAGCTGGTCTGTGGCATCATTCATGCTTCCTGCTGGGCTCTTTGAGGCAGACAAGCTGGCAACCCACAAGCTATATAGATCTTTGTTGATTTATGACGGGGTTACATCCCAATAAACCCATTGTGTGTTGAAAATATTGTAAGTCGAAAATGCATTGAACACACCTACCCTTACAGAACATCACAGCTTGGCCCTGCCTACCTTAAACCAGCTCAGAACTCTTCCATTAGCCTACAGTTGGGCAAAATCTTCTAACGCAAAGCCTACTTGATAATCAAGGGTTGACTATCTCACGTAATGGATTGAATACTCTACTGAAAGTGAAAAACAGAATGGTCGTCTGGGTGCAGAACGGCTGTAAGCGTATTAGTCGTTGATCCTTGTGATCATGTGGCTGGCTAGGAGCTGCCCTGCCCAGCATATCGTACCCCATATCGCTAGCCTGGGAAAAGATCAAAATTTGAAATATGGTTTCTACTGAATGCACGCTGCTTTCCCACCATCATAAAGTCGAAAAGTCTTAAGTCAAACAAACCATTGTAAGCTGGGGACTGTCCACTGTGGTCCAGGTCACAGTTCTCAGAGAGGAGAGTTCATGACAGACACGCCTGATGTGAGCTGGGCATTGCAGTTGCCCCGAGGTGCCATGTGAGTCATTCGACAGGCATTTACGGTACACTTCTCTACTTCTCCGTAGCCCCTGATGCATTGCATCATGAATGTCAAGCACTTGTATGAAGACAAGACAGGGTCCCTGTCCCCAAGACGCTCTCAGGCTAGGGAACGGAATCAAGTCTGTTCAGCATGGTTGCTATGGCAAGTGGCACAGGAAACAGAGATGATGCTGATGCTCAAAATACTGGTGAAGAGGCAGCGGTCCCATGGGAAGGGGGTCCCAGACACAGTGGTAAGGACGCTGCTCTGTGCGGGGCATTGGTCTCCGGCTCCACCTCGGATGACCGACTGTGGCTTTTGTGCTGCTAACCAGGCAAATGGCACGTCCAAGCTCAGCTCACAAGCCCCTGCCCTCCCCCAGTTCCTCCAGTCACAGCAAGAATGCGACATCACAGGATAGAAACACACCAGCCTCTGCCACCAGCTGGGAAGATTCCCAGCAGCTGGTACAAGCAGCACGGAAAGCGGCCAAGGGGCGAATCCCAGCCACCTGGGGGCAGCCCCACGGTCACGGCACTGTGGCCTCTCATACATCCCCCACCCCCATCCCCGGCCAGTGCTATTCGTTCCTTGTCTCATTTGCTCTATAGTGATTGAGCCTTATCTGTCCTATAGACTCAAGGTAGGAGAACCAGGTCTTCAGCTGAAGATCATATAAGTGGATGGATTCATTCATTCACGCAACGAATATGTTTTGAGCCCCTTCTAAGTGTGAGACACTGTTGCAGCTCCTGGGGATGTGGCAATAAGTTAAAGTAGACAAAAACACATGCTCTCATCAAGGTTGCACTCCTGAGGGTGTGTAGTGAGGGTGGGAGTGGGGGAAGACAATAAATGCCATAATTAAGTTGTATACAAGATGCTGACAAGTGCTATAGGAATACGGCTGAGAAGGGGATCGTGAGGTTCCAGCGTTGGGGGTGCGATTTTAAAAGGTCTCCCTAAGGAGGTGACATCTGAGTAGAAGCCTGCGGGAGGAAAGGAGCAAGCCAGGCAATGTCTGCAGGAAACGTGTTCCATACGAAGGGAACAGCCACCCAAGCGCTGAGGAGGGAGGTGCCCGAGGGTTTTCAAGGGACAGTGCAGCTGGGGTGCAGTCAGCGAGGGGACAGTAGGAGGATGCTGGCAGACAGTCCTCCCGGGTTTGTGCGTGTCTGGTGAGCTTTTGTTCCAGATCATTTCTTCAAGAAGGTTTGTATCGTGAACAGCCTTGGAACAGACAGCAAGTATCTCCTCCAGGGCCAAGGGTGGATTTCTTTGCCGACCAGTATGATAGACACAATGTCTCCTTCCAGGGCAAAGATGGCAGGTTTGCTCGCAGCCCACCGTGAACACTGGGGGTTTCCTTAGTTCAGGGCTAATCTCAGCCGTGAAGCACAGCATCCACTTGGGGCCACCTCCCCGCTCTCCCAGGGGACCTGGGGGCAGGACGCTCACACTGCCTGCTGCACCGTGAGTGATAACCACCTGGGTCTCTGACTCTAGAATCTCGTGTTTTCTGCCAGCATCCCTAAAATTATGGCACGCTAACCTGTTAGTCACAAGGAGGGTAAAATCTTAGACCCTTTCCAGCAGAGGGGTGAGACCAGAAACAAAGAATGAACGAGTGAATGAATGAATTGGGATAAAAAGGACATTCCTCCTTAAACACAGAACATTAGCAATGAACAGTCCTCAGGGCGGGTGCAAACACATGGCTGTTCACTGCCTTGGGGTAAAATAGGCCACAGGACCAGCCACAGAGCCACAGAGGCGGTTCTGTGACACGCAGCAGGAAGAAGCAGATGGGACCCTGTTCGCAGCTGCTGCTGCCCATTCTCTCTGTGCAAGAGATCGTGGGAAAGACTTCCCGGCTGGAGGAAGGGCTGCAGAGAGCAGGACTGAGGAGGCCTGGCTCCAGGTCAGTGTCTGGCCGTGAAGATCCCCTGCCTGCCCCGTGGCTGGCTCCCGGGCCAGACTCTTCAGACAGGAGAAGCCACCCCTTGGGAAGAAAGACACGGAGTTTCCCAGGACCACACCCCTGCCTCCCTCCTGTCCTGCACCCACCGCCCTGGCACAGACAGAAGGGACCCCCCCCACCACTGAACCACTCCCCTCTCCTCCCACCCGCATTGCCAGCCGGCCGCCCCCAGGATATTGGGGCAGATGCCATTTCCAGGACTCTGAGTTCTTCTCTCTGTAGAGACAGACTTGCCAGACGACACGCCCAGCTCTTTGGTTTAGAGCCTGTGATTAGTGAGGGGTGGAAAGGCAGAGCTTGGGGTTCTGAGGGGGCCCCTGTCAACCCTCATCCCAGGAGGCCCGCTGGGCTTTCCAGATTCCCAAGGGCCCTGCTCCCCAGCTGTCCCCTGAGGACCGGGCAGGCCCACTTCCTCGCTGAGTCTGCCTCTGGCTGGGAAGGAAACACCTGGATGCGAGAGGGCTGGTCGAGGGGGGAGGAGGAGAGCATTGTTCCTGTTGGAGGGGGGCAGGGGGAGCCTGGGAGGAATGTGACAGGGCCTGGATGCAGACCAGGAAGCCACGAGCCAGCCTGGCATTCACATCCACCATGAGAGCTGAGGAGGTAACAGGAAAGTGGCAGAGTAGCCGGGCAGGTAGCATTTGGTGCTGGACTGCCCGGGTTCCAAGCCTCTCTGTTGCTATGGCAACATGTTGCTTAGAGCCCTTGTGCCTCAGTTTCCCTGTCTTTAAAGGAGACCTAATATTAGCACCTACCTCGTAAGATTACTGTGAGGACTCAGTGAGATGATATTCAGAAGCCGCTTACTTAGAGCTAAATAAAGAAACGGGACAGGCCCAAGCTGCTAAGGTCTCCACAAACCCCATGCGTTAGCAGCCAAACTGAATCTCTAGCTGTTCTTTCTCACTGTTCACACCCGCTCTCCTACTCTGGATTTCCGCACTTTGTTCCCCTCACTGGGACGCCTGCTGCTCCATCTCTGCGCACAAGCCCTCTGTCTCCCTCAAGACCCAGGTGCCACTTTGCGCGGAGCCCTCCCTGATCCCACACCTGCGGGGCTCTCTCCACCTGCGCGCACACCTCACCTCGCCAGCGGCCCCGGTGCCTGTTACTGTCTGTGTTAGTCACTCACAGCCGTGTCTCAACCCCACACCAGCCGGGCAGCTTCTCAAGGACGGAGACACGGCTCTGGTTGGACTCTGGTGCTGGCTGCACATGTAGAAGATGCTCGATCTGTGTGTGTGTGAATGTGTGTGTGTGAATGTGTGTGTGTGTGTGTGTGTGTGTGTGTGTGTGTGTGTGTGTGTATGCAGAGAATGGCCAAGATCCGGGACAGAGATGGACAGATGATGTCCCAGGAGGGGCACAGATGGGGACCTAGAAGATTCTCTCTGAGCCCTGTGCCTTGCTTACCCACTCTGTAGTCTTTGGCAAGTAAGATGCCTCAGTCTCCTGACCTATAAACGGGCATTATAAACATACCCAGCCTTCCTCCAATTGCCCATGAGAATCCAATGGGCTAATGAATGTATTCTATAGCACCAGGCGTGAATAATTAGTCCTGTTATTACTGGCATTTACAGGATTCGGAGAAGAAAGGAGAGGTCTTCTCACAGGGTCCTGCACCCTTTCTTCTTGTGAAAATGGACTAAATAATCTTTTTCTAATTTTTTTTTGGCTGCACCTCGAGGCACGTGGGATCTTAGTTCCCTCACCAGGCATCGAACCCGTGCCCCTTGCATCGGAAGTGCGGAGTCCTAACCACTGGACCGCCTGGGTTGGATAATCTTAACTTGGCAGAATGGTCATAGTAGCTACCACATCTGGGCAACCCGTCTCAGAAAGGCTGGGCGTGTATTCGTAAGCGCCAGGGGTGTCTTGCCCCTCACGGGCTCCCCTTCCAGCATCCCTCCTCCCGGACCCTCGATCTGCTCTGCTCAGATCTGCCTCTCCCGGCTCCCTCCCTGGAGACCCTACCCCCAGCCAGCGCCTACCTTGGCTCAGCTGCAGCTCAGCTGTCCACAGTCCGGCGCAGGGAGGCCTCCAGACTGGGACCACCTGATGTCTTAGACGAGCCCTGACTGGTGTCTGCAGCCTCCAGACCTGCAGAGAAAAGCCCAGTGTCACACAGGCCTGGCCCTGTCCCCTCCTCTTCCTTCCCCTTCCCCATGGCCCTCAAAGCTCCTCCCAGAGCACATCCTGCTGCAAGGTTGCTTTCTAGAGAAGTGTCTGTGGTCAGCCACTGGCCACTGGAGGTTCTTTATTCTGACTGGGTGGGAGGGTGGCACCTCTGTGGGCCCCCCGCTGGTGCTGCCTGGGCAGCGATGCAGGGAGCCCTGACTTCTTTCTCAAGCTCCAGACACACCAAGAACCGCCCCGCCAACCCCGCCCCAACACCATCAGCCAGATGGCCCCAAGTTCCTCCGACTCAACAGGTGCAAAGCCAGTTCCTCGTTTCACCCTCTAAACCCACTTCTCTGCTGCTCAGCTCAGAATCAGAAACCTGGGTGTCATTCTTCACACCTCCCCTTCCCTCAACTGTTACACCTAAACAGCATCAAGTCTTGTCACTGTCTCATGAATCGTCCCATTTTTTTTTCCATCCCCCATGGCTGTCATGAGGTCACCACAGTTTTTCTCCTAAATTATTACAACTGCCTGATGTCTCTCTGCCTCCGCCTCATAGCCAAAGGTCTCTTTCTGATAGTGAAACACAAATCTGATCGCGTTACACCTTGTTACAACCTTCAATATTACCTTCAAGAGAATGGCCAAATTCCTTCGCATGACTTGCAAGGCCCTTCTTGATCTGGTCCTTCCTTGATCCCCAACCTCAGGCTTTATCCCCTTGCTCTGACGCCTTCCAGAACGACTGCAGTTCCTTAATGATCCAGGCCGTCTCCCACCTCCAGGCCTTCGCATGTGCAGTGAAGTTGGGATTCTCTTCCCAACCCTTCTCCTGGATCACTCCAAATCATCCTTCCTTCAGTACAGAAGAGGGAAAAACAGGTCAGGAGGAAAAGTGGAGTACCATGGAAGCTGGGGATGGGACAGTGTCAAGGACTTGATGGTCAATGGTGTCCAAGACTGCAGAGAAGACATGGATGAAGAGCACCAAAAAGCATCTGCTGACCTTGATGATCAGGAGAGAGCAGTGCTGGGGAGCAGGTCACCTCCAAGGTGACATGTTTGCTAGTTTGTCTTATTCTTTCTTTTTCTCATATATATATATATATATATATATATATATATTTTTTTTTTTTTTTTTTTTTTTTTTTTTTTGCGGTACGTGGGTCTCTCACTGTCGTGGCCTCTCCCGTTGTGGAGCACAGGCTCCAGACGCACAGGCCCAGCGGCCATGGCTCACGGGCCCAGCCGCTCCGCGGCATGTGGGATCTTCCCAGACCGGGGCACGAACCCGTGTCCCCTGCATCGGCAGGTGGACTCTCAACCACTGCGCCACCAGGGAAGCCCCTTTTTCTCATATTTTGAAGCTAAGCAATATTTGGGGGAATCTCCAACACATTTCTAAACCTTTGAAAAACTCACACACTCTATGCTGTCATCCGATTTGGCCTAATGCCTAAATGGCTCTGGAGAGAGGCAGATTGCAGACAGCATGAACACCTGGATTCAGCTGTGCCTGAAACCCTGATGTCTAGATCTTAATTGTTCAACTGTGTGATCCAATAAATGCCCCCTCCTTTTCGATTAAGACTGTTTGTACTGGGTTTCTGTCACTTGGGTTTCTCCTTTGCAACCAAAGGAGAAGCTGCTGACCCTTCCCTGCAAAGGCTGAGTGGGCTCTGTTCCATCCCTTCCTTTGGTAGAAGAGGCCATTTGAAAAAAAGAAAAAAGTCCAGAAATTTGAATCATCTGTTCTAGAGCCCAGCTTCCCTCTCATAGCTACTTCTTTTTGGTCCCACTCATGTGACTGAACTCACATTTTATCTTGCATCTTTGTATTCTTAGGTCACATGTCTGCCGCAACCCTCCCCCTGCAAGTTCTGAGAAAGCAGAGGCTAGGTCTTATTCATTATTCTATCCATCACAGGATAAGAGAATGTTAAGAGACAGTTTGGTGCAGTAAATAAAACAAAGGGATGAATGGCTGAACGAATGAATAAGGGAATGAATGAGTGAAGTGAATAAGTCCAGGACAGGATAAAGGACCAAGAACTCAGCCCTTGCAGGTTCAGGACTCAGCGGCAGCCAGCAGTGTGGCCATCACGGGCAGCCCCTTCTCCTTATCAGCTTTGGCATGACTGAGTCGGAAATCACAAGGTGACGTCCGCCTCTTGTGGCTGCCCTGCTCCTCTTATCATCGGCTGATGTCTCTGCAACTACCGTGGATGTGGTAGCCACGGAAGGGGCTGCTTGGTGACCGTGGACAGCCTGGGAGCTGTCTCCTGCAAGGAGAAGCTGAGGCACCCTCATTTTGAGGGTACGCAGCTGATAGCCAGCCAGGAGACAAAGAGAGAGTGAAGGAGGTGGACAGAGGAAGGACCAAGACCCCACACCTGCCCCCGGCACACCACGCCTACCATCACCAAGGGGGTGGCATTGCCCCTCTGATTGTTCCCAGTGACGCCGTGTCCCTCCAGATGCTCTTCTTAGGGTTTGTTTAATCTGGGCTTTTCAGGCCGTCTGTTGCCAAGTTTCCCATCTGCACCGATCTCTCAGGAACAGCCCTTTCCCCCAACAAGACCACAGGATCCATAAGCATCAGACTTGAGAGGGTTAGGGTTCCCTGCACTTACTGTTCTGGTTCCTAGATCACCTGGTTAGCTAATGGTTGAAAAGCCACTCTGGGGTGATCAATGCCCAAGATACAGAAGCAGAGGCTCAACATCTATGGCCCCTTTGGGCACAGCTGTGATAGCTTCCCAGGTTCCTGTATCCCAGCCTGGGCGTTTGGAAGTCTGTTCACTAATTCACCTTGGAGCTGCCAAGTTACTTATCTTTCCTGCAGACAATCCACTGCTTCTGTTCCATCCTCATTCCTCTTTCCAGCCCCCTTTATTCAGAAAGATATGTCTTACTTATTTCCCTGTCTATTACTAAGCAGCTGAGAGGTTTAAACAAACGAAACTTAAAATTTTTAAACAAATTAAAACAAATTAAATCCTCTTGTAACTGTGCTGGTAGGGAGATGAGTGCTGTGATCAGGGCACTCTAGAGGGCCAGGGTACTGGAGTCAGGGAAGAATTATTTGTTTTGGATACAGGAAACCCAGGGCCACCTGTGCGTTGCTCCAGCCCCATCTTCTGCAGGGGTCCCCTCTGGGATCATTCAGCAGCCGATGCAGAATTCATCATCTCTTTGAGTTTTCTAAGGAGTTCACTCTCAGAAAATCCTAATAAGCAATGTAGATTTTACTGACGATTACATTAGGAGGATGGAAAAGAAGTGGATATTACTCATCTCTTAACAAGCTATTTAAAAATATTCCGTGGATACTTCTGTTGTCCGGATGCCCTCCTCCAGGCCATGCCGTTGGACTGGTAGAGTTTTTTTTTGTTTTCCTTTCTCTTTTCTCCCCGTGACCCCAACTCACTAACTCCTGGCTCCTCCCACCCAGATTTTTTCACAAACATATCAAAGGACTCTTGAAGTGCATTCAGAGCACCTCAACTCCATTCTAATCCTTGCCTCCCAGTTTTTATACCCCAAACTCATTAACAACAACCAAAAAACAAATGGTTCTCTGGTTGGTAGGACTCATCCTTAGAAAGCAGTGAGAGGTAATAAACCAGAAAACAGCTGTTATAGAAACACATTTTACTTTACCTATACAATCACTTCAAGAGTTAGGACAATTATGGAGATGGGTAAACTTGAGTTTAAAGGCTCGTATAACTGGCAGGTGATGGGACTTGAACCAGGAAACACCTAGTCCAGCGAGTTCATTGCAGGACCACAGGGTGGACCTGCAGGCTGAGCCAGCCTGAAGCCTGGCCTGTGTTCCTTGGCTCTCAACTCTATTGCAGGAAGACCAAGGCAGTGGCAAGGCTGGCACTCACCTGGTGGGCACCTCTGCTTCTAGTGAATTCCCTCCAAGGCAGCAGAACAACATCATGCCCTAAACCAGCGTTTTGCAAAGTATGGTTCCTGGGCCAGGAGCATCAGTATCACCTGGGACCTTGTTAGCAACTAGTACTGTCTGGTGAGGAACAGTACATGTATCGGGAATTTTGCACCCTTTACTTCCAGCAGCGTGGTTTTGTTGGTTGTGTGAGCACGCAGAGTTAGGGCTAATGGGGTGACATGTATAGGAAGCTGATTTATGTTTTTATCCATTCCCTCACCTTTCAGCCACTCTTATTTTGGGGGGAGAAGGAATTTTGATTTTAAACACCGGCAACATTTTTTTAAATTTTAGTGTTTAAAAAATTGCTCAAGCAATTCAAAAATATATTTTCATTGTAATAACAAACATTATACAGCAGTATACAGAATAAAAAAGCAGGGCTTCCCTGGCGGCGCAGTGGTTGGGAGTCTACCTGCCGATGCAGGGGACACGGGTTCGTGCCCCGGTCCGGGAAGATCCCACATGCCGCACAGCGGCTGGGCCCGTGAGCCATGGCCGCTAAGCCTGCGTGTCCGGAGCCTGTGCTCTGCAATGGGAGAGGCCACGACAGTGAGAGGCCCGCGTACCGCAAAAAAAAAAAAAAAAAAACAATCCTCCTCCCCCTTCCCAGTTTCTTTTCCCTCCCCTCCCAGTGACCACCATTGTCCATAGCTTGGGGTGATTTATACAAATTGTTTTTCAGCTTGCTTTGTTTCTTGGAAATCATTATCAGTACCTAAGGACCAAACACGTTCTTTCTTAAATTTAAATGTCCGTATTTTCTGGACTAGTAATACATTTACATGGATCAAGATGGGAAAGATACAGAGAAACCCAGACCATTCCTTCTTGCACAAGCCATCCTTCAAGTTGGTGAGGAAAAGTTCTCTGCCCAGGCCTCCCTTTGCACCTGTGCCCCCTCCAAAATGCTCAGGCCCGTCAGGCCCCTCTGAAATGGGGTCAAGGGCAGAGAGAACCTGGGGTTGCTCTGGAGGCAGGGCCTGGGATACTCTTACTCCCCCTGTTCTCAGGTCAGCCTGGAGACCATCCTTCCCTGCCCTAGCACCCTCTCACCGCCCCCCCACCCTTTACCTTCCTCATAAGGCAGGTTCCTCCAGGGCAGGTCTGCAAGCTTCGCAGAGTGTGGAGGAAGAGCTGGAGGCGCTTGTCTGTATAAAATTCGCACCTAGAAAGGCTGAGGATGGAGCAGGACATCAGTGAGAAAACCCGAAGAGCCCAATCCTTTATTACCTGTGCAAATTGCCTGGTCTGTGCACATGCGCGCACATGCACTCTGGCAGGAGACAGAGTGTCCTGGCCGGGCTCTGGTCCTAGCTGCCTCTGCTCCGTCCCCTCCTCTCTGGGTCTCAGTTTGCCCATCTGTAACCCGAGGGATTGGAGCGTGTGTTTGCAAAGCCTTCCTAGCTTTCTCCGGCTTCTTTCCCAGGCAGTCCTGCTTCTGTAGACCTGCAGCTACAGTTTTGCTCAGAGAGGCCCCTTTCCTCGGTGGGGGAGGGGCTGGGCGTGGGGAAGGCTGCACTGCTCCCTTCCCTCCCCGCACTTTCCTCTCTCCCGAGGTCTCAGGGGACCCTTTTGGGGCCAGGGCCAGCTTTGGGGGCTGAAGCGACATTCACTCACCAAGGGCTTCCTTCCTGACTCCCCCGCCCCGCCTAGCAGTGGCCACACAGACTCTCCCGGAGCCCCGCCAACCCTTTACTCTCCTCCTTCACCACACCCCCACCCCCGACTTCCACTTCTCCACACCCCGCCCACCACCATCCCCAGGGAGTGTGAAGAGGGTAGCTGTGAAACCAGCAGGGCTCCTCTGGAATTCCATTAGGATGAAGCCATCCCCCTCAGATCTGTGTGAACTTTACTTTTCTGGGCCTCAGTTTCCCCACAGCTCACATGAGGGGGTTGAGAGAGCAGCAAAGCTTAAGAGCGGGGTTAAGAGCAGGGACTCTGGTGCCTGGCTGAGTCCTGACTTCCCCTTTTCACTGTCTCTGTGACCTTGGGCAAGTTCCTTAGCTTCTCTGTCTCAGTTTCCCCATCTGTAAAATGGGGCACAATAGTACCTACCTCATGATGAGACAGGCTGGGACCTGGGACCCTCTACTGCAGGGCTTGCACCTGGACAAACGTATCCTCCAGCAACAGAATACAAAGAAACTAAAAGGGACTAAAAATACCTGCACGCATGCGCAGTTTAGGCAAATTATGAACAAGAAGATACAAAAAGGTCAAAACCCAACTGCCACTTCTGAGGTGCCAGGAGCAAAAGCAGGATCCTGTGCATGATCTCTGCACACGCCACCACCAAAGGGGTGGGCAGACCACCTGAGCCACCGCTCCGGCCCAACCCCCCCTCACCCCGTTTAAGGGACCAGCTCGCCCCACCTCAGGGAGTGAGCAAGGGCACCTGTTGCTTGTTTTCACTCCCATCTGCTGTAGCACGAGTCAAAGTAAAGACTCGCCTGAATTCCTCCTCTGGCCTCTCATCAATTTCTATTGATTAAAGAGTCCAGGAACCCTGGTCGGTAACAGTGGTGACGCTGGGAAGCATCAGTGAGATGACGTAAGCACGTAAAGTGCGTGGACAGTGCTGGGAAGCATAAGCGAGATGACGTAAGCACGTAAAGCGCGTGGACAGTGCTGGGAAGCACAAACGAGATGACGTAAGCACGTAAAGCGCGTGGACAGTGCTGGGAAGCATAAGCGAGATGACGTAAGCACGTAAAGCGCGTGGACAGTGCTGGGAAGCACAAACGAGATGACGTAAGCACGTAAAGCGCGTGGACAGTGCTGGGAAGCATAAGCGAGATGACGTAAGCACGTAAAGCGCGTGGACAGTGCTGGGCCCGTGCACGATAAGTGTTTGCTAGTATCTCGGTTTGTGCTACCTTGATGTTCAGGGGAGATTCCCTGGTCCGGCTGCAATGACTCCGAGGCTTGGCCTCCAGCTCTAAATTTCTGAGATTCCCCGAATGGGTCCTGTTTCTTCCCACTCACTCTGTGCAGAGAGGGGCTC
This sequence comes from Mesoplodon mirus, assembly GCF_964341445.2. NCBI lineage: Eukaryota > Metazoa > Chordata > Mammalia > Artiodactyla > Ziphiidae > Mesoplodon > Mesoplodon mirus. The sequence continues at coordinate 45,767,837 of NC_138994.1, read as the reverse complement.
ACGCATGTGGCTGCCGTGACCACAGCCGCCTCTCCAGGGACCACATGCTCAGAATTGCCAGGTATTATGGACTAAATGTCTGTGTCCTCCCCATATTCGTATGTTGAACCCCCAATGTGATGGTGTTAGGAGGTGGGACCTCTGGGAGGTAATTAGGTTTAGATGAGGTCCTGAGGGTGGGGACCCCATGATGGGATTTGCGTCTTTATAGGAAGAGGAAGAGACACCAGCAGTTCCTCTCTCCACCTTGTGAAGACACAGTGAGAGACGGCCGTCTGCAAGCCAGGAAGAGAGCTCTCACTAGACACTAAACCTGGCAGCACCTTGACCCTGGACTTCCTAGCCTCCAGAATTATGAGAAGTAAATGTCTGTTGTTTAAACCACCCAATCTATGGTATTTTGTTATAGCAGCCCAAGCAGACTGAGATCCTGGGGGCTGTGGACTGGCCCAGGACACAGGTGTGCCTGGTGCCTGGGACAGAGAGAAATAAAGGGCACAGATGGGGATAGCCTGCCAGCTGCCTGTCTTTGCTCCAGGGGGATGGGGTGGGCACTCTTTCCCAGGGGAGCCGGCTCCCTTTACCCCGCTTTGCCGGTTAGGGTTAGGGGAGTGAAAAGAGGGATTCAGAGACTTGGGTAAAGGAGGGAGTAGCTTCTTCCCCAAGAAAACCAAGAAGCCCTCTTCCCAGGGCAGCGGCTAACCTCCCAGTGCTCGAGGGTGGGGTGGGCGTGACAGTGGGGGATGGGAAGTCTGAAGCCCCAGGGCAGGTGCCAAGCAGTCCAGGTCCACACACGTCTCCCGTGTGGGTGAAGCTGCAGGGGCTGGAAAAGTCTCTGATGCCTCTGCTTTGAGCAGACTGAGGGCGCTCTAAGCGTTCCTTGACACAGGGGTTGTGGGAGAGCCATCCCTCTGGAGGAGGCGTGACTTGGATGTCAGGGACCATAGGAAGAGGTCTGAGGAGGGTACTAGACCACTATGGCCTGGGCCCCAGAGGAAGCTACCAAATTGACAAATCGGACTTCGTTAAAATTAAGACCATCTGCTCTGCAAAAGGCATTGTTAAGAGAATGAAAACACAAGCCATAGATTGGCAGAAAATATTCGCAAAACACATATCCGATAAAGGACTGGTATCCAAAATATACAAAAAACTCTTAAAATTCAACAATAAGGAAACAACTCAATTAAAACATGGGCAAAACCACACCGTTGAAAGCAGTTATACTCCAATAAAGATGTTAAAAAGAAAAAAAGGGCAAAAGATCTGAACAGACACCTCACCAAAGAAAATGTACATATGGCAAATAAACACATGAAAAGATGCTCAACATCATAGTCTTTAGGGGACTGCAAGCTAAAACAACAATGAGATATCACTACACACCCATTAGAATGGATAAAACCCATAGCACTGACAATACCTAATGCTACTAAGGATGTGGAGCTACAGGAACGCTCATTCATTTCTGGTGAGAATGAAAAAAGGGCCCAGCCACACTGGAAGACAGTTTGGCATTTAAAAAACAAAACAAAACAGAAAAACCTAAATGTATTTGTACCACACAATCAAGCAGTTGTGCTCCTTGGTATTTACCCAAATGAGTTGAAAACGTACGTACGTCCAAACAAAAACCAGCACACAAATGTTTATGGTAGTTTTATTCAGAACTGCCAAAAAATGGTATCAACCAAGATGTCCTTCAGTAGGTGAACAAATAAACAAACTGTGGTACATCAACAAAATGAAACATTCAGCAAACAAAAAGAAATGAGCTATGAAACCAGAAGACACGGAGGAATCTTCAATGCGTATTGCTAAGTGAAAGAAGCCAATCTGAAAAAGCTACATACTGTATGGCTCCAACTATATGATATTCTGGAAAATTTGTAACTATGGAGACAGTAAAAAGATGATTGGTTGCCAGTCTGCTTAAGAAAATAATGGTTTCAATTTCTTTAATTATATTAGCCTATTTGGGATATCCATTTCTTCTGTCAGATGGGCAAACTGTATTTTTGAGAAATTTCTCTGTTTTATCCAAATTACCAAATGTATTGGTAAATCTATAATATCCCTTTATTACCTTTTTAGTGTGTATAGGATCTGTAGAGATGTCTTCTTTTTCATTCATGATATTGATAATTTGTTCTCTCTCTCATCAGTCTTGCTAGGGGGTTTTCAATTAGTATGTTAGTTTTCTAATTCATAGATTTCTGCTATTACACTTATTTCCTTCCTTCTACTTTCTTTAGGATTGATCTACTATTCTTTCTCTAGCTTTCTGAGATGTAAATGTAAATAACTGATTTTTAGCTTTTGCTCTATTATAAGATATGCTTTTTAATGGCAATAAGTTTTCTCCTAAGTATTGCTTAAGCATCCTGAGAGTTTCAATAACATATACTCATTATTAACCACTTCAATATATCTTCTAGTTTCCACTTTTATTTCTTTCTTGACCCCTGGATTATTTAGAGATGTAGTGCCTGATTTACAAGCAGTTGGGATTTTCTAGTAAATTTTACCTTATTGATAGTTTAATTTCATTGTAGTCAGGGAATATACTCAGTTTGATTTCAATCATTTGAAATTTGATATTCTACTCGTACTTGAAAACAATGTGAATTCTATTGCTGTTGAGCACAGTGTTCTATTTCAATGAGATCAAATTTGTTAATTGTGATGTCCAGATCTTCTATAACTCTACTGATTTTTTTTTTGTCTATTTGTTCTATCAGCTACTGAGAAAAATGTGTTCAAGTCCTTCACTATGGTTGTGAAGATGTTAATTCTGTCGATTTTTGCTTTATAGTTTACATTTATAAAATGTCCCTCTTTATCTTCTGAAATGCTTCTGACATTAAAATATTTGTCTGATATTGGTGTAACACCACCATCTTTTGGGGACATGTGTACATGGTGTTATCCTTTCCATCCTTTTGCTTTCAGCCTTTCTGTGTTCTTACATTTAAAGCATTTCTCTTGTGAGCAGTGTATAATTTCTTAAAAATCATTGAACAATTGTAGGTATAGAATTCTAAGTTGACAGCTTTTGTTTTTTTTCTTTTCAGCACTTTAAATACGTCATTTCATTGTATTCTGGCTTCCATTGTTTCCGTAGAGAAGGGAGCTCTCAGTTTAGTTGTTGCTCCTTTGAAGATTAAGTGTATTTTTTTCCTCTGGCTGTCTTTAAGATTTTCTCATTACCGTTTTTTCCCTCAGAAGTTTGACAAGGAGGTACCTGTGTGTGTGTGTGTGTGTGTGTGTGTGTGTGTTTAAACTAAACTCCAGACTTTATTGGGATTTCAGCAGTTTTTCCATTAAGATTCTCTTTCTGTTTCAGGATCCCACATTGCACTTAGTTTTCAGGTTTCCTCGGTCTCCTTCAGTCTGTGAATTTTTCAGTCCTTCCTTGTATTTCATGACACTGGAGTACTGGTCAGATTATCCTGTAGAATGTCCCACAATCTGGGTTTTTCTGGCATTTTCCTCATTATTAGTCTTGGGTCATAGGGTTTTGGAAAGAATATCAGAGGTGAAGTGCTCTTCTCATGTAGTTTTATTTTTCTCTTGTGTGAGGTTTGCCGAGCTTATTGACTCTGTGGGCTGATGTCCTTCATCGATTTTGGCCAACTGAATGTTGGCAGAAGAGATACTGTGCCAGTTCCAGGCTGAGGCCCTAGGAGGCATCACATGTCTCTGCTTACCCCTCCTATGCTAACATGCTGACCCAAGGAACCCATAGAGCAGAACTGAACCCAACCTGCAGCTTGGAGCCAAGCCACTCTGAGCCCCACCTTGATTCCTACATGTCCTGTAGATGTACGAGCAAGAATACACGATCACAGTTGTAGTCCATCGAGCATTAGGTGTGCTTTCCTGTTTGCAAGAGCTAGCTGATAGAGCTAGAGCCTCTCACGGTTCCTTCTTCCTCCGTCTCATGTGGTTGTGCTGGAAGCCCGGTGCTTACCTACTTCTCCCAGGTCACAGGTGTCCTCCACCATCCCTTCACCTCCTTTTCTCTCCCTCCCTATGAGCCAAGTCTAATAACAGCCCCAGGTCCAGAGGGTCAGCAAGGATCTCACTTCCCTTCCTCCTGGCAGCACGATGAGGATTACACAGAAAATTTCAGCACAAGTGTATTTTTGATAGAGAGGAAAATTACAAAAAGATAAACAAAACAACCCCCCAAGAACCTTATTTCCACTCTATGTGAAGTGATTTACGTGAACTAGCCAACTAGCAGGAAAATAACTGTAAGTCATTAAATCCAGGAGGAACCAAGTTTTATTTGACAATAATATTAAATTCCACTCGTCTATTCTTGAACACCTGTCAATCATGAACATCTGTCAATAGTAGGACAGCCAGCTCACACAACAAAAAATATTGAAGGTATATTGCCAACCACCGTCTGGGGCCTGAAGCAAGGACAGACGGCCTTGACAGCAGAAGGGTGACGATATGCGGTCAGAGACGCTCTGTCCACTTCTCTCAAGTCCTGAGTACTCTGGGCAGCCCAGAACCTTTGGAGCAGATGAAGCCGGAGCAGGACGGGAAGGAGGGGTTCTGTGCAGAATACAATTGTCTTGCTTTCGTGGTTACTTTCTCCACCTCTACGAGCCCAAATCCCGGGCCCAGGCCCGCCCTCTGCCTACCATCCTAGCCCACATCAGCTTCCAGCTTCTCAAACCACTGCAACCCGGTAATTAAAAACTTGGGCTCTCATGTTGTATCAGCCATTTTCCCCTGGGCTGTCCATCCTCTACCCCTCTGGGAACTTGCCCAGGCGCAATGGTGCCGTGAACTTTGGGGCTGGAAGATTTCACACACAATGGAGTGAGACGGGAAGTGGGGCACAGGGGCCAACCTGGGAGAGGAGGAGGTGAAGGCACGTGTGCAACCCTCCTCTCACCCTGGCGAAGGCAACTCCTCCTTCAGAGGGTAGAAGTGAGTGCTCCTTAGCCCCTCGGTCTGGGTCCTGCCCCATCAGTGAACTGGAAAGCAGGGAATGAAGAGCATCGCGGGAGCAGCGACAGCATCCCCTCCCCACCCACTGCCAGACACGTGAGTCGGGGCTTAAGGGGCGACGCCGCTGATCTTTACTGAGTACCTGCTATGAGCCTGCGGCTGAGCCAGGCGCTTTGAAGACAATTTTGTCTCAGCCTTTTAAGGAGGTCTTATATCCCCCCATCTTAGTGCTCAGGAAAGGGAGGCTCGAAGAAGCTAATTCACTTCCTTCTGGTCATTTAGCTAGAAGGTAACTGAGCCGCCACTGAATCTAAGCTCGTCCTGTCTCCGAAGGATCTCGATCCAGAAGGAGGCTCTGGATCGGAGAGAGAGAAAGGGTGTGTGCGTGTGTGTGTGTGTGTGTGTGTGTGTGAGAGAGAGAGAGAGACAGAGAGGGGCGTGGGATGGGGGCGACGGAACTGAGGTCAGAAAAGTCGCACGTACGTTTCTACCACCTGAACCCCTGAGTAGGGGGACTGAAACTCCAGACTCCAAGGGCTCCCCAAGTCCCTGACAAAGTAAGGGGTGGGCCTGGCCAAGGGTTGGGGGAGGAGGCCTAAACCACACCCCAGAGCACCAGAGCCTCAGATCTTTCTTCTAGAAAGGATCCTAGACCACACTAGAGGCCAGGGCCTTCAGAGGCCAGCCCGCCCATCCTTCTCCTTTCTACCTGAGGGATCTGAGGGGCTGTAGGGCCAGGCCCCTCTCCCTAATGCCTGTTTCTTTCCCAAACAGAGCCCAGAGGCGCCATCAACCCCCTAACCCCTGCTCCCTGCCTGCTGCAGGGCCCACAGCGGGACCCTGACCCAGCACAGGGTCGTCCAGTTCTCCACGGGGAGCGAGGTCCTCCGAGAGGGAGGGGGCTCCGAGGAGGCTGCCCCCGGGCTTGCTGTCCAGGCTGGTGCCGGGCCGCTAGGGCAGAGCTCCACTGAAAGTCATGATGGGCAGACAGAGGAGGGAGCAGAGGTCGGGTGCAGCCTGCGCCTGCGGGTAGGAGGGCCTCTGGGGTGGGGGGCAGAGGCTGCTCTTCTCTGGCTTGTAGCAGGGTGAGACCTCACACCTGTGGGGCAGGGCAAGTGTCAGGGCAGGCCTCCCATCCCTCCAGCTCCCTCCAGGCCTCTGGGTGGGTGCTGAAGCAGAGCTGGGGGCCCCCGCCTTCCTACCTGACCACGCTCTGCAGGATCTTCCTCTCGTCCTGGTCCAGGCACACGGCAAAGGGGCAGCTGTTAGAGCCGATAATCTGCACCTTGTCCACTTTGATCTGCGACATGCTAATCTAGAAGGAAGGCCCGGGTCACCCGGGAGCCCTGGCCCCAGAGCCGCCAGCCCTCGGCAGCTTCTTCCCTTGGAACCGCCTGACTGGGTCCAGGGGGTGGGGCAGGAGGCTGGCTGCCAGCTCTCCAGGCGCGATGGGCGTGCAGGGGACTGTGCCCTCCATCGGGCCCTGCTTCCTCCCCAGCCTCTGCCCTTTCCTGAGTTTGGAAGGAGCAAGTGTCCTGCGAGGAGAAACCCCACTGTCCTCACCGTGACAGCCCGGGTTCCCTGACACAGAGGCCACTCCACCTTGGACTCGGGGCTCCCCTGGAGGCCACTGCGGAGCCCCACAGGTGTGCACACCCTTCACCTGCCTCTCCTCCCACCCACAGGCCCCAGTGCAGCCCTTGGACACCCCCCCATACACACGCACGCACACGCACACGCAGGCACACACACGCCCAGTAAGTCTCCCGAGGGGATGACAGAGAGGAGAGGAAAGCTCTTACCTGGTTGAAGCCCTTCTTGGATTTAGGGTTCTGCCTTTTTACCACTTCTGTCAGGTTTAGCGTCAGGGCCTCCGTGCTGGAGTCTGAAGGGCAAGGGTGGCTCAGGCCAGGCTCAGGAACCCCCCTCGCCCTCCTCCCCTCCCCCTCCCTGTCCCCCTCCCCCTCCCCCTGCCCCACCCTCCCCCCTGTCCCCTCACCTAGGTCCTCCTGCTGCCGGCAGGCCTTGTTGAGGTTGACGGAGGTGCAGACCTTCTCCATGTTACTCCAGCGACTGCGTCCACTGATGGCCCCCTGGGAAGGCAGCAAAGCCGGACCCTCTCAGTGGCATGCCTGCCGGTGCCTATTGCCTTCTCTTTGAAGAAGCGGCTCCAGACCGGCCAGCGACAGGACGCCGCCTGCAGCCAGCACACCCAGGAAGCTCGCTCTCATGCACCTGAGCCTGCCAGCTTCTTCACCAAGAGCCCCTTGACCCCTATATAGACCTTACTGGCTCCAGGGAGGAGCATCAGGTCACTGGCTTGGTTCACAGGTCAGCCTGGTGACTGGGTCATAGGGTGCGAGTGCTGAGAACATCTCAAGGGGTGGTCCGAGGATCTTCTGAACTCCGAGTGAGGGAGAGACAGGCTCACGGGCAGGGGGTCCCAGGCAGAGCTAGGCCAGAGCCCCCTCTTTGGGTCTTTGCCTGAATGTCTCTTTCATCAGGGACCTCCGCGTTGCCAAACCCTCAAGCACTCTCAGTCCTCGGCTTGCTTGACCTTACAGGAGAATGCCATCCTGTTCACTCCTCCCCTCTCCTGGGTGTCCGTGGCGGCACACTCCTGGCTTCCCCACCACCAGCCTGGCTGGGGCCTCTGCTTTGCGCGATCACCCTCCTCTGCCCCCATCACAGGACACAGGTCTCAGGAGCTTCTCCTGGGGCCTCCGCTCTGTTATTCCTGCTTTCTCCTTGAGGGAGCCTCACCCATGGCCCTTTCTCCATGACCACCTATACACCCACCTCCACATTTCACCTCTGAGCTCAGGCCCACCCTCCCACTGCCTCTTCTGGTCTCTCCTTCCCTCTCGAACCCACTATGCCCCACACCCACTCCCCCACTGGAGCTGGGCTTCTTCTGAGAAAATGGTCCTGCCAGTCACAGAGGCTGAAATCCAGGAGTTGGAGCCTCTCCTTTTCTAATCCATCCCTAAGCCCTGCTGCTCATGTGATTCACATATAACCCCCATTCCTTTCCTCCCTAGTGCAGGCTGCCCATGTTTCTTGCCTGGACAACCACGGGAGCCTCTGACTTGGCTTTCCCACACCCGCTGGGGTCCCCTCCGATATTCCCCACAGAGCCACCACAGGTGGCTTCCAAACCTCAAAACTGATCCTGCCACACCCCAAACTGAAAGCCCTTCACAGGATACCCATTGCTCTTACGACAAGGACAAGACTCCTCTCATTGAACCAAGGCCCTTGGCATTCCAGCCCTGCCAATTTCTTTAGCTTCACCTCATCATCCTTTCCCCCCCTACTGTCTCTGCTCCAGCCCCTCTGGTCCTCCTTCAGTGCCCTTTGATATTCATGTTCTCTCTCACCACAGGGCCTTTGCACATGCTATTATCTCTACCTGGAGGGCACGTCTCTCTTTTCCTACTTAACTTAACTCCTGGTTTTCTTTCCAACATTGACTCAATGGCCCTTCTCAAGGAACCTTGTCTAACTTTCCTCACTGGGTTGAACAATCCCCTTAAGGGTTCTCACAGAACCCTTTACCTCTCCTTCATCTGTTCATCACAGTTGTAATTATACATGTTGTGGGATCGTCTAATCCCTCCAGAATGTAAGAGCTTTGTTCACTCTCGTGAACGCTCCTGTGCCATAAACAACATCCGGGACACAGTGGGTGTTTAACAAACACCCGGAACACAGCACCCAGTGAGTGTCAGTGCCCCTGCCCACCTCCTCGGCCACTACATGGAAAGAATCCTATTGTCTCTATCCCACCAGCCCTTTTGTTGCCTTGTCATCACTTGCCACTCTTTAATATTACCTTAGGCACTTTTTGTTTCCTTGTTTATTGTCTGTCTCCCTCCTCTAGAGAAGTTAAGAGGGAGGGCCTGGCCCAGCACAGAACCTGACATAAGTAGGTGCTCAATAAATATCTTTCAAATTGCTGAGGGAGGGTGGGAGGCAAGGAAGAAGGCAGGAGGCTGCCTGTCCGGGAGGTGGGCCTGTCGTGGCCCAGAGCCGGGGTGTGCTCATAGGCTCCCCGCTCCAGCTCCCCTCACACCAAACCTACTCCCACACGCCCACCAGGCACAGCAGTCCCTGGCCTGTCCCTCACTCTGCCCCATTCTCACCCCCAGCCCTGAGGCCAGGCCCCAGCGCTTCACGGAAGGGCTGAGCACATTCAGCAGTGGGGAGAACCCGGGGCGGGGGCAGCTTTGGAGGCAGAGGGGGAGAGGAAGGTCCACCGCCTCTCCTTCCCCCTTCTCTCAGCAGCCAGGAGAGCCTGGGGAGCCTGCCGCGGCCTTCCAGCTTAAAGACCGCCCTGGGAACACAGGAGGCTGGCTCTGGGGAGGCGGCACGGGGAGCGGATCTGGAGGGGAGGGGCCGGCATCAGGCTCACCTTGCTGTAAATAATCTGTAGTGTTAGAGGGATGGCCTCCCGGTCACCATCGATGCCCAGTCGCTTGCTGCCAGGACCTGTGTTACACACAGACAGACCCTCTGCTCCTTCTAATTCCAGTGCCCTTCACAGACCCCGGGCTCTGCGTCGCGGCCCGCTTCTTGTCCCTCCTGCCCCACCGCCCTGGGACCCCTCCTCCCCAGGGCCCCAGATCACGGCCCACCTCCCTCGGGCCCCACCTCCTGGCGCCCTCTCGCCCCGCCACCCCAGGGTCCCCCTCTCCGGTGCGACACCCCCCAGCCCCGCCTCCACTGGGGCTCAGGCGGCACCCACCCGAAGCCTTGATGGCGCGTGTGGTAGCAGAGTGACCCAGCTCCAGGGAGTGGATGAAGATCTCTGTCGTCTTCTCCCCGGTGACGAAGGTCAGCTGGAGAGGGCAGGAGCATGGGCATCAGCGTGGACCTCCAGGAGGGGCCCCCAGCACAGGCTCCTCCAGCACAGGGTTGACCCCCCAGCACAGGCTCCTCTGGCTGCCCAGGTGTGGGAGCAGCCCTGCAGCTAGTGTGGGGGAAGAGGTGGGGCAAGGCGGCAGGGCAGGCCTTACCTCGGTCTGATAGACCTGCAGCAGCACCGGCCGGGCAGCGAAGCGGCAGTAATAGAGCAGCATGTCCGCCAGGATGGGCAGCTGGGCAGGAGAGCCCTCCAGGGGCCGGGACTCAGCCTTCAGAGACTGCTGTGGGTTGGGAGGGGCGAGCCCGAGCCCGAGGGACAGGTGGACAGAGAGGGAGAGAGAAAGGGAGGATGACAGGAAGAGAGACAGAGGTGCAGACACACAGAGGAGAGATCCCGAGGCAGACAGGGCCAGGGAGGGGCACGGTGAGACGGGAGCAGGAAACAGAATGGTCAAGGGAGGACCCACAGCCTGGCCTCCGCCCCTCCCTCACCGGCCCATGGGCCTCCAGGGAGGCCCCGGCTGAGCTAGACAAAGCTGGGAGTTGAGGAAGGGAGCTGAAGCCTAAGGCAACTGGACCCTCTGGGGCCCCTCCCTCTCGGTGCGGTGACCCCTCCCTGGGCTCCCGAGCCCTGGTCCTCCAGTGGGGCTGCAAGCTGGATCCCCCAAATTAGGGCCTTCAAAGCGAGGCTGGGTGACCACAGCCAGGGCCCTCCACCTGCACCCAGGAAAGGGGCCGCTTACCTGGCATAGGACTTCAGGGGGAAGGTGCATGAGGCCCAGCACGTTGCGCTCATACCAGGGGTCGAGCATGCCGAGGTAGTGGGAGATGTCATTGGTGCTTTCCTCCCAGGCGGCTGCACCCAGCTCCTGGGGCGGGGGCGAGAGTCATTCCCAGCCACCCGGACGCCTGCCACCCTAGCTTCGGGGCCCTGGGTGGCACCTGCAGCCCCACGCTGAGCTTCTCTGCGCCCTTGGAGAGGTCTGACAACTCTCAGTCCGTGTCACACAGCAAAACGTGCCCCCGCCCACCGTCCGGCCAAGTGCAGGGCAGGGACCACGTCCAGGAGGGAGGCCCAGGCAGGAGGCGGCGGCCCCTAAACACAGGGCTGCTGGTGACTTCTGACCAGCCCCCTTCCGGTGACTGGGGCCTGCTTACATCTCCTCGCTTTGCCGCCCTGCTGGGTCCAGGGCTGGGGACCTACCGCAGGGCCGGGGTGCCTCGGGGAGTCTGTGGGGAGCAGTGGCGTCTGGCTCCGGGGGGCTGGGCTGGCGCTGGCGCTGGGCCCACAGCTCCGCTTCATGGGCACGTAGAAGAACTGAAGCTTGAAGAACCGTGTGAGGAGTGGACGGTTGTTCTCCAGCCGCCTGCTGAGAAGAAGATGGTGAGAAGGGAGGCCCTTGATCCCTCTGGGAGCCCAGCCCTGGAGCCCAGATGCCGCCAGCAGCACCCCCCTGCTGCCCAGGGCAGACTGATCCCCGTTTCGGCTCTCACCGCAGTTTGCTGTACGCCCGGGCCACCTTCCCCGAGATCCGATCGGAGCCGAAGACCACGACTCGCAGCGTGGAGGCCCTGGGGTCCTCATCCCCGCTCAGGAAGGGGCAACGGCGCCGGGGACGGGAGGCGGGGGCCGGGGGCCAGCCGGACAGCTGGGGGCCGAGCTTGTACTGGGGCAGGGAGCGGGAACGCTGCGCCCGGGACGGGGGCTGCGCCGGGCCAGCCAGGGGGCTGCAGGGGCTGCAGAGGCTGCCGGTCCGCCGCAGGGGCGGGGTGCTGTCCGGGCCGCCCTCCGGGGTCCGGGAGTCCCTCCGCAGCACCAGTTGGCTGGTGCTCTTGAAGAGTTTATAGATCCTGTTGAACTTCTGCCTGGGCCTGCGCTGGGCCCGGCGCTCCTGGCTGCCAGGCCTCTTGGGCCACTCGAAGGAGCTGTCCTCGCTGTCCTCCACGTAGCCACTGTCCACGCCATCAGAGAGGCCTGAGACAAAGGAGCTCAGCAGCTGGCGGGAGAGGCTGGGTCCCGAGGCCTGGGATGAGGCAAGCGACAGGGTAGAGTCGTGCAAGGCTGCCGAGCCGGTGGAGAGCAGCGAGTCCCTCTCGGCACAGTGCCCCTCGGTTTCCAAGTCCTCCTCGTCCTCCCCGTCCTCGTCCTCCTCGTCTCCCAGGATTCCTGGTTGGAGCAGCTCCTGTTCCTTGAGCAGGATTTCCTGCAGGATGTCTGCAGGGAAGCAAGGGGAGACGCCGTCTGGGTGTCTGAGCCCTTGGAACCCCTCTTGCACACCCTTGGGCGGGGTGACAGGCTGAGACAGAATGAACTTGGGGAGCAGAGGGCAGGAGGAGGGCAGAGGGCAGCCCAGTGCCCTGCCCCCGGCTGTGCTCAGAGCCTGCTCAGGTGGGAGGGCTGGCAGGGGGGTGGGGTGAGGGGCGGCTGCAGAGGAAGAGAGCCCGGGCAGTTTGGGGGGTGGGCACCACGAGGGCCCCAGCGGGCTGCTCACCAAAGCTGTCCTGGTTCCAGCTGTAGGTGTAGCACCTGGCGACAGGGATGGGGATCGTACGGAGCTTGCCAGGTTTTGCAGTGTCTGCAGGAACGGGGGAGGGAGGGGCAGGAGGTGAGGGCTGGGTAGAGGCCTTCAGATGGGCCAGCCCAGATCCCCCGTCCTTGGAGGCGAGGCCAGGGTTGGAGAGGACCGGTACAGGACACGCAGCCGGGTGGGCCGAGGCTGAGTTGGAAGCTGGGATGCCTGGCCCACAGCCAGAGGGCTTCTCTCAAGCCCACCAGGTAGATGCCTGCCCTTTTGTGAGCTGCACGAACGTGGCCCAGTCTCAGCCTCTGCGCCTCTGATTCGAACAGAAACATGGCACCATCTCATCAGGCATCCTTCTTCTATAATAGACGTTTCCTGGGACCCACTGGGGCAAGGTGGGCCATGTGACTAAGGGTGGCTCAAAGGGTACACTGTCCTCATTGTGAAACGAAGCCCCTTGCCCCTTGATCAGCACTCTTTTCCCTCCTCCCCCAGGCCGTCCCAGTGGCGATCCTGGCAGCCCAACCCTAACCCTGCAGATGGGAACTGCACCCTCGGGGGTGCTGGAGCCAGGAGGTGTCAGAGAGCCTGGGTCCCCTGAATGATTATGTGGAACAGAAGCACCAGGCCGACCGGGGCTGCTCACCTCGGGGGCTGCCGGGGCCACAGGGGAAATGGGCCTCACCCCAGAGCCCTCACCTAAGGCACCAAGGAAGCCAGCTTTCTCCCCCACCGCCTGCAGCTTGGTCCTGAGCCACTGCCGGGCCTCAGCTGCATCCCCGATGCCAGATGCCAGTTCCTGTGCTTCTGCTGTCTCCGTGAAGATGTCCTCGAGTTCTGCCAGGGTCTTGGACTGAAACCCAGGGGGCAGGCTTGCTCCCGAACCACGGCTTGGCCGCCCGACTTCTCGAGCTCCCGGTGACCAGTCCGTCCCAGCCTCATCGCCTGCCACCACCCACGGCTGAGCAGGGAGCCAGGCCTCTCACTCAGCCCCTATTCTCCAGAAGTGGTCAGAAAGAAAGGCCCAGAGCCAGAGCCCTGCAGAGTTGGGAGGGACTTCAGAGCTCACTGCTGTGGCCCAGAGAGGGGAGGGCGCTGCCCAGGCCACACAGCTGACCTGTCACAGAGCTCGGACTAGACCCCAGGGCTTCCAGCTTCAGTCTAAAGCTCAGTCCTGTACCACCCAGCCCACGCTGGATTTGGAGGCTCTGTGTCCAGTCCCACTGCCTAGGCTGCCACCCACCTGGGTTAGGACCCAGCACAACAGAAACCTCTCAATGAGGCCAGCCCTCCAGCGACTTCCCCGCCATGTCACTCGGGGCGAGGGAGGCCAATGGACCCGGGCCTCGGAGAGGGACCGGAGAGGGACCAGATAGGGGACCCTGCCTTTGCAGAGAGGTGCTCTGCCGGGAGGGGGCGGTGCTGAGCCCAGGGTCCCAGACACATACCTGCAGCTGGCAGTGCAGACCTGGGAGGTCGCAGTGGGCCCCAAAGGTGGCCTGGAAGGCGTGCAGGAGCAGGGTGGTGTAGGCGCTGTGTGGGGAGTGCCCAGGCGTGCTCAGCTTGTCAGCCACGGTGAGGAACTCGGCCTGCACCTCCACCGGGTTCAGCAACAGTACGGTGCTGGGGACACAGAGGACCGGCCATGGGTACTGGGCACGGGGGCGGGGAAGGGCATCCACAGAGCCCATGTGGGCCCGGAGGCCAGGAGAGAGGCTGGGGGCTCAGGGGTCCCAGTTCCAAGGGGAAAGCTTATGATCTACTTTTGAGTAGTTTTCAGCTGGGGTCTTCAAAGACCTTTTAAAAATTGAACTCAGGGGGCTTCCCTGGTGGCGCAGTGGTTGAGAATCTGCCTGCCAATGCAGGGGACATGGGTTCGAGCCCTGGTCTGGGAAGATCCCACATGCCGCGGAGCAACTAGGCCTGTGAGCCACAATTACTGAGCCTGCGTGTCTGGAGCCTGTGCTCCGCAACAAGAGAGGCCGCAATAGTGAGAGGCCCGTGCACCGCAATGAAGAGTGGCCCCCGCTTGCCACAACTAGAGAAAGCCTTCGCACAGAAACAAAGACCCAACACAGCCATAAATAAATAAATAAATTAAAAAAAAAATTTGAACTCAGGACTTCCCTGGCGGTCCAGTGGTTAAGACTTCTCCTCCCAGTGCAGGGGGTGAGGGTTCGATCCCTGGTCAGGGAGCTAAGATCCCACATGCCTTGGGGCCAAAACCCGTCCCCCCCAAAAAAACACACAGAAGCAATACTGTAACAAATTCAATAAAGACTTTAAAAATGGTCCACATCAAAAAAATCTTTAAAAACTGAACCCAATTTTCACAAATAAATTCTACCTTAATTTTTACATAAAACATTTTTCCTACAGGATATTTGATGCAGAAAAGGATTGTATTTTAGGTGAGGTGACTGGAAGCCAGGCGGTCATTTTGGGAGGGGACAGCCACATGCCGTCGTGCGGTGTGGCCTGAAATTTCAGCCCGTGCCCTGCTCCTCAAGCCAAGGGTCAGGGTGTGGGGTGGCATCTGCCAGGAGGAAGGGGAGCAAAGTCAGGGCTGCATCTGATTCCTCTGCTTACAGGGGATGCCCTTTCTAACTTGCCAAAGCCATCATGCAGGCCAGCATCGGGCTGGGGGAGGGAGTGTGCAGCCAGCCACGCCCCACCCCCACCTCC